>NC_000084.6:51710000-52067500 GCF_000001635.26 Mus musculus
TTATTTCAAGCCTAACAGCCCACATAAAACGTGCATGATGCCTTCTGTTGCCAGCCAGATAAAACATGGAAAAACGAAACAAATTTGCTTCCCGCCCCCCTGCTTCCCTTCATTCTTGATGGCGAGTTTATCAATCCTTTCCTGAGGAATTCATTCACAGATATTCACAATGTTTCTAGGCTTCTAATGTACACCAAAGAGCAGCAGTTCTCCTGGAGTTTTCTATGATTTACCACAGTCACCACCAGATCAGGACTGCTGAGATATCCAGCTTGTTGGAATCAATAATGAGTAGACTTTTGTCTCTGGCTTGGTATTGTTGACTACCTATACTACATCCTTTAGGACAATCTAGTAAATCATACAGAAGCATACACTCCTACATGAATATATATATTCCTATCAGTGATGTCACTTCAGAAAACCCTGACTAATATAGGAAGTAGAAATCTATACAACATTTCATGGAGAAAAGTAAAATTTGAATAAATGGCTACATGCTCTATGATCATAATAAAGAAGGCTAATATAGTCTGTTTAACAACAATTTCCAGTTTGTTTATTCTTCCTAGAGTAACTACTGAAGGTGAAGAAAAGAGGCAGAAGACTATCTGACTTCAAACACACCAAACATACAGGAAGTAATCTGTGTGCTTTTGGCAATAGGATAGAACTACAGAAAAGTGTAAAAGAGTAGAGGATTCAAAAACAATGTTATAAGCTGCCAATAAATCTTCAACAAGCAAGAAAGGTAATGATGTTGAAAGTAATTGAAGTTTATATTAATACAGCAGTTATGTAGATGTAACTATTGTATTTAAATGCAATAAAATTTTCATAAATATTTGCCACCCAGAACATACACACATAAAAACCCATGGTCACCTATGTACATATATATGTATGCTGTGTGTGTGTGTGTGTGTGTGCGTGCGCGTGTGTGCGTGTTCTTTTCAGAAGCAGAATATCTCACACTGAACAATGGAGACCTGTTGATTTCTGAAGTCAGATCTCTTTATGCTGATTTTTATGATCATCTGAAAAGGTGATAATTTTTCTTAATTATATTCTTTGTAAATCAAATCTTCAGTGACATTTTTCTGTAACTTAATTTGCCCTATTTTTGTTTTTGTTTTTTTACTTTTTCATAGAAAAGGAGAAAATAATGAACATTTTCAAAGTTAATTTTAATTACCTAGTGAATAAATCTTAGGATAATGTTCAAAGTACATCTTTTGAAAGATATTTTTAATTTATTGCTTTTTATCCTCCATCTAGAAAACAATTACACAATTCTACTGATTTTATTATTACTCATTTCCCCAGTTGATTCCTTTGTTTTGATTTCTTACATGAAATTAATATATTGTAGTTATATTCACCCCTCCCCTCATATTCACCACTCATCACCTTCCATTTCCTTCAGAGCTTTCTGCTTCTCCAACCAGTTATAATCTTATTTCCTTGTGTTCTTTGCCCCCCTTCCTTCCTCTTCCTCCCCCTCTGTTTCTTCTTCCGTCTCCCACTCTGTCTTCTTTCTCCCCGCCCTGCTTATTTTCCTTTTAAAATTCAGGCTGTTCACATATGTGTTTAGTATGGAATATTTAATTTGCTCATAGACAACTTGACAGTGGCTATATCTCTAAAGAAAGATGACTATCAATTCCCTAGAAGCCATTACCTGCAAATAGATCCTTACTTAGGGGTGAGACCTCATATTGCTACATCAGCTCTGGGTTGTTTGTGAGCAAAAACGTGTGTAGTTCTTGTGCAGTCAACCTTATTTGCCATGAGTTCATTAATACAACTGGGCCATAATGTTCAGAAAACAGTATCACCACACTTCTCCTTATCATATAGCTCTTAAGGTCTTACTGTCCTGCCTTCCACAGTGTCACCTGAACTTTGAGGTAGAGCGGTGGATGTACATATCCTAATTAAGGTGGAACACTTAACAGTTAATTATTCTCAGCACCCTGAACAGTTTGGGATGGGCATGTGCCCACTCTGTGTGCCCACTACATAAAGAGGCCTCTTTGGCCAATGTTGAGAGCAGTATGATATATTTCTCTCAGTCATATTGATCCCAGGGGTCTCCAAACCATTACTTACTATTTTTGTGTTCTTAGTTATCTACCATAATTAAGAGGGATCACCTTACTGTAGATGATGCTATATATTTTGCTTGGAAGACATAAATCAATATTAAATTCTTCTGGAAACTTCTTTCCTGGTACCTAGCTTTAGTAGTGCTAGAAGGTGCTATGTAGGCAAGTAGGAGAGAAAAGACATCATTGACCTTACCAGAACTATACCCAAAGGGCTACAATACAAAATGCCCCCATTGATATAAAAACGGGTTGTAGGTTATTTGCATAAATAACCACTTTCTGATTGGGTTTGAGGTCTGCTTCACAGGAAAGAATTTATGCCTGGTACTATAAATCTGATCAAAAACCAATGTCTGGGAAAGTCATAGACTGTAGAGTGGAATCTACACTTTTATTTTGATAAAAGATCATTTTGTCTAACTTCCTCCTCAATGTTTATGTTACCCATAGATTTGTTTACAATGAGCACTAATATGGAGAATTTATCAAATGGCGGAGAATTGACTGAATGTTTAGCTCTAAATGATATAACTTTATTAACTCCTTTCCCCAACCCCCAAAGGGAGGGTGACAACTCAGTAGAGAAGGCAAAATGATTGTAAGAGCCAATAAAATACTGTGTTCTAGACATGACAAGCCATCAGAATCATGAGTTGACAACAGCTGTGGTTACCTGCAGATGAGTCACAACTCTAGCACGAATGGAGGAGGAACTCGCGAAGCCCGCCTATAGTTATGAAGTTACTGCAACTGATGGAGATAGAAAGAGGAACAATGTTTTTATTTTTGGGGGGGGGCAAGCTAGACACTAGTAAGTTGCGAAGAAATGAGCCCATACTAATGGATGCACACAGCACTAATTAAGCCAAGTAATTGAAAAGAGCATATGAAATTGAGAGGATGTCTGAGTGGCCCAGAGAAACTTAAATGGGAAAATATTGGGTGTGCATGATATCACATTGCACACATATGTGAAATTATCAAAGAAGTATTTTCAAAAGAAAGGTTAAAAAATGAAGGTAATATGGTCTTAAGACATTATTGATCACAAACTACTAAATATGGAAACATCTTCAAATAATTGTGATTAATTTCTATCTCAGAAGTAGTCAGTGTCCCCACTGCTATTATTTCCAAGTCAGAAAGTATCAGAAGCACAGCTCCGTCAATAAACGAGGAAATCCTCCCTGAAATATCACGTCGCTTCCTTTGGATGCTAAGGCAACTAAATGTGTAGCTCCCTCAAACATCCTCAGGTGTACATTTTATGCTGCCTTTTAAGGTGCTTTTGTGAAGTTTGACTGTTAATAGACAACAGTTGTAGCTAATGGGAGAGGGAGAGTTGGTTTTCCTTAACAGTGTGCCCTCTGGAAAGTCAACCACACTCCAGTAGAAGCCTGCATGTCCAGGACCAACCACTTTTGACAGATATAAAAATAAAAGTAGATCAGTAAGTTAGGTGGGCAGGGAAAGAGTGCATCTGGGAAGAGTTTGTGGTGAAAACACATTGTCCAGAATTCTGAAGAATTCATATTTTAAAAAAGAAAGCAGTTGTGATATATTTTTACTACACCTAAGGTATCAAGTCTAAGTAACTTATGCTTTAAAATTTCATGTCTACAATTCAATATAGTCTATGAACCTTAGCAAAGGAATTCAGAAATGTGGGGATGCCAATGGTACATCTCATTTACTTAAAGATGGTCCTGTTGTTGTTATTGACAATGATGATTTTGTTTAATATAAAATAGTTTTTTGGTACATAAAATATTTTCAGTAGAGTCAATAATGACAAAAATATAATCTTCCCAGTAAAAGTTACACAGGGATACTTTTTAGATTATGCTATCTATATAAACAGAACTGCCCATATGTAAAAAAAAAAAAAAAAAAAAAAAAAAAGAACCTTGTAGCCTGATATATATTCAAATAAAGAAAAAAAACTATAGCATCAAAAATGTTCCACCTTTACAGGGAAAACAAGACTAGGGTAATTAGCCATTAATAGGATTTAATGGCTGGGGACATTGAAACAATTACTACTTGGAGAAAATTATTTAGCTAGCTGAGAAAGCTATTCAGGAACAGTTAAACACTTACAAATGTTTTCAGATTTGGTCTGTGACTTTAATGACCATCTCTGTACATTTGATCAGCCTTGATAGTGGAATTGCTCTGCCTGATGTGGAACAAGTCCTAGAGAAACAAGCAAATCTTCAGCCGTGTTTGTCTTTTTTTTTCCCCAAATATAGAAATACTTAGCAATTGGTCTAACCACCCCAACATAATCACAGTTTCAAATGAGTCAATCAACAGGATTCTGAATCGTTAAAATGGTATTTTGCTTTTTACTTCCCCTGTGGTATATCTTTCTAAGTCACAGATTCCCCAGCTCAGCAAACATTAGCTGGCTGGTGTGTCTTTGGGTGGAAAATAAAATCCCATGCCTCTTGTCAGGTTCCGAATGAGCATATTGCTTAGTGAAAAGCAGAATGTCATTTTATAAAGGCTATACCAATTCACAGCAAATGGATGGAAAATTGAGAACTAAAAGTTACAATGCATACAAATAAACCCTCCACATTACTGTTATATAACAAATTATAACGTGTATCACAAGAAGCCAACCTCAGAAAATTTCTCAAACATATAACACATTAACACACATGCTACAGTTCAGACTTCAGCCACAAAGGGAATGCATTGAACCTGAGTCATGTAATCGAAAATCCAGAAAATTAAAATAAGTCTCATCACTAAATGCCCTTGACTCATTTGTTCCCCAGAAAACTTGCTCAGAACTTTCAAACTAAAACAACAGATTTGCATACTTAAATGAGAACTGCATGGTCCCCCTGAACAGAAAAGCACTGTTCTTCCACATTATGGGCTTATTTCTGGGCCAACCATTAAGCAAGCCCTTTTCCCATGGAGAGACTAATTCCTATGCACATTTAGGTTTAGTAGAAGGTACAGAACATTCCCCATTATTTAGGTCCCAGCCCTAACAGCAAGTTGTAGACACAAACGCTAAGATGAACTCATTCAAACTGTTAAAATCTGGATTCTTTCTCATTTGAGCATTCCTGCAGTTGCCAACAGGAAGCTGGAGGCTTTCAGCATAAGTGCTCCTCTAAGGAGATATTTGGCAGGATAACAAATCTTTCAGATGTGGTGTGCTATTATTAATTATCTGAACAAAGCAGTTGGAATTGTAAATTCAGGCAAGAGAGTCTTATTCTATGACTTTAAAAGTTGTAACATATTAAAGAAAATGGCTTGCTTGGGACAAAGTAATGGGATGTCTGAGTTGTAAATATGTGTATATTGCACCCATTTTCAAATTTTATGCTGCAAAATAGCAAACTGTACACACTAATGATATATTATTGTAATACATAAATACTTGAAACTTCGTCTTGTAAAAGAAACTTTTGAAAACCATGCTGTAATCACCCAGTGAAACCTCTGGGGCATATTTGAGTGTGCATGTGTGTGTGTTTGTGAGTGTGTGTGTATGTGAGTGTGTGTGTGTGTGTATGAGTGAGTGTGTGTGAGTATGTGTATGTGAGTGAGTGTGTGTGTGAGTGTGTGTGTTTGAGTGTGTGTGTGTGTGACCCTTTTTGTGTAATGAAAACTAGTCTCTATTGGAAATTATATTAAAAAAACCTCCCTATTTTGTATGTGTATTCTACTCTTCAAACAACCATCATGAAAACTGCAACAGTTCACTTTGATAATAGATTATTGATATTAACTGTTGTAACACTTTAATGTATATTTTTATGTTTTAAAATATTTTTATTTTTATTCATATATGTATATGCCAAATGTGAGTACAATAGTCAAGCCAGAAAAGGGCTTCAAATTTAACTGTAAGCCATTCAATGCAGGTCCTGGGAATTAAACTCTGGTCTGCTCTGAAAGAACAATTATTAGCCACTGAACCACCTCTCTCACCTCACTCTATATTTTAATAAAAAAAATGTAAAAAAAATGATGTAGGGAATCATATTACTTTTCTTTACCTAAAATCATACACACACACATAAGTAAAATGAAGTTACACAAGAGTTTAATAAAAACTCAGGGGTCCCCGATGGAGAAGTTAAAGAAGGCAGTGATAGAGCTGAGGGGGTTTACAGCCCCATGACGGGAGCAACAGTGTCAACTGGCCAGACCCCTCTGGAGCCACCTGAGACTGAACCATCAACCAAAGAATACACATGAAGTCACCCATGCCACTGGCCACATATGTGGCAGAGAATGGCCTTGTTGGACATCAGTGGGAGGAGAGGCCCTCGGTCCCGAGGGTGTTTGATGCCCCAATGTATGGCAATACCAGGGCGGGAGGACAGGAGTAGGTGGGTGGGTAAGGAGCAACCTGATAGAGGCAGGAGGAGGGAGGATGGGATATGGGGGTTCTGAAGGGGAGACATGGAAAGGGGAAAACATTTGAGATATGAGTAAAGAATATATCCAATTAAAAAACAAACAAACAAAAACTACAGTACCAACTGTAAGACTGTTTGAGTTATAAGTCAAGGGCACCTAAAGGATCCCCAAAACAATGTACGGTATTAATAATCACCTTAGTTGCCTCCCAGAAATTTAAGATAGGACCATATTGTTAAACATACTACATATTTCAGACATAGTATTATTGAAATCATGCTGGATGTGAACTTGAAGCCTTCTCCTTGAGGACTAGCTCCCATAGAAGTAGATGTTGGGATGAAAACTTCTAATTGAGCAATGTAACCAATAGTACTACCAGTTGTGACATCGATGAATCTAAATAATAACAAACTTGCTAAGATATTCCAAAAGCTGCTTTAATGGTACTTGCTGCAGATAAGTTACGATTTATTTGTTTGGACTTAAATGTTCATTCAATAAGAGGGAACTCATATCTGATATGATAAAATGAGCCAACAGCCCATGGTTAGAACATGAAACCCAAAGGAGACTCTGCCAATGCGTCTTTCCTAAACCAGTATGATCTCTAACTGAATATTTAATGTTAACTCTTATACCCATATATAAGTTTGGCTCTCAATTTTGGAAAGACCAGCTTGTCAAGATGCAAAAGTAGAATACCAGACCCATCTGAAATATCTATAACAAATTCTCTGCCAGTTTAAAATCAGGATCCATCATGCAAAAGGTTTTGAGATGGTTGTAAGAACCAAAACATATTTGTTGCAAGATTGTGTAATCTATAAAAGACTGGGAAACTGCACACAAAAATCCCCAACAATATAGTTGCCTAAACAAGACCCACATAATGACAAGTCCACCTGACACACCAACAAGGAAGTGTGAAATCTCCCAAGACTAAGAACGAGGTTTTAAATGATTCCTTAGAGAGAAAGAATCTCTCTCCCCAATGGTTTAGCCTTGCATGATTATCTAATACCAATCAGGTTTAAGAACATATATATATGAGTAACACTGAAAGGACTTGTATCCTCTCTCTCTCTCTTTCTCTCTCTCTCTCTGTGTGTGTGTGTGTGTGTAAACTGCAATTATTCAAGAAAGAAGAACATAGCTAAATAAAAATTTTAAATTAAAGCAGTATTTTGTAGAAAATCAAGCAAAAATGTCCTCCAAATAGTGTCAATTAAATTGAAATTATAAAAGTTTCAACATCACAATGTTCAGAGTTTTTCTGTGTACACAGAGAGCTATTTTCACTGTTGTGCTTAAATAGATCTATCATCAATAAATTAAAGCCACCTAAACCCTTTACTCTAAGCATATAACATTTAAATTTAAAATATAAATGATGTAGCTACTGTAGGTTTACTTTTCTATTTATCTTTAAATATTTTCAACAAATATATTCTTAGAGTGAAGAAAAAAGGCTCACATTTTAGTTCAATAAACAATATTGTAGAACAAATTATTTACCTTGAGATACTACTCTATTTTAGTTAAATTTTTGAAAATATATTAAAGTCAATTATATTTTTGACAACATTCTTGAGAAATAACTTATTTCCATAATTTTAATTAAAGATTTGTTCCAAGTGACTATTACTGAGTAGTTTTTGCCATATATCATAATTCTGTTTTAAAGATTCATTTTGTAAACTAACCTGCTAAACAAAAACAACACATGGATCATATAAACACTAAAATCAAAATGTGCTCACATCTCACTGAACATGGGGAGATATATTAGACAAGATGGAGGGAGTGGAGTGTGTGGGGATGGACCAGGAGGGGTGAGGAAGGAGGACAGTGAAGTGAGACAGTACTGGGAGGAACAACTAGACTATGGCAGTATCTCTGGAACTAAAAACCTAGGTATGTGGAAACCCCCAGAAGTCTATGAGGACAATCCTAGGTGAGACGCCTCTCAATGGGGTATATGCAGCATGAACTGGCCATCTTCTGTAGACACGCAAGTTTTCCAATGGAGGGATTGGTATGGCAACCTAGCCACAAAACCTTAGACCCACAATTTATCCTGCCTACAAGATGTGCAGGGGTAAAGAATGGAACAAAACTTGAAGGAGGGCCCAACCACTGACTGGCCCAGCTTGAGACCCGTACCATCAGAAGGAACCCACCCTTGACTATTAATGATATTCTGTCATACTTGTAGACAGGGGCCTAGCATAACTGTCATCAGAGAGGCTTCACCCAGCAACTGAGGGAAACTGATGCAGAGACCCACAGCTAAACATTAAGCTTAGCTTAGGAAATCCTGTGGAAAATGGGGAGTAAGGAGTGAAACAACCATGGGACTCAACAACACCACATGAAACCTACAAAATCAACTCACCTGGGTCCACAGGGGCTCATAGAGACTGTAGTGCAAACCAGAGAGCACTCATGAAATGGACTTAGCCCTCTTCGTGCATGTAACAGTTGTTAACCTCCATATTGTACACCTAATGGGGCTATTTCTGACTACATTGCCTGCATTTAGATCCCATTCCCCTAACTGAGCTGCCATATTTAATCTCAATTGAAAATTATCTGCATAGTGATACTTTGATTTCTTCTTTCCAATTTGTGTTCCCTTGATATCATTTAGTTGTCGTATTGCTCTAACTAGAACTTCAAGTACTATATTGAACAAATATGGAGAGTTTAGAGCCTTGACTTGTTCCCGGTTTTAGTGGAATTGCTTTAATTTTCTCTGCATTTAGTTTGATGTTGGCTATCAGCTTGTTGTTTGTTGCCTTTATTATGTTTACGTATGCAGTGTGTATCCTTAGATTTGATTTGTATTTAATTGAGTATCTTTCACCAATGTTCATAAGAGAAATTTATCACTATTCACGGATTATATGCTACTATACATACGTGATCCCCAGCCTTCTATCAGAGAACTCCTACAGCTGATAAATACCTTCAGAAAAGTGGATGAATACAAAATTAACTGAAAAAAATAGTAGTTCTCCTTTCTATAAATGATAAATGGATGAGAAAGAATTTAGGGAAGCAACACCATTTACAAGAGCTACAAATAATATAAAATATCTCAGTATAATTCTAACTAAGCAAAGTGTATGACAAGAACTTCAAGTCTCTGAGGAAAGAAATTGGAGAAGATAACAGAATATGGAAAGATCTACCATTCTCATGGATTAGTAGGATTAGCATAGTGCAATGGTCATCTAACTAAAAATAATTCACAGATCTAATTGAGTCCCATCAAAATTCCAACATTATTCTTTAGATACCTTGAAAGATAAATTCTTAACTTTATATGAAAAAAATAAATAACCTAAGATGGCAAAAACAATGCTGTACAACAAAATAACTTCAGGTGGAAATAATCACCACTGCTGATTTCAAACTTTACTACACAGCAATCGTAATAAAAATATATAGTACAGATATGGAAACAGGCAGGTTGATCAATGGAATTGAATCCCAGACCCAGTAATCAACCCAAACACCTACAGACTCTTGATTTTAGACAGAAAAACCAAAATGATACAGTGGAAAATAGAAAGCATCTTCAACGAATGTTGCTGTTCTAACTGGACTTCTGCATGTAGAAGGATGAAAATAGCTCCGTATTTAACATTTTCCATAAAACACAAGCACAAATGGATCAAACACATCAACATAAAACCAGATAAACTAAATTAAATCGAGGAGGAAGAGGAGGATAGCCTTGAATGCATTGATATAGGAGACAACTAATAAATGGTACCTCATGAAACTGAAAAGCATCTGTAAGGCAAAGGACAGTGGTAATAGTAAAAATGATAGTCCTTTGATTGGGAAACAATCTTAATCAAGTCTACATCCAACAGAGGATTAATTTTCAAAACATAAAGATATCAAGAAAAAAAAAAAAAAAAAAAAGGCCAGACACCTAATCCCAGCACTTGGGAGGCAGAGGCAGGTGGATTTCTGAGTTTGTTCGAGGCCATCCTGGTCTACAGAGTGAGTTCCAGGACAGCCAGGGCTACAGAGAGAAACCCTGTCTTGAAAAAGAAAACAAAACAAAAAAACCAACCAACCAACCAAACAAACAAACAAACAAACAAACAAGCAAAGATATCAAGAAATTACAGACCAATAAACACAGAGGTAAACAGAGGATTTTCAACAGAGGAATTTCTAATATCTGAGAAGCACTTAACGAAGTATTCAATGTCCTTAGTCATCAGAGAGATGCAAATCAAAATCACTCTGAGATTCCATCTTACACCTGTCAGAATGGCTAAGATCAAAAATGAGTGACAGCTCACACTAGCAAGGATGTGGAGCAAGGGGAACACACCATTGCTGGTGGAAATGCAAACTTGTACAAACACTTTGGAAATCAATCAGGTGGTTTCTCAGAAATTTGGAAATAATTGTACACAAGATCCAGCTATAACACTTCGGTCATATACTAAAAAGACCTCCACTATACCACAAGGATACTTGCTCAACTATTTTCAGGAAAGTTATATTCATTATACGCAGAAACTGTAAACAATCCAGATGTCCCTCAACTTTAAAATGGATAAAGAAAATGTGTTTCATTTTCACAGTGGAATACTACTCAGCTATTAAAACCAAACAAATCATGAAATTTACTAGCAAATGGATGGAACTAGAACAATATTATCCTGAGTGAGGTAACCCAGACCTAGAAATACATGCATGGTATGTAGTCATGTATAAGTAAATATTAACCATAAATAAAGGCTATCCATGTTACAATTCACAGCCCCCCCCCAAAGATAAGTAACAAGGAGGGCCCAAGTGGAGATGCTTGAATCTAAGATCAGAAATAAAATAGGCATTGAAAGTGGATTGAGAGGGAACTGGTAGTTGGGAGTGTGAGGAGGGAAACCAGGGTTGAAGATCAGGTGTAGGGAGATCAGGGAAGAGGAGGAAGAAATGTCCTTGAGAGAGAATAATAATCAGTGGGGGATATCTCAGGAACAAGCCAGAGACCTGGGATGGGGAGACTCCCAGAAGTCATTGGGAGTCATTTGAGACCCCTAGCAGTGGAAGACATTGAGCCTGAAGTGATCACCTCCAGTAGACAGATGGGACTTCCAGTTGAGGGAGGGGGACGCCAACCTACCTACAAAACCTTTGACCTCAAATTTGCCCAGCTTACAAGATGTGCAGAGACAGAGAAGAGACTGAATGGCCAACCAATGACTGCCCCAAACTGAGACCCACCCCATGGGAAAGAGCCAGCTCCTGACACTATTAATGATACTCTGCTACACTTACAGAGAGGACCCTAGCATAACTGTCTTCTGAGAGGCTTCATCTAGTAGCTGAAGAAAACAGATGTAGAAAGCCATTGTCAAACAATAGGTAGAGCTCAGGTAGGCTTGTGGAAGAATCAGGAAAAGAATTGAGAGTCAAGAACACCAGAAGACCTATGGAGTCAACTACCCTGGTCCCATAGGGGCTCACAGATACTGAACCACCAACCCAACAGCATGCAAAGGGTGGACCTAGGTCCCTAGACATATGTAGAAGATGTGCAGCTTGGTCCCTTAACAATTTTAGATGGACAGTCTCTGATTATGAGTCTGTAGCCTGTCTTTGGAGCTCTTTCCTCTATCTGGACTGTCTTGTCTGGCTGGCCTCAGTAGGTGAGAGTGCACTTAATCATGCTGTGACTTGATGTGCTAGAGTGGGGAGATGCACATTGGGGCACCTCTTCTCTGAGGAGAAGAGGAGGGAAAATGGGGAGAGAGTGCTGTGAGGGTGAGGCTTGAAGGATAAGAGGGGGGGTTTCAATCAGGATGTAAAATGAAGAAGAGGAGGAAGAGGAGGAGGAGGACGGTGAGGTGAAGGAGAATGGAGGAGGAGGAGAATGAAGGAGAATGGAGGAGGAGGAGGAGAATGGAGGAGGAGAATGAAGGAGGAGAATGAAGGGAGGGAATGAAGGAGGAGGATGGAGGATGAGGAGGAGGAGGAGGAGGAGGAAAGCCTAGTCTTACTGCAACTTGATATGCCATTCATGAGAGGCCTCCACTTTTCTGAGGAAAAGAAGAAGGGTGGATGTTAATGGGAGGTATGAGGGAGTATTTGGAGGATGGGATGTAGGGGAAGTTATAATTGGTCTGTAACATGAATAACTTAGTTATTAATAAAAAATTAAAATATGCTTTTGTTTTTTTCTCTTCCAATGTGACACTATTCCGTCTCACAGCTGTGAGGAAGACATTTACCACAGATTATTTGTCTTTCATACATTATACCTAAGCAGTCTTATGAATTCCAACTTGACAAAAGTTCTTGCATCTGTTTGGTTTATTGGACATGGCTTAATGTGTTATTTTTATTATTTTTTGAAACAGGCTTTATCTGAAGCCAAAGATTCAAGATCTGGGACATAGACAGCCATACAAATTGTATACATTATTAATTCCTGGACACCATCTTTGTATTGGTCCTCACAATCTTCAGTAATTTTCTATGACTACTGACTGATCAACTCAGTTTTTATGTTTGAATGAATATTTTTTTGAAAATGTTCTCCCTCTTTAAGCTCTCATCTTTCTTACTCTCTAGCCCTCCTTCTCTCTCTCCCTCCCCACCCCCACATGGCCATGGCCAACCTCTCTCTTTTTACCTTCTCTCTCCCTGCCTTTCTACAATAAATCTAAAAAAAAAAAAAAAAAATGAAGAAGGAAATTTTCTCATTTCCCTTAGCTTTCCTGTTTTCCAGAACCTTGACTTAGCTCCCAACTTAACCCAGTTACTTCAAAGACAAACGAGACAGAACACACATGGAACATTATTTTCCCAACAACAAAGATAAGCCCAAAATGCATATTTATCGAGATGATAATGTTCATATAAAATAGTCTCTGCTCATTCTTTTATGGCAGGCAGATTGTTTTATTGATGCCATCCCTGTAATTGACTTCCTTGACCAAACCTTTGTCTTGCATGCTACAAGTGTACCAGTAACATTTCCCCCATAAAGAAGAAGCACAAGGGAAAGTCTTGTGCAAATTCTCTTCATTCTTTTCATTCTTCACCTACTAGTCTTCATTTTGTGTTATTTCTTAACACAAAATTATCCAAGGTATGCTTTAGTTTAGATGACTTTTATTCTTAACTCTTCAGTGTATTGGATTGAAATGCTAGTTTTTATTTTCTTCAGAGTTTATTGGAACTGCTTTTGAGGACATATTTGTTTGATGTTCTCACAATTTGCTAACTTCTTCCAGTTGGCTTAGCAAGGAGCAGATGATGTCCTGAGAGCATGTACATGACTGACAGGAACATGGGTGACAGGTATCATATCAGGAGCCCCATTCCACAGGTTCATGAGAACAGTAAGTCTTTCCTTGAGGCAGGCTCAGAAAAATGGAGAGGGTTTTCCTATTCTGATGTTGAGGAATTATTGAACTTCTGGCTAATATCGTTTAGAAAATATCATCTGTAGCTTCTTCCTTCCTGAAGTTGGTATTGTTTGCAGAAACTGTCAACTACAATCCATCTCCTCTTGGATGACTGTAATTTGAAGTTATTCCTCTACAGAGACCTCCTACAGAGATGAGCTAACCCTTTTGCTGGGTGTACAAAGACTGGTTTCTAGGCTACTGGTGTGTTTCCAACAGAATGCTCATCTCACGAGATCTCAGATCTGTCATTTTTACTATGTCCTTTTATCCAAGTTAGGTCAATGTCAATGTCAATGCAATCCAGGTTGTGGTGAAATACCTGCTAAGTTTTGCCTCATTTCCCCAGTGATTCTGTACCCATTAGAATAACCACTTCAGATTCCTTGATGAGTTGGAGAACTTTCCATCATGTAACAAAACCTAAAAGGGGAAATATGCATTTTGGCTTAAGGTTTAAAGTTATTTATTTACACTGTAGATTTTGGCTCTGTGAATTGTGAGTAGGACCATCATGGTGGCAGGATCATGTAACAGACACTATGTATGTCATAGTATACAGGAAGCAGAGCCAGAATAGAAAAAACAGAAATTAGGTATCGCTTTTAAATTGAAGTACTTGTGACATACCACATATGCCTAGGCCCTAGTTCAAAGAAATACCACCCATGTAAATACCAACACCAAATGGGATCAAACCATTAGTATATGGGCCTTTTGTTAGTGCTCTTCATACTGGACCAAAAACCTTCAACAAACCCATAAAATATCACATGTAATTTTCTCTAGCCAGGATTGTTTTTCCTTCCAAGGTAATTGCTTAACCTTAATCTTCCAATCTAGGGAGGAGTTTCCTTAGCTTTCTGACTATAAATCTGCTTCAATCAATTCTACACTGTAAAGTCCCACAGTACACTTATAATTTCAGACCTACAATCTTTATTCTTGCATTTTTACATATCTCTTTATTATCATATACTTAGAATATCCTGGGTCTATCAGCTGTTAAGTGGTCTTGGAATGTAGGACTTATTCCTGTTTCTAATCACTTGTGTTTCCCAAGTACCTGGTGTTACGCTCATTGACTGTAAAAAGAATCACTGAATGTTTTTGGCACTCAAATTCGAGTCTGCTGTTTGTGTGTCCTCATGGAGGTAACTCTACTTTCCATTATTATAGACTGGCGGAACCTGTTTCTATATCAGGTTCTCAAAAGACACAGTTACTCTGAGTTAAAGCAAAATGAGTACTAAGGTAATAGGGCATTACCAATTTTTTTAAAGTAATCTCACTGTATCATTGTTAAAATAATAACTTTTATTTAGTTTTTATTTTAAAATTTCCATACACTATTTTTGATCATATTGTTTCCCCTCTTCTAACACCTCCCAGATCCTCCATACCCAACCAACTTTGAGCTTTCTTTCTCTGTCTGGGTTTCTGTCTCTCTGTCTCTTTGTCTCTCTGTCTGCACCCCCCCCATGTATGTGTGTTTGTGTCTGTGTGTGTGTGTCTGTGTGTGTGTGTCTGTGTGTGTGTGTGTGTGTCTGTGTGTCTGTGTGCGAGAAAGAAAGAGAGAGAGAGAAAAACCAGTCTGTTCATTTTCAATTTTGACTTAATTTACTTCTTTTAAATAAATGGATTTTAAGAATTAGAACATTTACCCAGTTCTTTATCAAAAAATGTTTAAACTATCACTTGACTTTAAATAAAAATAAAACAAATAACACAGTTAAGTCTTAGTTTATCAAATCATATGAGTTATACAGTAAAATATACTTATTAATATTAAAGTTTGGTTAATAAAAACAAAGTGATCCTTTTAAACAGTAAACATTTAGAAACTTGGGGAATATTCAATCAGTAAAATTATCCACACATGGTAAAGAAAAGTGCCACATGAGTCTACTAATGTTAACTGAATCTTAAGGGACTGATCTTAAAGAAGTGTCTAATAAAACAGTGGTTATCATGGAGTGAGGTGATAAAAGGAAGAAGAGATGATGAGAGGAAGAGATTGAACCAAGGCATAAGGTTAAAATTGGAAAGGAGAAGGAAGTTCCTAAGTTTTTCTGCACAGTGGTCTACACATAGCTCACTCAATAGTTTGTATCTCAAGATACCCAAAAGAAATATATTGAATATTTCCACAGTAAACTTTATGTAATTGAAGTGATTTTTATGTTATGTCACTGACTTGAGAATTATACGATGCATACATGTATTGGAACACCACATTGTTTATCTAAATATATTATTATTATGTATCATGTAAGATTAAGACAGTTTAAGAAAATATTGATATATTGAATCCAGACTCAAGCCAGGAATGGTGGTGGATGTCTACAGTTGACACTTGGAATATGCAGGCAGAAGGATAAGTGAGTAAAGTCAGACTGATCTCAGGAACAAAATTGACATTACCTAGGTTTCTTGAGACCCTGTTTTAAAACAAAACAAAAATTCAAATTAAATAAAATGCAAATAAAACAAATATAATGCATAATAATAGTAATAATAGAAGTGGTATATACATACTTCATAAGCAAGATGTCCAACTCTATGCAAGCATACTGCAGCATGTGACTGTTTTAGCTATTTTAATCATTTTCAGAAACTTGATCTCAGTGATATATCTGGGAGGAGGAGGAGAAGAAGGAGGAGGAGGAGGAGGAGGAGGAGGAGGAGGAGGAGGAGGAGGAGGAGGAGGGGGTGTGATCAAGCTTTTCTAGAAGGCCAAATGCATAGTCTTTTTCATAACTGAAAACAAACGGAGTGATTTGCACATGCTCTGCTTTAATGAGTAAGCAGTAAACACCTATGGTTTTATTAGCAGAATATGAAACCAGAAGTGATGGTTTGAGGTGTGAGACTTTCATGGGGTTCTCTATAGTTCTATAATACTACAATGATCCTCAAAATGACTCTCAAAATATCTCAAAAAAGATATCATATGATATCTGTGTCTGTCTACACATATACACACAGTAAACATTTATACACATGTACATGCATACAAAAATATGAGTAAACACATACTGGGAAATCGGGGATTCTGAGTCTGTATATCAGGCTTTGCTTTACTATATATTATATAGGATAAATTACTCAACTATCTTGAGTTTTTTCACACTGTAAATTTAGATTGTAGATAAATATCTAAAGATTCTGCTAATTGGGACTGAGTACAAATAGTTAAATCTAAGGAGACTACTTTTATGGGCAAAGAACAGCTTCATATCTAATGAGTTTTGTTCTGAAAAACAAAAATACTCTATTGTCTTTTATATCCATAATTCCTTTTAGCATCCAATTACACACAAAAACAAAAAGTAATCGTAGATCTCAAAAATGTTAAAAAGCATCATAATTTTATAGCATAATTGTTAAATGACACATAATTTTAGAATTTATTCTTCAATGACAGTAATATGTTTTACTTAAATTAATTTAAAGTTTGATTCTCTTTCTTACAAAATGCAATAATAAATACATATTAAAATGGAGGAAATTAAAAGAAGAATCTTGCCTTCAAATTTAGTTCAAGCAACATCAATTTAAATTTAAATAATATTTGAAAGCACGGAAAGGGCACACATTAAAAAGGCATGCTGCCATTTAAAACCATAATTAAGTTTTCTTTTGATAGCATACCAGACATCATGGCATTCACTTTTATATTGTATTTTAAAAATATACACCATCTTTATGGATAAAATCATCAAGAAGCCTAAGATCTACAGCCTTTCATTTCCGTGTCTATGGTATGACTCCCTAGCATCGCCATAAATTTTGGAAACTACTAGAAGCACTGTCCCCAAGGTAATCACATTTTTAAAATTATGGTCCAGCAAAAGGGACTCTGAATATTTGAGAACATTCCAAATTATACTGAGACCTAGGACTGCTTCTGCAGGTAGAACAGCACCAATTTTTAGCCATATAAGGATAAAGTAAAAGGTACAGCCAGCTTCATAGTGAAACAAAATTCCACTCTAAGATTTTTTTTTCACTCTATCCCTAATGGTCTATGTATGGTTGCCACTGCTGGCATTAAGAGTCATAAACACAGATCTTTAAGCCACACAGATTTATTATTTTAAATCTGACATAGTGATGTTTTCACTGTATGCTATTCTTCAATAACCCCCAACTCTTGTGTTTTCCTTTTAAAAGATCATCTGAACATGGACATGCTGGGGTAAGAACTCCATCTTGCTGGACCTTCGTTTCTCAGGTTCCATTTCCATCCCTGTAATTCTTTCAGACAGGAAATATGGGTCAGAGATGTGACTGTGGAATGGGAACCCTATTCCTCACTTGATGTCCTGTCTTCCTGTAGGAGGTAGGCTCTATAGGTTCCCTCTCTCTACTGTTTGGTTTTTCATCTAAGGTCCCTCCCTTTGAGTCCTGGGAATCTCTGACCTCCCACATCTCTGGTGCATTCTGGGGGGTGGGGGGTGCTGCCCAACCTCCTATTTCCTGAGGTTACCAGTTTACATTCTTTCTGCTAGCCCTCAGGGCTTCATTCCTTTGCCCTCACCCAATACCAGTTTAGGTTCCCCTATCATTCCTACCCCCACCACCACCACCACCCTTTCCACTTTCCCTCCCAGGTCCCTCCCTTCCTCCCCACTTATGATTGCTTTCTTCTTTATCCCAAGTGGTGCTGAGGTGTCCTCATTTGGGCACTTCAGCTTGTTGAGCTTTTTGAGTTCTGTGGACTGTATCTTGGATATTCTATATGGGTTTGTTGTTGTTGTTTGGTTTTGGGGATTGTTTTTGTTGGTGGTGGTTTTTTGTTTGTTTGTTTGTTTTTGCTAATATCTACTTATTAGTGAGTACATACCATGCATGTCCTTTTGGGTCTGAGTTAGCTCACTCAGCATGATATAGTTGCAACGTTCTATGATATTTCCTATGCACAGGTTCCAGTGGTGGGGATATCTTGAATTTGAGAATTTGTTGTAGCCTGTTATTCTGCCTATCATGGAGACTAAAATAATTTCATTATTCACAGAAGTTTAGATCACTGAAAAAACATGTTTGAAATCTAGAAAAACAGGGACCACTAATAGAAAGAATTCAGGCTCTGAGAGGCCATTCTTCATGTGTTCAGACACCAAAGCTCATTCTTGTCAGCTTCAGAATCCATGGTAAAGAAATGGCCACTCCCTATGGGAGTTTCATCATTTCTTATGTGAAGGTCTAAATAAAATGAAAAACAAATGTGTCTTATGAGGACAATAAAAATCCTGTCTAACATACAGTACCAGGTGTTGGTATTATTATATTAACTCATGTATTATTACCAGTGAGATGCTGTGATAGCATAAAGATTTGACAAGACACTGAGTGGGCTCTGAAAAGTGTCATTCCTCTTATCATCCCATAAATACATTCACTTTGGATACCCTGACATGAAAAATGAACCGCACACAGTATGTTTTAAAGTGTCTTCTCTGTTATATAATTTTGCAAGTCTAAATGAAAATAAAAAAAGAACTTGACTAACAGCTTACCTGCACAGGCTGACATACAATGGCCCTTTTGAGGAGGAAGTGGCTGAAGAAAGAGCTTTTCAGTAAGCTAGGTTCCACATATATTCTAGCACTTTTGATAATAGGTGAATATTTAAAAGCCCTCATTTATATTTGTAAAGATTTTTTTTACAAGAATGGCCTATCTATATCACAGAATATTTAACCAATTCTTGTTAATCTTTATGAACTGATGGGCAAAAGACTTTAGATGTTATTAAAGAAACATGTGGTAGAACAAAATGGCATAATAGTATCTTTGAGAGAAAATGTATCCAGCTAGTGCACATTTGTATTATGCATATGTGAGTACAGTTACAATTAGACAGACACATAGATGTAAAGAAAGCATGCCAAAATATGAATAATAAGTATCTCTGAGTAAAAATGTGAAACTTGTGCAGGTGTAATGAAGATTTACTATTTAACTCAATAAACTTACATTCATTAAACTTAGTAAAAACTTGACATTAGTATTTTATTTCAAAGTGAAACTTAAAAAATAGAAAATGTGATTTAATTATAAATTCAAGTGAATGTCAGGTCGGAGATACAAGTTTAAATCTCTAGGCTCAAGTATAAATTATCAGTAGGGTTCATTCAGATAGAAGTGTCTGGGGAAAAAAAGCCATTCCAGAAAAGCAGAGCATCATAAAAACATGCTCACATTAATGCCTGTGCACACACATAATTGCTTCATTTGAGATTATACTATCTAGGATGAGAATATCTTTGATTTTTCTGCTGACATTCAGGATATAAACTCTTGCAATTAAGAACTTAACAGTTCTTTTTATGATGGGGATGGCAGGGAAATCAACACAGCACTGGGCTCTGCTTTTATGGAAGTTCTAACTAAAACGCACTAGAATTTTCAAAGTGTGACACAGTTGTTAGAGAATCATTTGATTATCTCATTTATAACCACATGCTTTTAATTCATAACTATCCACTCTGGAGAAAGATCATTTGAATTTAACTATTAAGATTTACTTCAAGCTTAAATTGGTTCTAAAGTCAGAGGAGGAAGATGGAAGAGAAAAAGAGACAGCAATTTACATATTTATATTCATTGAACTGTTTGATAGCTTCGATGATATTGTGCATTGTCCTAAGCTCAGTAAAAAGAATAAAAAATAAAAATTCTTGACATTCAATGATTTCTGTGTAATAGCAATGTATGGATAGGAGAGTTGCCAGGTAAGTTTAATAAAATGGTATGAAATGCAAAATGTTTTTAATAAAAACACAGAGAAGTTCTCATACAGACTACATTTGACCCTAAGGGTCTTCTCAGAGAACTGTGTGATTTAATAGATTTGGGACAAAATAAACCAACAAGCAAGCAAACAAACAAACAAAATCAAACAAAACACAGAAATAAATCTGAGAACAGTTAGGACAGGATTGCTGCTTAAAGACAAAGTCATGTTAGGAAGAAATGGAGACAGTGATGGACTATCCTGTTGTGTGAGACGTATTGTATTTATCATCGAGTAGCAGATTCACCAGCTTCAGAGCTCGGGAGAAAGTAATCCATGACTAACTGTGCACAGGGGCCCTGACTCGCTTTGCATACTCGTCCCCTGTGCTACTTTGTCTCTAGATGAGGCTTCCTCTTTTCCTTTATTGTTCTTAAGCATTTCCCATTTTTACATTTCTCACTCAGCCTTGGCACCGTAATACTTCCTACTACTCTTGCCCTTTAAGCTTCCAAACTAATGATATTCGTAAGGATCCATCTTTGGATTAATAAAACTATATATACTAGCAACTCCCTATATACATTTAATTTAAAAGTGGTATTAAACATTTAGAAACTTTTAGACACTGTAAAAAGGCCAACCCTACAAATACATCGTTGGTATAGATGGAAGAGAAACAAAAACAAACAAACAAACAAAAAAAAAAAAAAAACAGGTGAAACCAACAGAAAGTACTTTAACAAAAATTATAGAAGACAAGTTCCCAAATGAAAAGAAAGAAGTGCCTATCAAGGTTACAACTACAACATCCAGTGTATCTGACCACAAGGAGTAAGGCTTGATGTCAACAACAGACACAATGTCAGAAGCTATAACTCATAGAAAGCTAGGAACACACTGTTGAAGGAAAATCTGATGAAGGGAAATATCAAGAAAGGAATTGAATGAAAGCAAAAATACAATTTACCAAAATCTCTCAATGAAGACCGGATGTTTACAGCACTGCACTTACATGAGCAAGCTGAAGAGATCTCCTGATAATAACTTAAAGTTTTGCCCAAAAGCCTTGGAAAATCAAGGGAAAAACACAGAAAACAGAATATGGGAAGGGAAAATAAAAGTCAGACCTACAATTAATGAAAGAGAAAAACAGAACAACAATACAAATAATTAATGAAACAAAGAGTAGAACCTTTGTAGGGAATAGCAATAATGAGGAAAATTTAGCCAAATTAACCAAAAGAAAGAAAGAGAGGACCCAAATTAATCAAAACAAATAATAAGAAAATTGAGAGTCTCACAAAGAAATACCTTAGAATATATACTCCACTAAACTGGAAAATCTAAAAGAAACAGGTGAATTTTCACATATATATATGACCTACCAGAATTAGAGCAAGAGGAAGTAAACACATAGACCAATTTAAGTAGAACAACAACTATCAATGAAATAGAAGCAGTAATTAAAAATCTCTCAGATCAAGGACTTGCTCTCCTTTCTAAATCATAACTAACTTCACTATGAACTAAAGTTGACTGTAGAGGTGTGTGCTATAAAAGGCTGCCTCGTCTTATATTTGAATAGATATTGCACATGAAGTAATATTATGGGCTCCTTTAATTGGCCACTTCCTGAACTGTAAAGAAGGTGATTGAGGCTTGAAGTGGAAATAATATTAATTATAGCATGGTAACAATTCCTCATTTGAATTAGTGATGACTGACAACATTTCCTGATGTTTTAATTGTACCTTGTATGGAGTGAGAAACAGGGAGAGAAACACATTTCTTCTCTGTAGCATACATCCTCCAAAGTTATTTATACTAAATGCTATCTTAAGGTATAGTAAATCAGAATTCAAAAATTAATGTTGTCTCCCATATTCCCATATTCTAACAAATAATTAGTGAATTTTGAATTTAATTTGTTTTTATTAAATTTGTTTTGCTTGTATTAGAATTATAGTACTTAAATTCCAAATAGTAGACACTTTGTCTATAAAATTGAAAAGAACTTTGAGCTTGAGTACTTTTGAATTTTTTAGTGTATGTGTGTGTGTGTGCGCGCACGTGTGCAAACATACCATGCTACACATGTGTAGGTCAAAGAACAACTTTATGGAGACAATTTTATGTTCCCCTTTATTAATTTCCTGCAAGAAATTTTTCCACTGAGCCATCTCACAGGTCCCTGAAATTCATTATTTAATCCTTAATGAAAATGTGAATTTCATGATACTGTTATATTTCTGTACAAGTAATCATAATATTTTATTCATGTGCAACCTAATATTAATTTTTGTTTACCTCTAGTGGAATTATGAGATGATTTAATGACACATTTTTGTCCATTCTAAATTGTTTCTCATTTTATTTTAATTCCTAATTATCAGCTGAAATTGGCAAGAGATTTCCCTGAAACAAAACAAAACTATTTTCTTTACACATTGTCTTCACTGGGACTTTCCACTAAGTGTAGATAACTTATTTATAGACATAATTTTTCCAGTGTATATTACAATTATTTAAGAAAAATTTTATATTACATTTTAGTCTTCTGAATTCCACTATCAGTCAAAGTGACATCTGAAGAAATACTGAATTATATTAAATACTTTTGCATACATATCATTAATAATGGACTGTACAGAATTATGTATGATAAAAATTGCAAATTTCCATATCAACCTTTAGGGGCATATATAAATATAACTTTGTAGAATTGTAGAAATGCTAGTTTACAAAGTAAAATACATAGTAACATAATTATAGGCTGAAGCAAAATCTTTCTTCCTCGACTGTCCTTGTTAAATGATGTTATTGTAGAGGTCTTTAACTACCCATAACACATTTACTTAAAATTAGAGTTTTTCATTAAATATCACAATTTCTAGAAGTGTTTCTACCATGTCTCAGAAGCATCCATTACTCCAGTTCAAAAAAATTCAAACCCCTCTTCTGACTTCCATAGGCAGCAGACAAGCATCTGGTGCTTATGCATACGTAGAGGGAGGAAAAACATTCATAAACATCAAATAAATAAATAAATAAATAAATAAATAAATAAATAAATAAATAATAAAATTAATTATGCGTTGGCTACACCTCACTGCCCCTCTTCTAACACATGTCAATTCCCACTGATAGCTAAATAGGCAGTGCTGCACTGAAGAACTCTAAGTAGGATTTTCTCCTAGTACAACAGTAATAAACCCAACAGAAGGTTCAAGTTTCCCCCCCTTTAGAATATTCTTCTCTGTTCTCAGTTTAAATGCTAGCATTTGCTCCCTAAATGTGAAAAAAAAAAAAGTAACTTTTTTTTTTTATTTATTTACACTCCAGATTTTATCAACACCGCTCCCAGTCCACCCTCAGACTGTTCCACATCCCATACCTCTTCCCCACCACCTGTCTCCACGAGAAGCCTGGCATGGCTGTCTCCTGAGAGGCTCTGCCACAGACTGACAAATATAGAGGGAGATGCTCACAGCCAACCATTGGACAGATCATGGGGTCCCTTATGGAGGAGATAGAGAAGGGACTGAAAGAAATGAGGGGATTTGCAGCCCCACGGAAGGAGCAAGTGTCAACCATCCAGACTGCCTGAACTCCCAGGGACTGGACACCAACCACAGAATACCCATGGAGGGACCCATGGCTCCAGCCGCACATGTGGCAGAAGATGATGGCCTTGTTGAACATCAGTGGGAGGAGAGGCCCTTGGGTCTGAGGGGGTTCAAAGCCCTAGTGTAGGGGAATGCCAGGGCAGGAAGAGAGGAGTGGGTGAGTGAGTGGAGGAGCACCCTCATAGAGACAGGGAAGGAGAGATGGGATAGGGGGTTTCTGAAGAGGAACCCTGGAAAGGGGAAAACATTTGAAATGTAAATAAAGAAAATATCCAATAGAAAAAAGAAAAAAATTAAATTCCCTATTTTGTTGATTAATAACATCACTGGAGTAATTAAACAGCAACTTCTCAACTTCCCATTTATTCCAGAAACATTTCATAATTTTCAAGCCCCTGCCAGTAGTTCATGCAATTAGTATTTTATTTCACATGGAAGGAGGCTGTGGCTGTGACATCTGAGACTGAAAGTTATAATCAGGTCAAGAATAGAAAGAATTGCTAATGAAAGGAGAACCTGCTCTGTTTGCCACCAAAGCTGAGTCCTGTCAAATGCAAGCTTGAAAGCTTTATTCACTGTCTACAAGAATGTGAGAACATTAGGAAAAACAAGATTGCAAGAGTCTTAATAACCCTGTTCAAATCAAGTCACTTAATAAGTCACACAGCATCTGTTGGTGATGGCAACTTCAGAATTCCTGCTGTCTTACCAAAGTGATGGAACTGTTAAAATGGACAAGATAATTAAAAATTAAAAGTCTAAATTTTTTCACTTGTTCCCCCATCTCTTCAAAGACTTGTTAGTATAGAAAGTTCATTTTCTGCTAATAAAGAATCATAAAATGAATGCATATGTATCTAATAGTACGTCTCCTTGCCTTATAATGTAGGCTGGGTCCCCTGGTTGAACATCCTTTCCTTTAAAAGAGTTTTAAATTGTGGCCTTTTTCCCAAATATCAACCATACTCTAAATTTTTGCATTTGAGTTTATTGAAACCGGGCAAACTTTTAAAAATTAATACAAAAGCATTTGAAAGTACAGTCCTTTTATGGTTTTATAATATTGCCTTCCTCAAAACATGTGAGGTCATTTCTCCTGAATGTGTAAAGACTATGAATTATAAATTTGAAACTGAGTGAGAAGTAACTTTAATTTATGTCATTAGGAATACAATTTGATATATCTAACCTATGTAGTATATAATTTTCATGAAAATAGAACACGACTTTATTGTTTATTATTTGGTTAAAGGTAGGAATAAAAACATGATTTTGGTTTTGTACATCCTTTAGCATA
Source organism: Mus musculus (assembly GCF_000001635.26). NCBI lineage: Eukaryota > Metazoa > Chordata > Mammalia > Rodentia > Muridae > Mus > Mus musculus. Next base: position 51,735,623 of record NC_000084.6, read on the forward strand.
TTATGTTAACGTTTCTTTCTCCTTTCTTTTATTTGGAAACAGACTTCTACTATGTAGCTCATACAATTCTTAAACTCAAGATGCCTTGGCATTTCATATTCTGGGATTGCATCATTACTTTGATTTAATGCCATGACAACTTGTCCCTGCTCTTGGATATGACATTACCATTGTGCTACTGCTAGTACCAATGAAATGAGTTAACCAATCTAGTGGCCTTTTCATTTATATTTTAGGAATAATTTTATTAAAAAATATGAAATTTATACTTACCTATCATTCATCAAACACTCAATTTAATTTCAATTTTGATGACTTGCTTTTGCAAAGCATTTTACTTTTCAAAATATATATTCAAAATACAAATATATTCAAAATACCTAATACCAAGACACAAGCTAATTCATCTTCTTAAATGCTCTTTTTAACAGATTTAGGATATTCTAACAGCACAAATATCCATAACAGGAAGAATAGATAATGAAAATATGGAACTTAGTTACAATTCTATCCATCTGTAAGGAAAAATGAAATTCTGAAAATTCCATGTAAATATATGAAGGTGTCAAGCAACGTAGACTCAGAGAGATGATCAACACATGCTCTTGATCATATGTGGATTTGAAATCAAATCCTTAGATTTCTGTTTAATTTGGAGTACCTATAGAATTATAGAATTAAAACAGAGGAAGTTGTCTGTGATGAACATCATAGGACACAAATGCTTGGTGCAAATATTGCTCTTGCAATTTGACATCAGTGACAAACTTCCATGTTAATGTAGGTAGAAAATGAAAGCAATTCAGGTCAACAGCATGACACCATACTCAGATAAAAATTTTCAAGTATAAAGGATAGTGGACAAAAGCATGCTTCTCTTTTATGAGGGAGAGTAGTGGTCTTTAATGTTTAATTACAGATTGTAATTTATGGTATCATCTACCATCTAGGTATAAATATGTAACACATAATGTATGGCCTACATTAGAGGTAATAAGATCATGAAAAAAAGAGTAATATAGTAGCGGGGATGGTAGCATCCTGGACTACCATCTTGAAGATAATGTATGCCTGAGTACAATTTAATTTACTTTAGAAAAATAGTATGAGTACTTTTAGACCCTGAGTGCTGGGAGGCTTTGAAATTACTGATGTTACTCTGAATAAACACAGAGTAATAGAGGCATCAGTGTGCATCTTAACTAACATTGTTTCAAGGGAATGAGACAGATGCAGGACTAGTGATAGAGAAGAGAATGAAATGAAGCAATATAATACTGGAAACATTCAGGCTGTTCTTGAGAAGGACAGAGACTTTCTTAATTCTTCATTAGTATAGTTTGTGGGAATTAGAACCCCCCCCCCAGAACCTCAAGGACAACAAAAATAACCATATGCCAGTGGCTCATCTGGGGAAAGTGAAGAACAAAATTCAGGAAGCACAGAGGAGGAGTTTTAAAGACAAGATTAACACTTATTCCTAGATGGAAAATTAAGAGGAAAGGTGGGAAGAAGGAAGGGAGAAAGAGAATGAGAGAGAAAGAAAAAGAATCAGAGAGGGAGAGAAGAAGGGAGAGAGGAAAGAGGAGAGAGGGGGGTTTATATACCAGGAGAGGTCCCAGAACATAGAGTACCATCTAAATACTATTAACCTTATCACTTTAAATGACTTACAAAGAAACCCTGATAAGGTGTGGGGGAGGGGTCTGCCCTGGTCAATCCAACCCAGGAGGTTGAACTATAAGGTGTCCAGGTGCCTCTTAGCTTCAATCAATCCTCCTATGTAGCCTCTAGGTAACGGCGATCATTTACAAAAATAAGGAATCAGAAGCAAGAAATCTCTTCTGGTAATCCTAACTTGCCTGCAGGAAAGGCTTCTTTTCCAGAACTCATGCTTATCTGAAGAAGACTATCTATTGTTCTCATTACCAAGGATGAACTTCTTTAATGTAAATTAAAGAAGACCTTTTTAATTGTAAAAAATTAATTGTAATTGTAAAAACCCTGTAGGTGCAACAACATTATGAACTAACCAGTACCCCGGAGCCCTTGACTCTAGCTGCATATGTATCAAAAGATGGCCTAGTCGGCCATCACTGGAAAGAGAGGCCCATTGGACATGCAAACTTTATATGCCCCAGTACAGGGGAATGCCAGGGCCAAAAAGTGGGAATGGGGGGTAGGGGAGTTGGGGGAATTGTATGGGGGACTTTTAGAATAGTATTGGAAATGTAATTGAGGAAAATACATAATAAAAAATATTAAAAAAATAAAAATAAGCTCAAAAAATTATATTATCATCAACTATATGGGTATGAACATATAATACATAACAATATAGTGCTATATTAGAGCTAATGGTTAAGATAGTAAGATTATTAGCATAATTTTATGACAGACTATTTAAGAGATATAATGAATGGCCTTTCACAAAATCTTTACTTAGTCTACACTAATTTATTTAAAGATTTTTGCAAATCATAGAGTAGTCACTAATTTATTACCCTCAGAAAGAGCGATATGATGAATTCTTTCTCTTCCTAGGTATTTCTTAAAGTAACTTAGGGTTTTAAGTTGACTGCAAATGATTATATCAAAAGCATTAGCTGTTTAATGCAGTGATTCTGTGGGTGCAAACTTCTAAATGCATAAAAATCTATGGCCTTGAAATACAGGGTATTCACATAAGATATCTACTTTGTATGGAAATGAATGCACTTCAAAGCTAAACAAACATAACTAATTTCTCCCCTCCCAGACATGAAAGAATGAAAATGCTTGCCCATGCTCTCAGCACAGTCAGCCTGCCACTGAGTTTACTATTTTAAGTGTATTTCCTAACACACATCAAATAACAAATAATTTGGAACACTTTTTTTTTTAGATACTGTCAAACATTTTTTTCTCATTAGTAAAACTGAGAAGTCATCAGTAGCTAATGTGCAAGGTAAACTGAATTGGCAGAGCAATTTTGTTCGTGATTTAATTTTCTCGAAGCTTCTCTCTACCTTACAGCCTTTGGTGTTTTCCCCTCTGTATTTTCAAGCCACAGCTCACTCCTTTCGGTTATCACAACATTAAAGTCTGTTGAAATAAACTAGATTATTTGTTTTCTAGTAGCACAGAACAATGCCAATCCAGCTAGGAAAATAAATGTATTAAACAGATAAAAAGAACCTTATTCATGGTTGTCAGAGTTTGATAGTGAAGGCTGCAGACCTTGAAAACACACAGGTCTTTAGAGAAGTTCTTTAAATTGGAATCATGATAATACAACCGTCTTGCAGAATCATTGATATGCAGAGTGCCTTATATTATATTCATTAATACATTGGGAGATTAAAGAATATAAAGCAAACATTCTTTTTTTACAACAATACTTATTTTTTCTTAAGTTAAATAGATAAGAAATGAACATGTATATAGTGGAAAACATCATAATATATTTAGTGAAATAATTATTTAATGCTATGTAGTACCATGTGATAAAATAGTGTTTTGTTTTGTTTTCTTGCCTCACAACTAGACCAAGGTACTGACAATGAGATATGAAGAATATTGAATAATCTCATGAAGCCCATTTTGCCAACAAATCAATTCTGGCACCAGAAGCTTTGTTGATTAAAGATGGCCAGTTGGGTCCCTGTCTCTGCCAATATTTGGCAATTCTACTTAGATCATATATATGTATAGTGTGTGTGTGAGTGAGAGAGGGAGAGGGAGAGGGAGAGGGAGAGGGAGAGGGAGAGGGAGAGGGAGAGGGAGAGGGAGAGGGAGAGGGAGAGGGAGAGGGAGAGGGAGAGGGAGAGGGAGAAGTTTCTACCGTATTATATTACTGTCCTACCTCTCAAGTGTCCCTTAATTTTAGGTATGTCTCCCCATATTTCCCCTTAACTTTTTCTCCCTTTACTACATGATACTCCCAACACCTCCCAATCTATTATAATTATCTATTCTATTGCCCTTTCTTAATGAGATATTACCCTCTGGTCCAGTGGTTTTCATCTTTCTATGCACAAAGTATAAACTTATATAGAAAGAAATCAAGAGAGCTGTCCCATTATAATCACTACATAGATGAAAATATTTTGGAAGAAATATCATAAAGGAAGTAAACTATTTCCATATTGAAGGCCTGATATAGTGGTAAAGGAAAAGGGCAAGCAAAATCAAAAGACCCTATTGTCACATGTCAGAGCACAGCTTCAATACAGTGACCATTGATGCTAAAGGACTTACAGAGAAAATGCATCATCACAAAAGTTGCAATGACTCTTTTCATGGAAATTGAAAAAAAATATTTTTTTCAAAACTTACATCATGCTAGAAAGTAGTTCGCTATGTTTGCATGGGTTCCTATATTTGGTGTTTGATTTTCAGCAGGTAGAAATGACACTTTGGGGAACTGTACCATGTTAAGGGGGGAGATTTGAATGGAAAAATAAGATTCCCAGTGTCTGGCCTTCAAAGGTTATAACTTGGACTCTGGTTCTGACCCTCCTCTTTATCCTGGCCCCATATCATGTGAGCTGCACTTCACTTACTCCCCCTAATATAAACTGAGTTGTCTCTACTATACTTTTTCAGGGTAATGGACTATGGACTGAGATTTAAAAGAAAGAAGGAGGAGGAGGAGGAGGAGGAGGAGGAGGAGAAGGAGGAGGAGGAGGAGGAGGAGGAGGAGAAAAGAAGATATTCAACTAAGTAATAATGTAGACAATACAAATAATAAAATTAAAAATTTGGAAACTGACACAATAGTTAACATATATGTGTGTGTTATTTATATATAAATATGAATATAAATATATAATTACATATATTGATTTGTTTTTCTCTGTACATAAAAACTAATATATGTATAATATACACATATATGAGTAATCATCACCTAACTACAAAGTGAGGATGTATCAAGGCATATCACATTTTACAGATTCCATACCAACCAGTATCTCCAAATGAAAGGCAATGAAATCACAGTATAGTGGGTAGAGGCTTGAATAATCAAATCAGCACTTTTGCAACCCATGGATTAAATAAGAAAAATGATAGGAGAAATATCTAAAATTCAACAAAATATTTCATATACCCTGTAATAGACAATGGAGAGGAATTTATAGTTCTAATTGCTAATATAAGCACAGCAGTCAGGATGAAAACTGACCGTACATCATAAAAAATGAGAAAAAAATCACAATAGTGTTGTTGCACTAAAGCTCTCCAACCCCAATATACCTCAGCAATGAAAATACAACACCATTAATATGATTACATGCTGTGCGCCTAGATTGGGCAGATCTACCGCTACACTACCATTTTGCCCAGCTTCTGAGACCCCTTAGAACTTGCAGTTTCTCCAAGTCATGTGCTTCTGCTCTGCTTTTCTCCCTCTTCCTCCTCCTCTGCATCCTCTCCCTCTTCCATTTTCTCCTTCTTCCCTCCCTCTCACCTTCAGCTCCACCTTCCCTTTTATCTGCCCAATCATCAGCTCTCCTTTATTTGACAAATTAAGGTGGGAAGCAGGATTACAGGAAATCACCTGAGTGCTGACTCATTCCTTGTACAAAGCCACTTACGGGAATTAACATCAAATATAATTATCCCCAGGGCTATCCACAACATAGTGTTTTAAAGATAACCACACAAAAACAAACAAAAACCTACCCTGTATACCACATTTGTGTGTTCTTTGTGTTCATCCAGGAAATGGACTGTCTTTTAGAATCGAAGAGAGAAAGAAAGGAGAACAAACATAAAGAAAGGGTAGTTTGGAGCTACAATAAAGGCTATCTGATGATTTACACACACACAGACACACACACACACACCACCTATATATATATATTCATATATTGATTTTTTAACATTTTAAGATTTTCCTGTCTTATATTGTAGAAAATATATTTTTTCAAAATCCTATTTTTATATTAACATCTACTGAAGGATCTCAAATAATATACCAAATTAAACAAAATAAAACAAAAAAACACAGCAAAATACACGGATTTCAAATTAAATCACACAAGGTAATGATCTAATAATGTCAGAGAAACATAGAATACAGACATTTATTCAATAATGGCATTAAGAATACAAAATACTAAAATAAAAACATTTCTCATTGGCCCTTTATCAATGATTTCTACCTTTGTATTGTGGTGTGAAAAAGAAACCTGTATGGGGTGATGGGCTTGTTTTACATGTATATGTTAAAGAGTATTATGAAAGAACATTTCTGACAATGTCAAGGGTAAATTAGAGTATCTGAGTAAGTATTTATTTCTAGATCCTTTGAACTTTGCCGAGCATTGTCTTGAATGCACTTGAAACCTGCAGAAAAAATACCGAGGGACTAATTAACAACTTGACCATTGTAAGTCGATCTTCCAGTGTAATAGCTAGCATTTGCTCTTTTTTTTTGATACTAAGATCTCCAACTGACAGGGTTTCTATTAATAAAAGGAAGAATGTGTCCATTAACCCAACAAGGAAACCTTATATTAAAAAAAAAAAAAAAAAAAAAAAAAAACACAGGTAGAACAAACATGGAGGAAATAAATGTTTTTGATGAGACATCACACAGACATCACAAGTAAGCTCTTTATACGCTACCAAGACTCTATGCTAAAATACTAATGAATTTGAGTGTTTAAAGTACTTTATTTTTTTCAACTTACATGTACTAAGAAGTATAAATGAGCTGGAATTATGAATTCCCGATACCCATTATTCTAGCTCCTTTATACTTTATACTGGAATAATGCGTAAGAAGAATTCATAATTCCAGCTCTAGGAACTCTGTGAACACCAGGTATTACATGATGCATAGACATTCACGGGCTCAAAATGCTTGTACACACACAGAAACACACAAGCACACACATATACACAAGTTTTTTTTTAAAGGTGTAAGAGCATGGCTATATTATTTTATCACACTTTAAAATGAATTAAGATTTTTAAACAATATACATATATATTCAATTAAGTGAGACTTGGTATGTGTTATTTTGTTATCCTTTCATTTACTAAACATATTCACTTTAAGTAAAAACATAAAATATAAAAAAGTGAATAATCTGAAGGTACTAAAATTTATATACTCATTATATTTGTATGTTATACATATATAAAATATTTTATATATGTGACCTATACTACTAAATCTATATATTTATCATTTATTATGCACCTGACTAGCACCACACGCAATTGCTTATAGTAACTGAAGGCCTTCTTCAACATACCATAATACAATAAATTTGAAAAAGAAACTCTACTGAAAGGAAATTCTTTTGGTCAATTATTTTTTTTATTTATAAAAGATGTTATTTTTAACCATTAAATATTGACTAAATTGTCTTGTTACTGAAAACAACAAGTTGCACTTTCTACTGTAACTCATTCTGACGAAAGACATTTTAACTCATTGTTTCATTCTGTTCACTGTCTAGACACTGAAAACTTTTCTGTTATCTGGGTTCCAGGGATCAAACTGAGATGGTCAGGCTTGATAAGCATTTTTCCAGGCTGAAGCAACTTGAGGCCATCGGGAGAGTTTTCTGATGCCCTTTTTTACAGATTTAAGTCAGTAGGAATGGAAGACCAACCAGTGTGCAGATTGTCACATTTTAGGTCTTTGTATAAAACAATCCTTTCAATGATCATTCTCTCATTTCTTCTTCTTGGTCCCAGAATCTCTGTCCAGTCCCAACTTTCTCTGAGGTAGGGCACCCACTCAAACCTTTCTATGTCACACACTGCTTTGAATATTCGCTACTTGTTTAATATAGAAAGTAGTTTTTTCACAAAAAAAATTGCCTAGTCAGTAAAAAATATACTACAGCTAAGATTTTTTTTTTTGAGAGTCTGAAAATATGACCTAATTATTTCTTTCTTTTAGATCCTAGCCATTTTGGGTATGCATTCTTGTTGTTACTGTTGTTTGAGGGGGAGGGGCATTGTTAATGACAATATTGCTGATGGTGGGTTCCTGCCTATGTAGAAGAACAAGATTTGCTCAGTCATTAATGACCTTAATTTTTCCATCACGTAAGTCTGATATAGAATCTAAGAGACAAGGATCTCACATGTGAGTTTTCTGGAACTAATAATTGATTGCAAGTTTTTATATTTCTGTTGCTCGCCTCATACATTCCATGTGCTCTGGGGGTTGTGAAGAGGTCTTGATTGTTACTTTGTATCATCTCAGAGGAGAGAATCCTGTATAATACAAGTGTTCGCAGTGGTCCCGATGACGTTCCTAAGAAAAGCGTTGCCTTAAAGTTCCATCTGCATTCCATACCTTCATTAACTTTGAAAAACGTTATTTCTCGAACATAAAAGCTCCTTCAGGATCAGAAACAAAGTTTCGCGTGGTCATCGCTTTTTAAAAAATACTTAAAAAAAACATGCTAATTGAGAACTGAAAAGAACTTCAGTGACCTTTGGAAATAGGATTGTCAGCACAGCAGCCCTGGGATGGGGTGGATTCTTTAGTGAAACTGCTTCGGTGGGAATATAAATTATCCTCGTGGTGATGATTGCTGTCGATATCACATAAGCACTTTAGCTAAAGAATCAAGGGTGATTAATTGTTGTGAATGTGGCTTTAGAAGCACTAGGAAGCAGTGCTGGGGAAATTTAAAAGTTATGCTGCTCACCACTAAGTCTTCTAACAACAGTAACAAGCCATGAGGAGCGACTGAGCCAATGGAACCTGGCGGCCCTGTTTGCCATTCATAGAGATAATCATGGGTGCAAATACACAGTAACCGCGTGCTGCTGGAAGACTTACTTGCTCCATAGAAACGATGACAATGTGGAATTATTTTAGGACTAATTGTTTTTAAATCTTTTAAATTATCCACACACAATCATGGAGGAAAAAAAGTATATGTAACAGAATAGTATAATCTGAAAGATGGTAGAACGGCAGCGTCTGAACCCAATATTTAGCTCCAAGAATAGAAGCTAGGACTCCCCTAAAGATTAACAATTACATTGACTTTTTTTCTCTACTCCAAGTCAAAGTATTGTGGAACTCCTAAATAAGTATTCTTCAATATTGATTATAATTTACTACACATGTGTGATGTAAATAAGAGTTCTTTACTGTTATATTTCTACGGAAACACAATAAAAATCCAAGTGGGCTTTCATTATTATAATTTTAGGTAATTCATTTGTCATGTCATCTAATGTTGTCTTTTTGGTGGGAAATTAGATTATAGCTAGTTTACAGACATAACATACTGTGGTCATAATCATTATTATGCCAACCTCCTGACTCACATTTAGAAGGGTTCCCTGGGTGATGACTTGCTGGGTTGCAGTGTGTGTGCTTCTTCAGGTTTAGTAGGTGATAATGAATTGATTTTCACGTTCCTGTTAGCAATTTACATTCACCCAGTGGAGCAGAAGAGCTTCTGTTGCAGCATGAACTTGCACAATAGTTAATAACTTAATATTCTAGGTCAGGAACTGGAAGTTTAAAAGTATAGCAGATCTTTTTTTAATTTAAAAATCATGTAGTTTGCTTCCGAGACAATCCATGTTTTTAGAGGTCATATAGCAGTTAGTCTCCCATTGGGATGTGGAAGTTTGGTGTTCTGAGTTCCCTTCTAATGTACTTTTGTTCAAGGTCTTGCTCCTTAAGGAGGAGCTGGAATTCCTCAGAAGGAAGGGATCCAAACTAGTATTTACTGTATATTTAATTAAACTTTTGAGAAAGTTAGTTTTCTTATAAGTTATGAATATATGGGGTTTTACTTTAAGATGAATTTTGAATAGACAATGTTTATAACGGGGCCTCTTCAACATTTCCTCTCATATCTGTGGGAAGCCATTGTAGAGTGGCAGTTACAGAGTGACAGTTACAGAGTGGCAGTTACAGAGTGGCAGTTGCAGAGTGGCAGTTGGCTACTGCTGGCCACCACACATACATAGGCAGTAAAGGTTCTTTTGTCAAGATGAGAGAGAAGTTAACCAATCAGATGTAGGTATGCAAATGAGGTGATTAGCATAACCCAAGCACAACCAATCCGGGTATGAGTCACGCCTCTCCTAGGCCTATATAAGCAGCACCAGTTCTCGGCTTGGGGTCTCTTCCCCTCTGCAATCAAGCTCTCCAAATAAACGTGTGAGGAAGGATCCTGTTGCAGTGTCGTTCTTCCTGGCCAGTCGAGTGCGTGCAAGACATATCTTCCTTTTATACAATATATTTTACATGACCCCAGTTATATAGGTATAAAAATAGGCATACAAATTATTTACTCATAAATAAATCATATATTTATTTTAAAACTGTTTTATGTGTATTATTTTATAAGTTATTAAAGAAAAAGGAAATTTGCATACTTAGAAGTTAGATGTATTTATTAAACTTTACATAAGAATTGATACTTGTTTGAATATTTGATATTTTAGGACAAACTACAGCTTCGACATCATTTTGATTTTATTATTTTGAAGCTGCATTTATCAATGTTGAAAATGCCACCTCAAAAATCATATAATGCAAAATGACTGAAGTAAATTTATCCACTATTTGAAAATAACCCCAAATTCTATCCAAAACTCAAGATAAACTTTGTTTAGTGATTTTTTTTTTCCACAATGAAATCAGCAACTCAAACAGGATTATTTTAGAAATCAAGTATTCTAGTATGGTACAATCCAAAGTTGTATCAATGTGACACGTGCTAAGGAATGATAAAAGGAAAATATCAGAATTTTTAGTTTGCCATAAATAAAAGCAGATTCTCTAATAGAAGAAAATTTTCCTGGACAGGGAAGGACACTGTGTTTCCTTTCACTGTATAGTGATGAGTTTGTGTGTCTCGGGGAGCAATCTTTGCTTGGTGTTGTGTGTTAAGGTGGCATGTGGTGTGCATTCTGTGTTGCAGAAGCATGGGCAGAAATGAAACAGTGTGATACAGAATGCAACAACCAGTGTGAGGAAAACCTAGCATTCATTGATTGCTTGGTTTTGAATTAATATTTGATCACCAAGCATCTAGAAATCATCAACTCTTGCCATGACCCACAATTTACAATGCTTTTATAAGAACAAATCATAAAGTCATTTGTAATTTTTCAAAACATCGTGTGATATCCAATCAAAAAATACTTTGTAACTTTGTTTCCATGGCATTTTTGTTAGTTTGTCAAAAACACCTTTTCAAGTTAGTCATTATGTTTATGTAAACAATGTTTTGTACCCCCAATTGTCTAAATTTGACCATTTCAAATAATTTTTCTTGTAGATTTTCATAAATATTTTACAGTGCCAGCAAACATACAACATGTAATCAGATTTTTTGCTCTTATAGCATTCATAATTCACAAAAAATAAGTAATATTTTCCCAAGACCGATTTGGTTGCTAAAATTCTTGTTAAATTATCTCTTTCTTTAATAGTACCTTAATTTTCTTGGTTTCTATGATTTTATGCCTCTATCAAAAAATATCTTTTAAAATATTGTAATGATAGGGTAAATAGCTGTATTGTCAATTTAACATAAATTTCAAGGGCCATGAATTTGTTATTTTAATGTTTCTAAATAGAATAAAATTATATTTTTGTCTTAATTCTCACACTTAGAGTACTAACATGTTAAATATGTCACATGTTCAGTATGTATTTGTGAAGAATGAATGTACATATATACATGCATAAACATATAAATGGTTGTGTGGCAAATTATTATTTTTATGATTTTTGGATAAGCCTAAATGTGTGCACTCTAATTTTTAATTAAATTATAATCTAATATAATTCACCAAATAGACTATTAAAATGTGTAGAATAGTATATGAATAATAGTACATATAGTCACATCTTCCCATGTGGATAAAGTTAGTTAATTTTAATTTTTGCTCCTCAATTGTTTTATCTTCCACCTGAATTAGCAGAAATGTGGTGTTAATATTATGCAACATTTCAGAGTACTTGCTATATTGTCTATTCTGTTCAGTGTAGTCCTCTTGCCCCTTTATTCTTCCCACGCCTTTTTGAATTGCTACTATCACAATCAGCACAGGTTTTTATTTTTCTTAAATAAATGGATCCTCAAACATGTTACATGCCATACATAATACATGAGTTTTTACAAGGACAGTAAACTTTTAGATTAGAGGTAAGGAGATAGCTCAATTGGTAAATGGCAGGCAGCACATGCAGAAATTGAGTTCAGAACCCAAGAATGAATAGGAAAAACTGGAGCAGTATACTTCAGGAATCTCTGCACTAGAGGATCACGGTGTTGGAGATAGTTACAGTCTAACGTTCATTGCCAGTCAGTCCAGATGAATCCATGAGCATTATGTTCACTGACAGATCCTATCTCAAAAGCATAAAGGTGGAGAGAAACTAAGGAAATTCATTTGATGCCAATTTCTGGCCTCGGGCATACACTGTCTTAGTTTCCCTTCCTGCTACTGTGAAAAAAAAATCCTGATAAAAGCAACTCAAAGAGAAAAGATTGACTTGGATCACAATTCCAGATACAGTCCATCCATTGAAGCAGCAGGAACTTGAGGATAAGTAAAAATCTTATCCACAGTGAAAGGCAGAGAGCAACAAATTGATGCATGTGAGTTGGATTTTCCCATCTGAATTAACACAACTAAGAACATCCCTTGAGAGCTGGTGAACTGACCATCTCAGCTACCACCCAGGTCCAGACCCAGGGTTCTGAACTGGACCACTCCCCAAATCTATATCATCTTTGAATGACTAGGACTCCTGGAAGGACTAGTCCTGCTGTTTCAAAGCTGCAGGATCTCCATGACACAGGCAACTACGGGATAACTGGGAGGAATCCCAGTGAGAACCCAATATTGATGGAGTCACAGAAGCCAGAGATCTCAAATCAGACCAATGACTCCCTATAATGAGCATTTGCAAGTGAAGATATGTGGACAGATACAGGTATAGTATAGAGCACACTGTGTGTGACACAACACAACTTCCACAATGACATGTTTTCTGTGCTTAGGGGCAGGGAGATGAGCAGGACTGGGGGTGCATGCTTGGAAACTCACAAACAATCAATAAAAAGTAAAATAAAAACAAAACAAAGAAAATCTCTTGCAAGCATGCCTGCAAGTCAAATCCGTTTAGGCAATTCCTCACTGTTATTCTATACTATGTCGAGTGGATAATTCAGGCTGACAATCAGTCAAAACCCAGTGCATGCGTACATATAACATCATATGCAAACAAATAAATTATCAAAACATTGTTGTAAATGAAATAAATGATTAGTGCTGGATATTATAGGTGGTACCATATGATGGCATAGAGAATGACGCTGTACATAGCTGAAGGAAGATTTCCCATTGTCTTTCTTCTCTTGTGCTAAGCCTGTTGACAGATTTGGACCACAGACCCTCAGGTTCAGATTGCCTGACATAGTCACTAATGTGCACCAATGTAGAAAGTTTAGTGCCTTCCCATGCTTTAGGTCTTTTATCTGTAAAATACAGGTAATAATGGTTTCAGACTTATAGATATTGATTAAAATAAGTTACTCTATGTGACATCCTTCAAAGTTCTTAGAATAAATGAGCTTCCTACAATTTAAACTGTCACTATGTATTATTATTGTCAATAATTATTCATGTAATTTTCAAATATTATTTTTAGGTATCTTTGCCTGTCATTTGAAGTTAATTATACAAAGAACCAAGTAACAGCTGATGTAACTTGTCTTCCGTTTTCTTCCTACTCTCAGAAGAATCACTGATCGAATGACTGGAATGTATTTAAATGTGCATTAAGCCATTGAAAACAAAACAAAACAAATAAACAAACGAACAAAAAACACATAAAAAGATGCCAAGTCATTGGACTGACTGGCTACAGGTATTTCTCTTTCTTGGCTAAAAGGCTCCCTTTTCAGTAAATACCAGAGCTAAATAGCAGTGATTTATGGCGAATGAAGATTAGCTAACCACTAAAATTTGTATTTCCAAGAAAACTGATAAAGGCCAGGATAAAATTATATTCTAAGTATCATTCATCCTACTTTAGGCTGGCACACTCGGGGATGAACCAGCATGTCATCATTTATTCTCATAGTAAGGGAAAAAAGTGATCACTTTTTATTTTCCATAAGAATACATTTTTAAATCCCTATGAAGAAAGTCTTCATAAGTAAAAGAGAAATGGAACAGTTGCTTCTCTCCTAAACCTGACATTCCGGAAGAACAAGGAGTCAAGTGAATTCTTTAGTTTTAAATCCTACACATTTGCTAATATATTATAAATACATATATTTAATAAAGTAACGTGATAATGATGAATGACTTTTTGCTTTGGGATGTTGGACATCTTTTTTTAGGAGATGACTTTATATTTCTGTCTGACACGTAAGAGCTATACCAGGAAGAAAGGAAGGAAGGAAGGAAGGAAAGAAGGAAGGAAGGAAGGAAGGAAGGAAGGAAGGAAGGAAGGAAGGAAGGATGGATGGACTTACTTTGGCTGTTTGAAGGTCCAGGCTAACATGACACGAAAATTCTAGCAGTGGGCACATTAGACATCAGCTTACAAACTGTTTGCTGTAGAAAAACACAGTGGTGAATGCTGGTTCTCAATTTTCCTTTGCCAATAAGAAGGTGCTTGTCTCACTTAGGGTGGATTTTCCCACCTCAATGAACACTTTTACAGACATATCCAGAGGTTTGTTTCCTCGGTGATTCTAGATCCTGACAAGTTGCAATTGATATTTACCATCATAAATCTAACACTTGACAACGTGATATCTAAATATATCATTTTTGTAACAAAACACTTCAACCCCGTGTCCCTATAGGTGCAATGGTCATTTCATAAAACAAAATGCATTCACAGCATCTTCAAATGTCCCAATAGGTCCTTTCAGTTTTAACACTTTAAAATACAAGTTTTGAGTCTTTTCACTGTATGAACTTATAAAATAAAAATGCATAATTACTATAAAACATCAATCAAAGTTTTCCATTGCATTGGAGAGGGATGGGAGGTTAGCAAAGGAAGATCATAGGAAAGTAGAATGTCATGAAGCAGAGATAATGTAAAATTCTATAGTTCCAGCTCCAGCTGGTGTGCATCATACGATCACCTTCACAGGGCTCAGGTGACCTGGCCTGCAGCTCTGTCCCTTGACTTACTTTAGACAACTCAACTCTATGCCTGTAGTTCTCTTGGCAGATGTTTTACAAACATGGCATCACCAATGTCCTGTAGTCAGCACACATTTTAGGCTCCCCTTACCAGCTTCACACCGTGGTAACCTACTTGCAAGGATGAGATTCTGCCATACACAGTTTTGCTTGACTGGCATTGATGGACCATGGTACCTTCTTCCCTCCCATACCACATGGTCAACATCCCAAGTTTCATTGCCATCTTGAGATAGAGCCTAACATAGCTTCAACAGAGGTTGAAGCAGCCTCTGTCTGCTATATCTAGAGAAGCACTTTTCTACCCAGGTATAAGAGGAGAATTTTTTCCATGGTTATTTTAGTTCTGGCTCTTTCCTTCCTTTTTTTTCAAAATACATTTTAAATTAAAATATAATTGCATTATTTCTTTATTTCATTCATTCTTTTTTCTCCCTCCAGCACTCCCAACCTTTCCTATAACTACCTTAATTTTCTCTCACTTCATATTAGTAGCCTTCTTTCTTTGGTTATTTTTATTATTACATATCTATATGTATATATATATATATATGCATAAATTTATAAATAACTGACTGAGTATAGTTTTACTTCTTGTATATTCAGTTTCAGAGCTGACTCATTTGTACTGAATAGCCATCAAAGGGGCTCACCCCTGTGAGAGGCTAATTCTCATTTTTTCTGCTGTAACTACCTGCCAGGACCCTGTCCTAGTCATTCTTCTATTGCTGTGAAAAGACACATGACCAAGGCAACTCATAAAAGAAAGCATTTAATTGGTGCCTACTTACAGGTTCAGAGGTTTAGTCCATCGTCATCCTGGTACAGAGCATGAGTTCACAAATGGTGCTGGAGCAGTAGCTGAGAGCTACATCCTGATCAATAAGCCTAGAAAGAAACTGGGCCTGGCATAGGCCTTTGAAACCTTAAAGCAAACCCACAGTGACACACTTCCTCAAAAAAAGTCACACCTTCTAATCTTCCTAATTTGACTAAACATTCAAATTGGACATAGTACTACCAGAAGATCCAGCAATTCTTCTGGGCATATATCCAGAAAATGTTCCAACCGGTAAGAAGGACACATGCTCCACTATGTTCATAGCAGCCTTATTTATAATAGCCAGAAGCTGGAAAGAACCCAGATGCCCCTCAACAGAGGAATGGATACAGAAAATGTGGTACATTTACACAATGGAGTACTACTCAGCTATTAAAAAAATGAATTTATGAAATTCCTAGGAAAATGGATGGACCTGGAGGGCATCATCCTGAGTGAGGTAACACAATCACAAATATAAGAGTCTCTAGGTGCCATTCTTATGCAAACCACCGCAGACCCCCATGAGATTTGACCCTTCTGTGTCAGCATGTCTTTTGTTATTTCCATTGTTGGAATCTCTAAGAAGTAGGTTCTCTTTCCAATGAAGTAAAGTCTCAGCACAGGAGAAATGAACTTGTCAGTAAAACTGAGGACAAATAAGCAAAAAGGAAAAGCTTCCTTCTTTCACACCTTTCATATGAGTTACTACAGAAGGTAGGGAACAGAGTTAAGGTGGGACTTCTGACTCTATCTAAGACGCTGGGAACAATTCAGAAGAGAGGAGCTGAGAGACTGTGAGAGTCTCACAGACTCAGGAAGTCTGCAATGAAACTCTCTCATAGAAATGCATATGTATCAAAAGATGGCCTAGTCGGCCATCACTGGAAAGAGAGGCCCATTGGACTTGCAAACTTTATATGCCCCAGTACAGGGGAACGCCAGGGCCAAAAAGTGGGAGTGGGTGGGTAGGGGAGTCGGAAGGGGGGGGGAGTGTATTGGGGACTTTTTGGATAGCATTGGAAATGTAAATGAGGAAAATACCTAATTAAAAAAAATTAATTCTAAAAAAAAAAGAAAAAAAGAAATGCCTGTTTTCAAATGAACTGAGTTTCACAAGTTGAAGCCATCAGTGGGTAGATGAATATAAATTAAGATCTATATGACAAGCTTTCTACTGTCCGTGAGTTGTATCATGGGTATTCTGAACTTTTTGGCTAATATCTACTTTATCAGTGACTACAACCCATGCATGTGTGGATACCTGCAACCCACTTAAAAGGAGAACAAAATAATCATGGGAAGCAGAGGGAGGGAGGAACCTGGGTGGGAGAAAGAAAGAGGAAGGAGAAAAGGAGGGGGGGGGAGACAGGAGGGATGCTCAGAGAGCTAGGAGAATGAATCAAAACATACAGCAGTGGGATGTTGGGGACGGGGAAACCTCTAGCATGTCCCTGATACCTGGAATGTGAGAGGTAACCAGGATTCAGTGGGAAGGACATTAGCTGAAATGTCCAACAGTGGGGAGATGGAACTGGAAGAGACTACCTCCAGTAGAAAGAAATGACCCTCAGTTGAGACACGTATCTTCAGATTTTTTTAATCCAGAATTGTTCCTGTCTAAAGGAAATGCAGGGTCAAAAGTAGAGCAGAGACTGAAAGAAAGGGCATCCAGAGACTGGTCCAACTTGGGATATATCTCATGTGTGCACACCAAATCCTGACACAATTACTGATGCCATATTATGCGTTTAGACAGGAGCCTAGCATGGCTGTCGTCTGAGAGGCTTTACCAGCCTGAGAGAGATTGCAGAGATTATTTACAGCCAACCATTGGTCTGAGGTCAAGGACCTCTGTGGTAGAGTTAGAGGAAGGACTGAAGGAGCAGAAGGGGTTTACAACTTCATAGGAAGAACAATAGTGTCAACTAACCCAGAACCTCAGAACTCCCAGAGAGCAAGCAGAAAACCAAGGAGCATACATGAACTGGTTCGTGGTCTTGGGCACATGCATAGCCTTGATCATCTTAGTGTGAGAGTATGCTGGTGGGGGTGAGATGAGGGTGGGTGATGGGGTGAGCACCCTCTCAGAGGGAGGGGTGAGGAGTGAGGGGGTGAATAACTCAGGAAGGGAGGACAAAGAAGGGGGCAGCATTTGAAATGTAAAGAAATAAAATAATTTATTGTTTTAAAAAAGGGCTATATATTTGGGCCTCAAGATGACAAGTGATGAAATTGTGACCACTAATATCGGTTGTCAACTTAACAAGGTCTAGAACTTCTTGGAGAAACCTCAGTGTGTCTGAGACAGTACTTATACTGGAGTGGTCTAAAGACCCACTCTAAACAAAGGCAGAACTGATATAGGGGGTTGAATCCCACACTGAATACAAAAGTGAAGGTGCTCTGAGAACCAGGATTCTGTCTCTGGGTGCTTCCTGACAGCATGCACAGTGTAAGGAGTTTCCACAGGCTCCCCCTGCCATCATGTTCTCTCCATGATGAGTTGTACCCTCAACCTGGTAAGTATCCTTCTAATTTCTTTTCAGTAATGAGAAAGGCAACTAATTCAGCTCCAAATTCAATCAGCTGATAAATAAACACAATGAGCAGTTTCTATGTAATTAAGAACATGAAAAACAAAGTGCTGGCACAATGCAAATACATTATAAATGACCCGGGCACATTACTGAAACAATCTAATTGATAAGGAATATACACTGTATTGCCCCACTTATAGCAGCAATCCAGAAAAAGCAAAATGTCAAAAAAAAAAAAGTAAATAGCAAATAGTGGTCACTTGATGGTAAATGTGGAAGAAGGGGACACAGGCGATTATCTTTGAACAGGTGGTTATCTTTGAGTCTTTCTTTGCAATAAAAAGGTACTACAGTATGATTTTATTTATAATTTTGCAGATCTATGAATTTGCAAATATCATTCATTCTGGGCTACAGAGGTGGCTCAGTGATTAGGGAGGCTTTGCTGGACACACAGAGCCATGCATTTAGTTCCTGACAGCCATATCAGGGAGCTTAGACCTACTTGTACCTCCAGCTCTAACCGATATAACAACTTCTTTTGGACTGTACTGACACCCCAAAATTTCATGTAATAGCAAGACAGGCCAACATATATTTAAATTTTCATTCCTATTTGTTAATTTTGTAGGATTGACATTATATATTGAATCTATTTTACATTAGGTGACTTATTAGGAACATTTACATTATTATTTGCTCAAAAATGAAAGGATAAAAATCAATTTGCAGGACACAAATAATGTTTACAGACAAGATTATTAACTTTCTCTTCATTTAGTGTACACTAATCGCAAGAGCTTTCTGACAATTCTGAAATAATTCTATATTGAGCATAAAAAAAAGTGTTTGGTGATTGTATATGGGATGGATCCCTAGGTGGGGCAGTGTCTAGATGGTCATTCCTTCAGCCTCTGCTCCGAACTTTGTCTCTGTAACTCCTTCCACCGGTATTTTGTTCCCCCTTCTAAGAAGGATCAAAGTATCCACACTTTGGTCTTCCTTCTTCTTGAGTTTCATGTCCTTTGCAAATTGTATCTTGGGTATTCCAAGCTTCTGGGCTAATATCCACTTACCAGTGAGTGCATATCATGTGTGTTCTTCTGTGATAGGGTTACCTCACTCAGGATTATATCCTCCAGATCCATCCATTTTTCTAAGAATTTTGTAAAATCATTGTTTTTAATATCTATGTAATACTCCATTGTGTAAACGTACCACATTTTCTGTATCCATTCCTCTGTTGAGGGACATCTGGTTTCTTTCCAGCTTCTGGCTATTATAAATAAGTCAGCTATGAACATACAGGAGCATGTGTCCTTGTTATATGTTGGAGCATCTTTTGGGTATATGCCCAGGAGTGGTATTGCTGAATCCTCTGGTAATACTATGTCCAATTTTCCTAGGAACCGCCAAATTGATTTCCAGACTGGCTATACCAGCTTGCAATCCCACCAGCAATGGAGGAGTATTCCTCTTTCTCCACATCCTTGCCAGAATCTGCTGTCACCTGAGTTTTTGATCTTAGCCATTCTGATTGATGTGAGGTGGAATCTCAGGGTTGTTTTTATTTGCATTTTCCTGATGACTAAGGATGTTGAACATGTTTTTAGGTGCTTCTCAGACATTCAGTATTTGTGGATGCCAACAAAAGTTTGCTGACAGGAGTCTGATAAAGCTGCCTCCTGAGAGGCTCTGCTAGTGCCTGACAAATACAGAAGTTGATGATCACAGCTGTCCATTGGACAGAGCACAGAGTCCCCAATGAAGGAGCTAGACAAAGTATCCAAGGAGCTGAAGAGGGTTGTAGTCCCATAGGAGGAACAACAATTTGAACTAACCAGTATCTCCAGGCACTCCCTGGGACTAAACCACCAACCAAAGAAAACACATAGTGGGACTCATGGCTCTAGCTGCATATGTAGCAGATGACGGCCTAGTTGGTCATCAATGGAAGAAGAGGCCCTTGGTCCTGTGAACATTCGATGGCCCAGTTTAAGGGAATGCCAGGCCAAAGAAGCAAGAGCAGGTGGGTTAGTGAGCAGGGGGAAGGGATAAGGGATAGGGGACTTTCAGAGGGGAAATCAGGAATGGGGATAACATTTGAAATGTAAATAAATATAATATCTTTTAAGAAACAAAGAAAGAAACAGAGAAAGAAACAAAGAAAGAAACAAAGAAACAAAGAAAGAGAAAAGTGACCAAACTTCATGAGAAGTGAGTAACTGTGTTATAAAGAAATAAGTTTAAGACTCATAAAAGTGTGATCAAGAGGCAATAATCAGTGTTTAAAAAACAAGCAAACAAACAAACATTCAAGTCTATCTGATTCAATGTGATACAGGATAACAACCTTAAGAGTAGCTGAAGATGAAAGTGTTAGGTCAGGATACAGGAAAACTACTTTTAAAGGGCTTCTTTTTCTGTTCTTTCTTATCTTTACATCTGTCTATTATGTATGTGGGGGGGGGGGCAGGTGACTATCTACACATGTAGAGGTCACAGTACAGTTTGCTGGCATTGGCTCTTTCTTTCCATATCCATGAAAATCCCAGGATCACAGGTTGTCAGTCTCAATGACAAGCACGTTTCCCCATGCAGCCATATTGCGCGTCTCAGAAAATATTACTAATTCACATTTTATTTGGGCTAAGTGGTTTAATACATTTCAAATTATTATTTCACCTGAACAAAAAAAAATATTGGTCAGAAGAGTTGTGATATATGTGTGAGAGCACACAAGTATGAGAGAAAAAGATGCAATATGTGATTTAAGTGGAGTGTGTGTCTGTGTGTGTGTATCTGTGTGTGTGTATGTAGTGTATGTGTGTAGTGGCCATTTGGTGTGTGTGTATGTGGTGAATATGTAGTGTGTGTGTGTAGCATGTATGTGTATTGTATGTGTAGTAGGTGTGTGTGTGTGTCTATATGTCTGTCTGGTTTGGTATATATTACTGTAGAAGAAAATCACATGGATGGAAATGGGATCTCAGCCATCTGGAGAAATTAGTTAATCCCTTTTTAATACATTTTCGGCTGAGAAGAAAAATATTATAATCTATTCAAATACTCAATGAGATAATATATCAGTGTTTCTTAGTACATTGCATAGTGAACAGTAAGTTTGGGGCATACTTCAATTATTAATCACTTAAAGTTATTATATTAATAAATGTTAGACAAATAAAAGTTACCTCACTTTTAAATTACTGTTCTTATTCCCAGAATGGTTGAAACTCTGTTTTTTAAGGATATGTATTAGTAATAACCTAATTAATTTTCTTAGCTAACACTATTATAAAACAAAGCAAACTCAAGCAAAACAACTCATAGAATTGGAAAAATATTCAAGTATGTTCTATTTTACCTAATGTACCCAAAGCTCTGTTTTGCTCTCTTCATGTATAATTGTTTGATTTTGTTATTTTGGGTCTTTTCCAGTGGATCATAATATACCTGTGAAAATTGTTAATTTTGTGATTAATCAAATACTTTAGATTCATTTTGACATTTGCTGTTAGTCATATAATTTTACTATTTATTGTAGAATGTAACCCACCACACAAATATATGAAAGAGAATATATCAACAAATTAAAAAGATGAAACAGTAATATTTAGTTTTTCAAATGTTGAAAAAGAAAATATATTTATCTCAATAAAACCCATCTGAAAGAGCTTATTGTCTAGTTTTGTGAAATATTGAAAGCATTTCTCAAGCATCAGTTCCATGACATGATGCGGTTCACAGAATTGTCATTAATAGTATTTTCATTCAAATAGTGTTTTGTGAAAAGTTTTACTGCTATTTTTAGGCACCTGCTTGCTCTTACTGTTTAAGAGATAGGATTCCCTTTCAGTATTTTTTCTAATGTTATCCGTCCCATGCATTGGATTGGAAGTTTTAAATCTGTCAATGCATGTTGTTGATGTTGTTTGACTTTAAACATGCATAGTGATTTAATATTTGAAGTCAAATACTTATCCATGTCTAAGTCAGTTTATTATATTATTTACATTTACCTATAATTTATATGAGCTCTTATTGTTGTTATGCCGGGATTCCACCATGGGGAACCCATGAGTGCTCAGGAACTGAGGAATCCACTGCAATTTGCATAAGAGTCCTTTATTAACAGTCTTGACCTGGATCACAAACTTCCCCGCAGGGTAGGTAGGTCTGGAGTGTGCCCAGGAGCTCAGATGTCTTGGCACTTATATCCAGCTTAGTTAGAATTTCTTTGAATGCTTAAGGTGAAGGGGAGGGGAGGTGGGTGAGGTAACTCAGACTTGATACTATTTGGTAGGGCAGAATCTCAAGGCTCAGAGGGGGAGTCTTCCGGCCTAAAGACTGTCGTTTGTGGGGCTATCAGGGACTAGTTTTATGGCCAGCCATAACTGTCTGTGAACTCTGATTACCTCTTTTTTATGATTTAAGCACGGGACCCTAACCTCCTTTCTTCAAGGACAGGCACCAGCTGCACCTGGGAGAGTGCTAGTCTCTACACCATTGAAGCTGGGGAGTTTCTGTCATTTGTCTTACTCAAGCTGGCACCTGTGGCTCCTTGAGTCCTCTGGGAGCAGCCCACCCCTCCCCCTGCATTTGCTGCTATGGGGGGAGAGGGGGCAGAGTTTGGGGAAAGCAGGGAAAACACAGAGACAAGCCAGGCAGAAACAAACCTCACAGCACTTGCTGTGAGAGAGAGCATGGGTGAAAGGGGAACTTCAGGGAGAAAGGGCAGAAGCAAGCCACCTGTGCACTTCAGTGCTAGTGGTCCTTTAGTCATGGTTAAACACTGTCTACTGACTTTTATATCTTGTAGGTATTGTTATGTCTTTTATTACTTTTTTGTATTATATATAAACCCTTTTCTTGAATACAAGCTTGTGCTTAATTCCTTATTTGTTCATATTTAGCTTTATAACTCAGAACTCCTTTGTCACACACACACACACACACACACACACACATATTCTGGAGTATAATTAGGATGTTTTCACAGCACAGATCCACTGTCACTAAACTCCCAAGGATACAGCTTCCTGAATATATGGTTAAAATAAATTTTTAAATAGTGCGTTTTGCCCTGAACATACTTATGAACAGAGAGTTAGAATCACCAAGATGACTCTTATGCTTCTGCTGTTTTAGAAGCTCTCGTGTCAGCCAATGGCCCTTCTCCTTGTTCTCTGTCCTTTACGGCTAAGAGTATTGGCAAATTCCTTGACTTGTCTAAGACTATAATTCTCATTATGTTACTTGTTACTTTATTAGACATAGCACATAGAAGTCTGGGGGACTTTCAGCAATTCTAAGCATTTTTTAGATATTATTGCTATGAAGATACATTTCCCGCTGAACCCTAGTGGATTCACCAGGAGTTAAGAAACTCTTACTCTCCCAGAGAGTAATCTATCAGCAGCTAATGCCTATGCAGATAGGAGTGGGGTCCTATGAGCCCCTCTATTATCCATAAGCGACTGTCTACAGTGGCAATGTGGTGTCATATCAGTGGTGGAGAGAATCACCACTGTGTGATTTCATGATTTTATGGGTTAGTTCATAACTAGAAAATATTTCATACTCCCCATCTTCCTGCCCTTAGTTTCTTTCTACTTCTTCTGCTATGTCACCTTAACCTTGAAGAGGATGCATATGTCATATTCATTGATGAGGGTTTTATGTATTTGTTCACAAAACCTTGAGGAACCCCAGATCTCTGTCTTTAACTACAAAGAGACTTTCTTGATTCAGGCATGTATCTCTGGATACGAACATAGAACATAGATATTTAGAAGGCACTTGGTGCTTTGTCAACTTGGCTCAATAAGAGTAATATGTTCCCCCATAGTGCCTGTCGATGACTTCTACAGCGATATATTTTTGACCAGCTTTACGGTAACAGGCATGGCTTGTCCTTATGGAGTAGGCTTCATGTGCAATAAGAGAACAGTTGGTTAACACTATAAAGAGTTGTGCTACTATTACATAAGTGAATCCATGTTGTCTGAAATTTGTTTTTGTTTTCATTGAATTCACAGATGGGTAGGCATTTTAATGCTCCCCTCCCCACCCCCAGATTCCTTTATAATGCTTCTGGTAACATGAAAGCTGGCTGGCAAAGAAGAAACTTTCAGCTAGATTTCTCTCTAGCTTACAACACAGGTATGTAATGTCTTTAGTAATAGCATCTGATAATCTAGTTCTGATGGGCAGCTAAGAGGAGAGGCAAAAGCCTATGCTGTTATGGGAGCTTATGGGACCTCCCTAAACGACAACTTATAAAGCCATGTCTTGTCACTTGGATGCTTATTTAGTAACCCATGGCTTCCAGGAATAGCATTATCCAACCATGCAGATTACCTCATTCTAACCCATTTAATTTTTAAAATTTATGTGTTTTAATTGGGCTATAGAATAGTGGTTTTCCATATGACTTTTTCATGCATCCTACATTTAGATTAATCTCTTCCCCATGACCCCTTGTCTCTCATATATCGTTAAGAATTAGTGTGAGGGAAAGAATTAAATATTTAATGAATAAAAATTAGTGTACATTGCCATCACTGTAGTCAGGGAACTAAATGCATCCTACATCTCTCAAATTTTGCGTGCGTGTATGTGTTTTGGAGCACTATAACATTTCACATTAATTCTACCCTATAAGTAAACTTTGAAGTCTGCAATTTGGTATTATTAAATATTAGAACTATATTGAACAGATCTCTAGAACTTAGTGTGATAATAAAGTTATAGTTTTATACATTTTGAATAACTATCCATTTTCCCAATACAAGCCCATGAAGCCCATTTCTTTGGTTTTTCTATCTATAACTTTGATTATTTTTAATGTTTCTGAATAGAATCATGCAAATATATCCTTCCATGACTGCCTTATCTTATTTAGAATAATGTATACCAGATTCATGTATATTGTTTAAAGTGAAAGAATTTAGGCACACTTATAATCCCAGAACTCAAAAGATTGAAATCAGAGGCTCACGTACAAATTCCAGATCAGTCTGGAATACATTTTGAAATTTTGAGCTCCAAGACAGATTAGGTTACAGAAAAAAGACTTTAAGGGGGGGGGCAGAAAGATAATGAGAAAGAAAAAAGAAAAGAAAACAATGCAGTATTTTTCTTTGTTTTGTTTAAGAAACGCAAACTCTTCTCTCTCTCTCTCTCTCTCTCTCTCTCTCTCTCTCTCTCACACACACACACACACACCACTACCATTAAGTTGTTTATCTGTTCCTCTGTTGAGTTGTAGTATGTTGTTTCTGAATCTTGACTGTGTTCCATGAAGAATGCTGCAATGAACGTAAACTTTCAGGGTGCCCTTTAAAATCTTGATTTCAATTCTTTTGGATGTAAACACAGCAGTGGGATTTTAGATCATTTAATAGTTTTGTTGGTGTTTGGCAGAGCATCCCTGCTTTTTTTCTATGGCTTCTTTCCCAGTTAATTTTCTCACCATGCCAACTGGTCCAACATTTTCTACTTTATGTTTGTTGGTTATGTAAGATCCATCTTAAGTGAAATGAAGTAAAAGCCTGTTACAGCTTAAATGTGAAGTTACCTGTTAGCATCTTTTCTGTTTGCAGTTAACATGTCTTATCTTAAATATCTGTAAATCTTTTGTCCCCCACCCACCCAGGTTATACATGTTTTGTTGCTGTTGTTGTTGTTCTGCAATTGTGTCTGCAAATTTGATCCCATTTATCCAGTTTTTAATATTTTTAACTTGCATTTCATTTAATTTGGGTTTTCTCTATTATGGACTATCACTGAACATTCTGTGTTGCTTAGAATGGCCTTAAATTTTCAAAACTTCCATCTTTGCCTCTCACTGTGTTGAGGTAACAGTTATTATTTTTGTGTTCACTTAATGTAACTTTAGGACTCACCCAGGCTTCCTCCATGTGAGACAAATACTCTGACTAAGCTCTATCCCCAGTAGTTAGGATATTTGGTATCATCTGAAAGAAACTATTATGAAGCTCAGTGTCTACATGGGTTTCTCACAAGTTTTATGCTAGAAGATTTACATTTCAAATAGTTCTCACTCTGCTTGTCAAGTTTGGACTTGTTTTTAACATACATAGAATAAATTATAATCCCCAATACAAGTGCATTTAATGTGTTTTTTTCTGTATCAACTCTGCCTAGCTCATTTGTCATGCTCTGCCAAAGCTGAACCTGAGACCAGTCAGTGGGTCCTTTATGTGTGAAGTTGGTTAGTATAACAGTGAGTGGAATAGTTATAGGTCTTTAGCCCTGGGTCCTGATGAGTTTTGTGATCTGACTCAGATCTCTGAGTGAGCCAAGTGGATCCTCTCAGGACAAAATTTTAGTTGTATTAAATGTGAAGAAGCATCAATTCGCTGAATTCATAATCACTCCATATTTTCAAATAGCTTATTTTCTTCAATATTTTTTTAGTCATTAATAACTCAATGCAGCATTATCAACATGCTTTCAATATCACATTCAATGTTTTTGTTATTCAATTTTGCAGTTTCAAGGAACATTAATGCACATTTATGGGGAAACATATTTTCTTATATAAACCCATCCTGACACTTTGATGAAGAAGTGGAGAAGACATGTATACATACAAGAATGTCCACAAATATTTTAATATATTTTTTTGTCTAGGATTTTTTTTCTGTTCTTTGACTAGCTTCTCTATAGTTTATGGTTTTATGAACACTTCTTGCACCTTCACCATCTGCCCTGGGAAGGATACTGTGCTTGGACACTATGCTCGGGTTGTACTCCATTCCCAAGCCAAAAACTCAAGACTTTCTCCTAGTCACATGCTGCTTCTCTGGTGATTATAGTCTCTCAATTCTAAGGTGGTATGGTAATCAAATCCACTATAAATTAATACCAGTTCCAAGGTTAAACAGAATAGTGATTATTTTTCCATTCAGGAAGTAAAAAAAATATTAGGCTGTATATTGAATGTTATTACGTAGAGACATGCATGTATTAGAATTAGGATTCCACTCAATAAACTGAATACTTGATTAGGCATGATATTTTATTTATTTTCCAAGAAACTTACAATATCATCATTGTTTCTTATAAAATGATCCTTCAATGTATCAGTTTTTTAGTCCATGTGATAGTTTTATTTTAAGCTATCTTCATTGAAGGCATGAAGCTTATGAGTTTAATTTTAAGAACATAGAAGTGTTAGATCAATCCTCCCTTCCAACTCAAATACATGATGTTCTTTAGCACACACACTCCCATAAACAAATAGATTTCCCTTAATGTCTTTTAAAGACTTTAGAGTAAATATCCATGTTGGGAAAAGTGTGCTATTCATAAATATAATCTGGAAAAGATAAAATGCACATTGTAATGCAACTTTTACTTTGTTTTAATTAGCTTGTTTATCCAGATAAAGTTTCTTCAAATAGTGAGAATTGAACATTACTTTCTATTTTGAATATGTATCCAAATATGCTTGTTTAAAATGGATTTTATGATAATTCCTTTCAGCAGAGTTCATGCTCTAAAGTAAGTATAAGATCCAGCAAAATTCGCAAATTGCCCCCAAAATATGACATTCCAAATATGGAAATTCACCTCCCCCCCAAAAAAAAACCCTTGACACAATTGTTAATATACAGCAGTACAAATACAATAGTTTAAACATTAGAAATGTGTATATGCAAATGAACATCTATGTATAATATGTGTAGACAACATTGAAGATTTGAAAAAGGCATAGTTTAAATAACATTTTAAAATGAATACAGGTTCCTATTTCTAAGAGGATTCTGTCAAGACTACATAACAGCACTTTTAATTAAATCATTTCTTATAGAAACACTCGGTAAGACTCTCTCTCTCTCTCTCTCTCTCTCTCTCCCTCACACACACACACACACACACACACACAAACACACACACACACACACACACAGAGAGAGAGAGAGAGAGAGAGAGAGAGAGAGAGAGAGAGAGAGAGAGAGAAACCCTTATGTTAAATTATGGGCTATCTCAAGTTTCCAACAAAGGTGTGATGAGAATAATATTATTTTCTAAAGTTTATTTGTATGCAATACTTTTATAAGTTGCATTGGAAAGAAGGAGCACAATTACTTAGAACTTCTTTCATTTAGATTTAATTCAATATCTGTTCTCAGAATTTATTGTAAACAAAACAAAACTAAAAATAATATAATTGGGATACTATCCATTTTAAGTATTGTTAAAAATATTTGAGAAAATTTTAAGTGTGCAAAAGGGAATATTGATAATGTGCTATAAAACACTGACATTTACAAAATTAAGACACACAACTTTACTAAATTCTATATTTATGATTAAAAATAAGATTATTAGCAATAGGGTACGCAGTCTTTTCGGGAACTCTAGAGTTACTACAGAATCACACCACAGGGCAAAGTCTCACTCCAGTGGTTTATTAAAGTCAAGACAAAGTTGCTGCCTCAGAGCAGGAAGCAGACTCAAAATGGCTGCCTCTGAGCAGGAAGTAGACTCAAAATGGCTGCCTCTGAGCAGGAAGTAGAAAGGAAATGGCTGCCTCTGAGCAGGAAGCAGACAGGAAATGGCTGCCTCTGAGCAGGAAGTAGAGGCAGCAGTAAGTAGAACTGAGATGTGGTTTATGTAAGGTGAGCAGGAGCATGCACACATAGAGGTGGAACAATACAGCAGCTGTGGCTGAGTCACTGGTGGTTGAGAAGGAGTGCGAGGTGGAAGGGTGGCAGAACTCCCTGAAACCTAGTTCTGGATTTAGGCTAAAGTTAGGGCCTTAGTAATTTTTTATTGCTCAACAATTACTTTGATTTTAGAAGAGCTAATAAGGATTATCTTAATTTAGAGATTACTGATATGTATCTTGATTTAATTTTTGCTTTTTAAAGTATTTTATGTCTGTTATAAAGGAAATATGGAAGCCTTTTGTCAAGCAAATGAATTTTAAATGTAAATTATACAGAGATCACTGCAGGCAGATTGGAGCTAGAAAAATGCGGGAAAAAGAAGTCATGTGCCCTGGATTCTGCCAGTATCAGCCAGATTAGTATAGACTGTCTTTCACCAAGTCTTTTTAGGACCTAATGCTTATTTCATTTTAATTTGATAAGTTAAGTTTCAAGGAAGTTTGAAACAGGGATTCATAAACTCTCTCGTGTGCACAAAGCTACTGCTGGTCTAATCTTTTAAATACCAATTTTGTTTTGAACAAATGATTTCTACTACATAAACAAACTCCTTTCTTCTAACTTCTGGCTATTGTTGAATTTTACTTCTTGCCACTTTTCTATGCCAGCAATGGATTAGAATTAAAAACAATGTTTTGTTTTCTTGCCTGAGTATGATGTGGGTGGCTCAACATGCATCCAGGAGCTGATAATGTGGATATATGCCACAGACAGCCTGCTGATACATGGATTTTACTAAAATAAAAACCAAAATCTTTTATTCCTTGTTTATTGAGGGAAAGAGGGTCTTTAAAATCAATCACAAAAGCCTGAGTCTCTAAGGACGCTGTCTGCAAGCACTGAGATTATGTTCAGAGTTACGTCAGGGGATCTGTACTAACAAAGTAATTTCTGTGCTTTGATACAGGTCCCTTAACTGGAAAGGATTTGAAAATATAATTTACAACACATGTTGACACATCTTATTAAATTTGTGGGGACAAACCAGCATCTTGAGAGTTTTAAATGATTCTGGAGCGTGTATATGGAGATACACTATTTATTCATAGTGTACACATGATGGTATTTTAGTAAGAAACATAGTACCAAAACTACAGAATGATTAAATGCACATTGTAAGTTATGATTATGCCATCTACCAAAAGGGAATGTATATTCTTGAACAAATCCTAAGGAAATTGCAAGCTCATGGGAGTCCTTCGTACTTTTCAAACTACACCTTCCAGGTGTCCAGATCCTTTTACTGACAGACTAAATTTGTGACTCCAGTCACTGTAAACAATCCCCAGAGGCCTCTAAAGACATGGATTAGAGTGATCTTTCAACACCAGGTAAATAACAGGTGCTGATATCTGACAGATTAAATGGCAGCTGCTCAACCATTCACTCCTGTTATTACTGACAATGGTGGGGGGTTTTTAATTCTGCTTCTGGAGAGAAGGAATCCTGATGCCTGGGCCAAAATGGTCTAGCATACGGCCATCATGAACTGGAAAGGCAAACAAGCATGCACTCTCCCAAGCTAAATATTATGTATTCCTTACCTTGTTTGGTGTTACTCCTTCCTATAGACTCTCAGATGTATATGGATAAGAAGGTCAGGATCTTTAAATACCCAGAAGAACTGCTAGGATATCTCTTGGGCATCATCAAATAATCTGAACCTGAATTTATCAGATGGCAGTATCTAGAGAAGTCAAGGGCATCTATGTATTTTCATAGCTATTAGAGTAACAGCAATTTCAAAAACATGCATATGGATGTGTTAGGGGTTAGGAAAACATTTTCTCTCTTTTCTCTATACAGGTCATATGGATTATCATCTCTTTATTTTGGCAGTGTCTTTCTCATTTTAACATACAGACTAGGGCAATCCCTTGCCTCATTTGAAACCATAGCAATCTCAAAAGCATTGTCATAAATTCCCTTTCGCACCATACTACCATGGTCACTAGAAAAAAGTCTCTAGAAAACATTTTTTTATAAAAGTAAAGAGGAACATTCTCTGCTTAATCATGAGCAGCAAACTTGAGTTCTCTGCCAGGACATAATTATTAAAACAAGCTAATCACAACCTTCTGTAATAGTCAAGGTATGGTATTTAACTGATTGATAGTAAAAGTCTACTTTCTAAATTCTCTGCTTGCTTATCCTTTTTCCAATATAGCCATATTCATCCCAATGAAGTTCTATGCACATTTTCCCCGGGCTATGACTATATTGACTATATTTTAAAATACTGTTGCTCCCATCTGCCTAATGATGAGTGTTGAGATTTAGATTTTCCTCTGTCCTTCATCCCTCTACCTTTTACCCTGTATGAAGTAACTAAAGTGGAGTTAATGGGGGGAAAAGACAACAATAAAGGTTCCATAATGTAAACAATCTAAATATTAATTTGAAATAAATGTGTAATAAATTCTCGGTGTTTGGGTAGCATTACTCACCTGTGTTGACTCTTATGAATGCAGCAATCATGGTTGTGAACACGGAACATGTGAACTTTGCATCAGAAACATTTTGTGCCACCCAGTTTTGAGACTACCTGATGATACTTTCTAGTTCCATCCATTTACCTAAAAATTTCATGAATTCATCATTTTTAATAGCTGAGTAGTACTCCATTGTGTAAATGTACCACATTTTCTGTATCCATTCCTCTGTTGAGGAACATCTGGGTTCTTTCCAGCTTCTGGCTATTATAAATAAGACTGCTATGAACATATTAGAGCATGTGACCTTATTACATGTTGGAGTATCTTCTGGGTATATGCTAGAAAAATCATCCTAAGTGAGGTAAAACAATCACAAAAGAACACAAATGTGCACTCATGGATAAGTGAATGTTATCCCAGGAGCTCCAAATACCCAAGATAAAACTCACAGGCCACATAAAGCTCAAGAAGGAGGAAGACCAAAGTGTGGATATTTCAGTCCTTCTTAGAAGGGGGGACAAAATGCCAATGGGAGGAGATAGAGAGACAAAGTGTGGAGCAGAGACTGAAGGAACAGCCATCCAGAGACAGCCCCATCTGGGGATACATCCCATATACACTTGCCAAACCCAGACACTAATGTGGATGCCAACAAGTGCTTGCTGACAGGAGCCTAATATAGCTGTCTCCTGAGAGGTTCTGCCAATGCCTGACAAATACAGAGATGGATGCTCTCAGCCATTTACTAAGCACAAGGTCCACAATGGAGGTGCTAGAGAAAGTACCTGAGGAGCTGAAGGGGTTTGCAGCCCCATAGGAGGAACAACAATATGAACCAACCAGTACTCCCAGAGCTTCCAGGGGCTAAACCACCAACAAAAGAGTACACATGGAGGAACCCATGGCTCCAGCTGCATATGTAGCAGAGGAAGGCCTTGTTGGACATCAATGGGAGGAGAGGCCCTTGATTCTAGGAAGGCTTGATGCCCCAGTGTAGGTGAATGCCAGGACAGGGACATGGGAGTAGCAGGGGGAAAAAGGATGGGATAGGGGGTTTTCACAGGGGAAACCAGAAACAAGGATAACATTTGAAATATAAATAAAATATCTAGTTAAAATATTTCTAAAAAAATAAAATTAAAGACTACTTGAAACACCTTAGGTAAGATTGGTGAATATTTGAAATTTACAAAAGCTGTTTGGCAAAGCAGTTTTCTAGACAGAAAGATTGTTAGAGTAAGAAGACAATAATACCAATAGTGAGATTGTATTTTCTAGACACTATGAAAATGACACACCCATGAAATCCCAATATTATGGTTGCCTAACAGTAGTCATTCCAGTCAACATGCCAACATGGATAGAAGAAAACTTTACAAGGTCCCAGTTCTGGTTGATGAACTATGGACAATCAAGAACTACTCAGAGAATCAGATGTTTTCAGGGACAAACCACTGATAGGTTATTCAATCCTAATTGGATATACTCACTGGTGTGTGTGTGTGTGTGTGTGATCAATAATAAATAAGAGACTGTGATTTTGAAACAGAGTGAGTAAAAGGTACAGGAAAAGTTGGAAGCAGGAGAAAGAGGTTTAAAATATGTGACTACAGTACTCATTATGAAATTCCCAGCAATAAAACAGATGCAGAAAATACAAAATTAAAAGTGAAAAATTCAATTACTTACTTTGAAATATTTTGATATGTTGAACTGATGAGAAAGTTCAGAGGCTAAGAGCACAGGCTGCTCTTCCAGAGGACCCAGGATTAATGTTCAGAACCCATAGGGTATCTCCCTACCTGCTGTAACGTTAGTTCAATGGGACCTGTTAAAGCTCTCTTTTGAACCTCTGCATGCATATGATTCACATAATTATATGAAGACTAATTACTCATATATACAAAATAGAATACACACACACACACACACACATATGTGCATATAACAAAAATTGTAAAACTAAAAACAATATTCTATGGTTCTTGTGGGAATAATTACCAGCTGAAGTGGGTTAACTTTCCAGAGAGGGTAAATGGGAGGGGCAGGAAGTAAAAAAGAAAAAGGAAAAAAGTAATATAATTATATCATAGTTAAAAATAAAAAAATAAAAAAATGGTATTTGAATTGCTGAGGAATTTTATTTTAAAATAGTTTAAATTCACCTTTTCTTTAAAAGTGTTAAAATAATATCAACACAAAAGAACATATCAATAATAAATTGTTTTGTTGATTACTACCACTAAATGCTTGATAGGTGTGCTTCTTCTTGTTTCTATATAGCTAGGGTAGTGTATTAGCTGCCAGGGGTTCATGAGTGGGATGTGAAGTTTTGTCCTAGAGTGGCTGTATGAACAGAGGGCAAATAAAACAGATAACCATATGCTAGTATGTCCTTTATGCTTACTTCTAGTCAGTGACCATGAAATAATTCTCATATAGTCCAGAACACTTGCATTTGCTTTATGAAATACCAAAGAAGGTTTTGATCTTAATGTCAGTCTTTCTAGTACTCTTTGTCTCATTGCAAGACCATGGCCCTCGGTGGCTTTACCACATTAAGATTGCAATATATTCGTGAAAAGTTGTTTGGCCTCTCTCCTATTGTGTGTTTGTTTTGCACAGCCTTTTAATTTGTAAGTAATTATAGGACTAAACTGTTTTGGTGAAAATAAAACCCGAGGGTTAATTTCTTATTTTGCAGCTTACTTCTACTGTTTTGTAAACTTTACTTATGGATCTGAAGGAAAAGTAAATACACATTTATCATCCTGACCCAAATTTAACATGTGAGATGATTGAGACTATATACTATATAAATAAGTAATAGAGTGCATTATTTTAATAACATAGAATTTATTATTTTATTCTAATATTTGTTTCCTTATTTTTCTTTGGCTCATTAGCCCTACGTCTCACATAATTAAAAATTACTTTTAATTATATATATATATATATATATATATATATATGTATATATATGTATATATATATACATATATATATATATTCCTACATACATACACACATGCATACATACATACATACTTGTATTCACATATCCATATACACAGATACTCATACACCCAGCATACACAATCACACATACACACACATACACACACACATGTATATATGCCACTTACTTTGATGCTTATTGTGAATTAAAAGAAAAAACAAACAAACATATAATGGCGTGCCTCAGAGTTTAGGTCTCACCCAGTCTAGAAGAGGGGCCCACTCCCTGAAGTCTAGAGTTACATACAGGTGGTTGTGAGGTACCCAACATAGGATCTGGAAATTGACCTAAGGTTTGAAGCAAGAGCATTTCATGCTCTTTTTTGTCGAGCCATGCTTCCACTTTGAGGATCTCACTTTTTAATACATCCAAACCTCAACCTAGTTTTCAATTTGTGGACACCTTTGCCCTCTATACTCTTCGGAAGGAACTGCCACATCTCAACCTGCTTTAGAGGTCCCAGCCTAAATCTGATGCCACAAAGGACATTTATGCTGTGCAATGATTGGTACACCATGAATTTCACTTCTTCATTTCTTTCATTTAACTTTAATTTCATTTTCAACATGAAGATAATTTTTTTCACACAGCACCAAATTTCTTTTTCTTCAGTTTTCAAATAAAAATGTAAGTAGTTCTTAGAAAAACAAATGCAAATAAAAATATGGAAAATGACTTGTACAAAAAAAGAGTCTTTTATGAAGAATAATTGCTGTCATACAGAGAAAATGTTTAAGTGCCACCCACTTTGATGCTTCTTGTGAACTAAAAGCAAACAACAAAACTAACAAAACAAAGCAAACAAACAAAAACAAATACTGTTATTGCCTTACTTTCTCATCTCAAGTAAATGTTCTTGGCTGGATAAGACTTACAAAAACTTTGATTGTGAAAAATGCTCATTTTTTAAAACCATATCTCTAATTATTCTCCTTTCTCCTTAAAAATCAATGGAAATCCTGGAGCCTGGAGAGATGGCTCAGGGGTTAAAAGCACCGACTGCCCTTCCAGAGGTCCCAAGTTCAATTCCCAGCAACCACATGGTGGCTCACAGCCATTTGTAATGGGATCTGATGTCCTCTTCTGGTGTGTCTGAAAAGAGCTACAGCATACTCACATACATACATACATACATACATACATACATACATACATACATAAATAATAATGAAAATCTTGAACATGAATTATGTTTACGACAAAGTAAAAAGACTAGATAAGAATGTTTAATCATCTTAAGACTTTGAAATTATATTTAAAATTCTTATGCAATAATTTTTGATGATCTGCTATTTGTTCTTTCAACTTGACTTAAATCTTTCCGGTAAGAGAGAATCTTCATTCAGAAAAAAAGCCTTCATAATATCTACTTCAGGTGTTATTTCCATCTCATGGAATGGGCTTTAAATCCAATTTTTAAAATCCTTGGTTACTGTAGAGTCCACCTCCAGCAGAAAGACAGGACTTCAAGTGAGGGAGGGGTTTGCCATCTCACAGTCAAAAATTCTGTCTGTAAGAACTCCAGGGACAAAAATGGAGAACCTGAGGAAAAGGAGGTCCAGCAACAGGCCCAACATGGGATCCAGCACAAGAGGAGGCCCCAAGACCTGACACTATTTCTGAGTCTATAGAGCGCTCACAGAGACCTATCATGACTGCCCTCCCAAAGACCCAACAAGCAGCTGAAAGAGTCAGATGCAGATATTTACACCCAACCAATGGACAGAAGCTGCTGGCCCTTGTGGTTGAATTAGGGAAAGCTTGAAGAAGCTGAGGAGGAGGGTGATCCTGTAGGAGGACCAGCAGTCTCAATTAACCTGGACCCCTGAGATCTCTCAGACACTGAACCACCAACCAGGCAGCATACACCAGCTGATATGAGACCCCCCCAACACACATACAGCAGAGGACTGCCAGGTCTGGACTCAGTCAGAGAAGATGCACCTAACCCTCAAGGGACTGGAGGTCCTAGGGAGTAGAGATATCTGGTGGGGTGGGGAGACAGGTGTGGTGACAGGGGCAGGGAATTATTGGATGTGGAACAGAGGGTGGACCAGGAGGGGAATAAAATGTGGAGTGTAAAAAAAAAATGATCAAATAAGATTAAAAAGAAAGAAAGAAAAAGAATCGTTGGTTACTTTCATAGTGTTTGTGCCACTCTTGCAAGCAGGCAGGTCCTTGAAGGTCACAGGCTTCCCAGATGATTTTTATATAACTATCCTTTTCCTCTGGTAGGATATAAAGTGCCTTTCCAAATCATGAATGCTAGTCAATAGGGTGAAGCTTCTAGTTGACCACCAGCTTGACTTTGACTAATCTGATAATTTAAATACTGTCCTCAACAATAGGGCCTTCTTATCAGATGGCTCAGTAGTCATCAGTCAACAGTCAGTAGTTTTGACCATAGTCTGTGATGTTTGATGAGGAAGGGTTTCCATTGGACTCCTTTGGCCCTACACTGCAGAATAGCTAAGAACTGGAGACTATGGGTCATGAACCAAATGGGGGAAAACTACCACTATATTCTATAGAAACATATCAATAAAATGACTCCTAATGGCATATTGCTCTACTTACAGATCAGCATCTCACTTAACCTTTGTCAGAGACACTGCTTCTCGTATGTGATAGAAAGTAGCATTGAGGCTTACAACGGGGCAATGTGAAGTCAATGAGAAACGTTGCAGCACTCATTTCTAAACTAAATAAGTTGTCTTCATCAAACCCTTCCCTGTTGAAGCTCAGAGTACTATACAGAAGAAAAGGTGGAAAGATTGCAAGAACCAAATAGGAGATAACTACACAGAAACAGGAACTTCCAGACATCACAGGACTGATGCATATATGAACTCTCAGAGACTGGCAGAACCCATAGGACATGCACAGGTCAAAGCTGGATTGGGTCCCAGGACAGAGAAGGGGATGTAAACACAGGATCCTACATATAACCAAGAAGTTATTGACAATTTACACCTACTGACAAAGAGTAAATATCTTTCTTCAGTGGAGTGACATTGAATATCAACTACATTCCAGGACAGGCCCCTTGTCATGAATAGTCAGTCACCACAAAAATGAACCCCATGTTTTGGTTGTTTGTATGTTTTGGCATTTTTTTTTTGTTTCTTTTTGTTTTATTTGGCATAGTTTGCCTTATTTGGTTTTGTTTGTTAATTTTGATTTTAACTAAGGTGTTTTGTCTGTTTGTTTGTTTGTTTGTTTTCCAGAAAAGGATATGCAGAGAAAAAAATGTGAATCTAATTGAGAGATAGGGAAACCTAGGAGAAAATGAATGAAGGGAAGAGCATGAATAAAATATAGTGTATACAAATTTTAAATTAAAATTACTGAGCATGGTGGCTGGAGAGATGGCCCAGAGGTTAAGAGCACTGGCTACTCTTCCAAAGATGCAGGTTCAAATCCCAGGATCCATGTGGCAGTTCACAGCTGTCTGTAACTTTTCTTCCTGGGGATATGACACCCTCATACAGACATATATGGAGGCAAAACACTGATGTAAATAAATTTTAAAATAAAAAAACAAATCTAAGCATATTTTTAAATGGCCTCTGGGAAAGTCTGTGGGGCTATTATCTTGATGAGTTGATGTGATAGAGCCCATATCACTATGGATGGCATCATCCCTGGATAGACGGTCCTCTTGGGGAGAAAGACAAAAAGCAGTGTACCTTCATGGTTTCACTTGAGTTCCCACCTCTACATTCCTATCTTGATTTCTTGCCCTGACTTCTCTCAGTGGTGGAGTATGACTTGAGATTTTTTTAAGATAAAATAAGCTCTTTCATATCAAAGTTTCTTTGGGACAGACTCTTTTATTACAGCAGTAGAAATCCTAATGAAGACAAATGTCTTCATCTTTTTACTGGCTGCCAGAGAACTAGCAGTCAATGAAAAAGAAAACATAAATAGGCTGAGAAAAATTAAAACAGAACAATGTTATGTCTGGGAAACTCAGTTTAAACTGTGAAATCATTTTATCAATGTGTCTGCTCAGAAACACGTACAAAAGTAGAAACAAATTTTTTTGAGGGAAGTTCTACATATGAAATGATTTGAAATCTTGTCTACAAACCTTCAGATGTACTTTGTAGACAAGATTAGTACTGCAACATAATACTTAGGTTGACTTTTGGCACATATAAATCTTTAAACTTTACTGTCATTAATTTAAATATGTCACTATCTCAAAACCAGAGTCTGAAATTAAATTCTGCATTATTATGTTAAGAAATCTACAAAATATATTCTTTATCAATAACTTGCCTTTTATTGAATTGAAACATTTGGATGTATAAAGTTAGTTCAATCAATTTTGAAGGAACATGTGAAGTATGCCTACATGTTATTTGAAATCATAAAGGTTACGTATTTCCTATGTTGACATAATAACAAGACTAAGGCAACATTTTTAGTATTTACTTTATTCCAGTATTTATTTATTACAGTCTTTGGCAATATGATTTCAAAGAAACCAATATAGATGTATTTAAATGACATGTGTGTAAAACATATAGAAATATAGGACAACAAAAAATTCAAGATATTTAAGTTGTACGGGGTTTAGCTTTATACATGTAATGTTATTGTGGTCACTGATGGATAGATCCATGGAAATCTCAAGTTAAGACTGGAGACAGAGATGATCTCAACCATAAGTCACTCATAATTTGGTAGGCCTTTCCCTTGCTTTTCCTTTCTTTACTTAACTAAGTTCGGACAAAACATAGGTAGGGTTGTGATGGTCATGTCCAACCCTCATTTGATCTAGGGTAATAAAAGGAATAGAGAATGACTACCTAATTCCTAAACTGAAGAATGCAATGATAGATATAGTTTTTAAAGCAAACAAACAAATAAATAAATTACAAGTAAAATAAAATTAAAGTTCTGTCAGGGAGAATATATATACACACACACACACACACACACATATATATACACATATACATATATGTGTGTATGTGTGTGTGTGTGTATCCCTGCCATTCTTAACTTCTTATATCATTTGTATACAATTTTCCCTTCAAATATGCTACTATCCTCTAAAGTATTCTATGGAACGTGAGTTGCTGAGCCAACAAGACTTGATAAAAATTTAAAAATCAGATTAATACAAGTAAGATACTATAAATGTCACTTTTATTTCCTCAGATAAAGGGATGGGGTAAGGAGGTAAGAGCAATGCACAAGCTGTGGGAATACACAGCTTGGACTGGGTCCAGAGTGCTACTTTCTCTGTTCTAACTATCCAAAGACCAAAGCTTGGAAGTATCTAGTCTCGGTATACTCTAATCTCCAAGCTGACTGATTCGATCTGGCTTAGCTCAACTTCTGAGTAAATTGATCTGCTTGGCTTGATACTAACTCTGGCAATATGTTCTAATATTCTGGCCTTTTCTTGACTGTTCTGTCACTTGGGGATAGCAGAGATAAACACTCAGCCACGTTTTCTTCATTACAACAACTAGAAGTTAGTTCCAAACTTTGTTTGGGTGCTGATGATGGTCCCTGTGTATGTGGCTGGGCACTTCTTATGTAAAAGTTCTACTACTATAGATTTTGTATATTTCCTGGTAGATATACATAAGTGCAGCTTGCTAGAATATCTTAGAATCTGTACCTCCGGAGATGCTTGTATTGTTTGAAGTCTCATCAGTACACATAGACATATGGTAGAGAAAGTTCATGGGCTTGATGGTAGAAGACAGTTTTCAAATTATTCGTCAAGCTAATTTAGAGACTGTAGAAGCATCTGATAGAATGAAAAAATATTCCTGCTCTATTTGTTTCCAAAACTAAAATCTAGCACTCATTTCCACTTGGCTTATAGTATGTCCCTTTACCCCAAAATCCTCTATAAAGTTTTCATATTTGATTTTTAAGATGGGCATATATTTTGATATGAATATCTTCAATTATACAATGTGCATGTACAAGCAGGATCAAAGTAGTTTGTGTACAAGTACATTCAAAGAAACATACAGATAAAAATAAGAGAGGGAAAGCATTTATATACAAGGACACATCCATCAGTAAAGTAAGTTAAGAATCTCTCAGAGAATGGAAAGCTGTGTGTGAGTTTTTAAAAAGATAGTGTGATTGAATAAGCATATATATATATATATATATATATATATATATATATATATATATATATAGTGTGTGTGTGTGTGTGTGTGTGTATCAAAATTTAGAAGCAAAATCATTCAATACTTCACACAAGCAAATTCAATATAATATTACCAAAGTGTCTTTGATGCTTCAATGGCTATTTTTTTAAATTTTATTGGCTAAACACAAATTTCTAAGACTAATCAAGTATAGAAGTATAGAGATCATTCCTTGATAGCATCAGGGCTACATCTTTCCTACTATCTTCTTTTCTAAACCACCCTTTCCACTAGCAGTGCCAAGTTTATGCATTTATGTTCTTTTAATGTTGGAAAGTTCAATTTTGTCTTCTAGTGTTCAAAAATCATGATAGAGATTCTGCTTCCTTGTTGTACTTAATGAAAAAATATATTGAATATAGACTCATATATCCAATTTCCTAATCACTATTATAAGTAATTTTCAAGATAATGTGGTATGGTTGGACCCATTAAGAGTTAAGCAACTGTAATATGTTATCCTTGATTAGGACATAATAGGTGAGATTGTACAATGGCATCATTGTGTGGATTTTAAGTCAAAGTGACCTGGATCTATAAATGATAAGAATAAAAGAAATAAGAGCTTAATAATGTGGAGCTATTCTATTGTTGGAACATTCACACTTGGGAGTTCTCAGTGCTTACATACAAAGCCATCAACTTCCTCAGGTCGACATAATTATTTTTCAAGTCTGCGTCCTGGTCATCATATATTTTAGGGAAATGTCATAATTAGTACCATTTCAATTGAACATAGTTATACATCTTCTTCACTTTATTTCTTAACATCATATTCCTGTCCTCACCTTCACCATAATTTTGAAAGTAATGATTACGATTATAGTGTGGGCGTTTGAAAGATAGTTCTTATTCTCTTATGTTATTCACAAATATGAGCAAAGAATAAGCTTTATTTTTGATAGTTGTTATTTAATAAAATTCTATTTAAAATTTTCAGAATCTTCATTAACTATATTTTTGATACATAATATTTATGTACATTTAGATTGCTGACAAAAATCCATCTGCAAATTTATGGAAAGAAGCAATGATTGGGGCTAGTTGATATAAATTATGGGGTAAGTTATATTCTGGACAAACTAAAAGCTTTAAATTTATAGTTTGCAATGTTTCTGAGCGATTTGTATAAATACCTTGATGTTATGGTGTGAAGTGTTCATCCAAATCTCTAGGAGATTATTGTCATGGTTTAGAGAATGATTGCAAAGGGAGATGTCATCGACCTTTTGATGTTCAGTTTTGTCAGATCACTCTGCACATGAAGGGATTCTTTTACCAAGCTCTCTGTTGTTACACTTAGTTTCAGAGAGAGACATGTGCTGGTTCCTATTCAAATTTCTGTTGTCACTACTTACCACAATTTGACAAAACTCCCAGAGAATCTGAGGTGATAGTAGTCATGCAATAGACTAAAACTATGACCTAAGTCAACCTTTCTTCATTTTAAAATCAGCAGGAATAAACATTTAATGCAGCAATTCAAGTCCATGTAGCATACCACC
Source organism: Mus musculus (assembly GCF_000001635.26). NCBI lineage: Eukaryota > Metazoa > Chordata > Mammalia > Rodentia > Muridae > Mus > Mus musculus. The sequence continues at coordinate 51,778,010 of NC_000084.6, forward strand.
ATACTTCACTCCAAGATACTAGTGGTTTAATTACAGGCTTGAAATTAAATAAGTGCAACCATTGACTGTTATAAACAAGTGGACTGCTCTTAGATACCGTTGACAACTGAACTCATTCACCTATACTTTGACCATAACCAAGGCTATAAGACAATAATACAGTGAAATTTATATATATTCTTACTCAATGAGTGTTCCTTCCCACAGCTTTTGCCTTCTTATGTTCATTCAGGATAATGTGCAACAATGTTGCACATGAAAGATATGAAGAGGAAGTTAGCTTCTGATACTTGCCACAGAGTATCCAGTCCAAAAGGACTTGCATTTTATGCTTACTTGTTTAAATATTTCAGAAATATTAATTTTGTCTTATTCAAAAAAGAAAAATAAATATTTTCAAATTAATTAAAAAGAATTTATTAAGAAAGTTCATATTTTTTGTTTGTTTTTAAGAAAACAAACTCAACAGGAAAAGGAGAGAAAAGAATAGGGCTATACTGATACCTGAGAATATTTTAAATAAATATGTCATGCACATTGAATTTTGGATCCTTTTACATATATAGAGTACCATATAAATTCACAAAATAACTTCCCAGATAAGATGATAGGAATTAAGAAATATATAGTTTGCATAGAAACAACATAGTAAGCAACTGTGTCAAATGGATACCAGAAGAACACAGGAAGTATGTAGATCAGTGGCAGGAGCCACTGGGACAAGATCTCATTGTCCCAACAATAACTGCATTGTCCTTAACTGTAAAAGAATGATCTAAGCCTCTGACAAAGTCAGAGAACCTGGAGTTTAGTGAATTTGAATTATTGGTAATGGAAGGCAACTACATTTATCTCACTGTTACCTCCCACAAAGATGCAATGTTTATTTTACTAGAAAGCAAGCAAAATTGTAGTACAATTCACACAGTAAAACTGTCCCCATCATTTGAATGTGTTCATTGCCAACTCTATGAATACCTAGTATCAAAACCATTAGCATCTTTTATTTCAGGTTGTGTAGAAAGGTGACAGACATACTGACTTCCAATTTATTTGCATTAGTGTGAAGATTTGAGATACTATGTAGAATTTATATTAAACATTTTTATTTCTACAGATAAAATGGGAAATATCTCTGAAGACAATTAGCAATATACTTGAGTTTCCATTTCAACAGCAATTAAGTAATTATAATAATTATCTCAATAGTATATGACCCAAAACTGTGAGAACAAATAAACGATGTTTGTGAATAAAACAATGGTCACTAAAAGCACTTTCAGAGTTTCAAAACTATACCGACCACCAAATAGTTGTTCAGATATTTTATTATTTTAGAAGTATTTTTATTTTTTAATTGTGTGTATATTTGTGTGGAAGAAAGGTTGTATTGGTGATTTTAGGATCCATGATAACCAGAACATAGGATACCCTGGTTCTGGAGTTACAGGTGAGTATGAGATGCATAATTTGAGTGCTGGTAAATGAACTTGGGTCCCCTCAAGAGCAATACATTCTACTACCCACTGAGCCATCTCCCCAAACCCAATGTTTATATTAGTATTTTACAAGATGATTTAGATTAGTGTTGGTGAAGTAATGCGCATGGATCAAATCTGGCTTACCACCGGATTTTGAGGACAAAATATGATTGGAATGCAAAACTAGAAACCAAGCCAAGGTGCCCACATACTGATAAAAACATACCCCTGTAGTACAGTTCTTGTACTTAAATAAATTAGCCAGTAACCTTCACACCTTCTCATTTAAGACATTTGTAACTCGTTTTTCATAATTGCGTTTGGGCTAGAATCACAGAGTACGTAGGACCTACAAAGGGTGAGATGTTGTTACCTGGCAGTATATAGGAGCTTGAGACTTTGCCTCTGGATTACACAGGGGAATCTATGATACTTTAAATAAGATATTTTGACACCCAGGTAAGCTGAGATGGGATGGAGTGTCTGATGGACCAAAAGCAATTAACTCTTCCTTGCTATTCTAGGGCCACAGCTGGTGGCTTCTGGCAATGGGCTCCTGCTAATTGTAGCAGCAATTAGAAACAGGAATTTAACTACTTAGGGCTCTTTAGTCTTTAACTCAAGAGAGCCACTCACCAGCCAGAGAAAGAATAGGTGCTCATTAGGTTCTCATAAACTCTTCATGAGCCAAAAATAAATAAAAAGATACACACACATGCGCTAGATGAAGCAGAAAAGGGCTACAATGAGCTTTTGTTTTTATTTTAAGCTTTTTGTGGCTTTTTAAATTGTTCTTTATTTAAAATACTACATGTAAGAACAAAAGTTTCCCCATAAATAAATAAAATGTTAAACAAGAGGAAGTTACAGCAGTGTGTTGATTATAAGCTCAAGACACTGTCTCATTTTATAACGCCATTGTAAATTCAGAGTAATATTTTTGCATGGGTTTGCTTTATCATAGCACACATGTGTGAATTCATCCTTGATCACTAATTTGTTCTAAGCCTATTTTTTTCTAGCACAATTTACATGTTTGTGGTGCATGAAAGTTCACTGTACGCCTTTGCATACAGTCTTTACTATTCTATGAAGGGGGAGGCACGTTCTATCATTGATTCTAACTTTATTGTATCTTTCTGGTAAAACAACTAAAACCATTTCTTAAACTTTCTGTTAATTTGGATGAACAGGAATTCTCTAAAACCATCAACGCCTCAAACCAGCTTTAATTCATGAATGTTCATCTTCCGTGCTGATCTGCAGGATATTTGCCCAATAGGGCGGGCTGATACCAAGGAAACTATTGGCAATGACCTTTTTTCCAGACAGTGACAGATAATTGAGAACTGTGATATGGAAAGGTATATCAGCAGGCAAGAAGCTATGTTGGGATGAAGTCTCTGGGTTCCTTGTGTCTTCAAAGCATAACCATAGTAGCTGTACAAAACAGTGGGCTATCTCCTGAAAGCTCACTTGCCTGTCACAGCCTTCCCTGAATGGCTCTTGAAATATTTGGACAAGATTTTGCGTTAATTAGCATTGTGTTCTGTCACACCTTTGTACAAAAATTATTGACTTTTCTTAGCCAACTCTCAGAGCTTCTCATTGCAACTCTCTAAGGAATCCGGGCTATTTTGTTTCAGCCAGCACTGAAATTTGTTTCTAGGCACGTGTTTAGAAAACTAATGATGCTTTAGTTAAATTATACAGCTATTCTAAACCTTTTCTGAGTTCAACTTGTCTGATCAGGTTTAGCAAGCTCCCTCTGTGTAACAGATGATTTTTCTAATATGCAAATGCACAAGGTTAGTTTCTAATACTTTGTTTCAAAATCTCTATACCTTGAGGGACTGGCTGAAGTGGGGGCCTCTGAACCATCTGACATCAGCTGGAAAATGGGCTATCAGGAGAAGGACAGGAAACCTGGATGAGTGTCACTTTCTGGAATGCTTCTACTAACTTAAACTAGTAGTAAAGGCAAAATTTCTGACATATTAGAGTAGAATTTCAAAAATCTATTGATGTGCTTCACATTTGATAGGCTGGAGAATTTTGGTAGTCTTTATTAAAAGTGGATTAATGTATAGTCCTGTGAGATTCTTCTTGTCAGCTTTTCTTGCCCCTTCAATTCATTTTATGTCATCCTAATCCCTTTGACTTCAAACATACACTTGGCTCAGTTGTCTAACTTCCTTCTGGTTTGGTTGTTTTATTTTGTTTTCATTTTTACCAGTTTTATGCTAAGCAGACTCAGGGTTGAAGGAAGTCTTTCTAGATTTCAATTAACTCTTGGTGCCCTGTCCCAACAGCTTAGAGATACCCCACTGGCAGTTCTTCTAATTTAATGGCAAAATCCTGATAATCTGTTAATTATATTAGTAACACCACAAATATTTTAAAATGGATAATATTGATTGCACTTACTGTCATCGTTGTTTTAGGTAGGATATAACCTAGAATATTGTTCTTGTTGAGATCCTCTGTTGAGATCTTGTGCCAGCTGTGAGCATGAATAAAGTTTTTTTTTTTTTTTATCTACAAAGTGTAATGAGTCCTGAATTCAAAGCCAGAAATATTCAACCTTGGACTTTGAAGCTAAGTAATTTTAATGTAATTTAACACTAGGGTATAACATATTTTATATTTAAAAACCTATGGAAGAAAAAGTCTTTATTAATAGTATTAAATGAGCCGAGAAATATAGGAGACATACATTTTTAAAGTTATAAAATGAAATACTGATTCTCTGAAAACATAAATATGCATGAATAAAGTCTAATGCAAAGACACCCAAGTCACACCAGCACTGGCAAAGCTTTGAGAAAACGAGAGAGTCCAGACACTTCTTCAGCTGGAAATTTTTAGGATATAATTTTGAAAATCATAGATTCACAGACTGATTCTATTCTAACAATGGACGTCTAGGATATTTATGGCAAAGTCTGTTGCTAAAAAGAACTCGCCAGACAAAGCAGACAAAAATAACCATTTGAAGAAATGAGAGTGCTAGCAATGGGTAAAGAGCATGAGAGCAGAAGAGAGGAATGTGCTGGCCAGGAGAAAGGATCCAAGGACATTAGTGTAGCCTTCCACAGAGAGTTCTCCTAGAGCAAGTGGTTATTCAAAACGTATACTTAGAAGATGAGACTTCTAGAAACTTATAGAACATTAGTGAATAACATACATCATAAGAAAAAAATATTAGATTTCAAGACCCATTTTGGTGGTAAAACCTTATTTAATATCCCTAGATTTTGTTTGAGTTCTCCAACTTCCTACATTATAAGAGAAAGATATCATAAATATCCGGTAAATGGTATTTCAAACTTTTTTATTTTGGAGATTATGCAATAATTGCAATATCTCTATGATCTCTTTCCTCCTTCAAACGTGTCTATATACATTTCTTCAGTCTCCAATTCTGTAGCCTCTTTATTCACTAATTGTTTTTACATGCATACATGTGCATGAATATGTGTGTATGTAGTACATGTGTATTGTATGGATATATAAAATATAGGTTAAATACATATAATGTTCCTTGTATTTGTGTTTCCAGGGCTGACCTGCACTAGAAAACCATTGGATGTGCTCTACCCTAAGGAAGATCTCTCCATTTTCCAGCCTCTCCTCAGTTGCTTATAGTTATTTTAGTTGAGATATCATGAGCTTTTCCCCATCCAGTTTATCATATTTACTGAAGTCAACTCTTTTCAGCTCATATTTAGGCAATAATATTGGTGAGATTTTACAGGTGTAGCTTTTGGTGTAACCTGGAAACATGATTTCACAGCAAACACCGTGATCTTGTGGCTTTTACAATATGTTCATTTCCAATTTTGCAAGCCTAAAAGGTGCTTTTTAAAGTATTGTTGGGTTTATTTTTAGATAAAGAGAAATACAGTATACTCCTTTGTTGTATTTTCAGCTGACCTACTCAGATACTGTCTGCTGGACTTGGGATTTGAGGACCTCAAATATGGGATTTTTTTGGTGGGATAGAACTATAGTCTAATACTGTTTACAAACTTACTTCAGTTTCAGTGATATATATATATATATATATATATATATATATATATATATATTGATATATATATATATTGATATATATATATATATATATATATATATAGTGATATATATAGTGATATATATATAGCCAAGAAAGTAATGACCCAAGGAATATTCTTGGAGTTCAGAAAATTATTATTAGAAAAATAAATGCCAGTAAGTACATACTAAAATTAACAGAGCAACCCTTTCCCAGAACTTTCTAAGGACAGACCAATTTAAACCCAATTATCAGGCTTGTAGTACAGATTATATCTGGCAAAGCACAAAATCAAGGCAGACAGCCATATCCAGATGCAGGGTACACTGGCCAGATTGGGTTCTATAGCAATGTTATAACACCCAAAACAAGTAAGCATGTCTTATAAATAAAATGTAAATGTTTGCTGCAGGAGGAATGAAAATAATGTCTAAGAACTATCCATGGAACAAACTGCACTAGAGGTTAAAGGCCCTTTGCCTTTTCCCTATAGCCTACTCCTAATTCCCCAAGGCATCTTTCACCATGGGTCATTCTTTTGACTGTGTTCCGACACTCCTTCTCACATGGTTTGCAAATATTCAATTCAATTAAGACATAAAAATGTAAAAACAAAACTATAAGACTTTCCATAATTAACATAGATTGGCTTCCCTTTTAGAAATTCAAATTTCATGAGTCCCAACTCTAATATGAATGTTTAACTTTCATTCCAATCAGTTTTAAACTATACTGCTTGGTGCCCCTGCCTTAGTCACTCGATGTCTACTTAATGGTAGGCTTGAGTCATAACACTCCATTTGAACAGTTCAACTGTATTTATTGTCGCTAGGAACATTGTTCTCCTGTCACAGAGGACTAATGAGAGAGAAGTCTTCTTTCTTACCCTTCACAGTGTGGAAGATACATCTCACTATAGGCTGATGATACAACTTAGTTGACATATAAAAAGATATCCTCACATAAGGAAAGTAGATGTCTGACCAATGATTTCCATTTGGGTACAAATACTGGTTTCCTTCACTACTATTCTATTCAGAGGATATTCAATCACTTCTGGCCCTTATATATTCTCTTGGTTTAAGTCTTGGACATTAAGGATAGAATGTCCCTTATGCATTCTTTTCTTTAAAATCCTTAGACACTGATAGACACTCCTGGGTAAATACAAGGAACTATATACCAAAGATGCATCAACTAGAAATGTAACTCTGCTCTAGGGAACTTTGCATGTTATTGTCTGCTGCATTCTGCTTCTCAGAAATCCTCCTGATTGTTGTCATTATATGCAGCTCTCGATTCCTGTTACTCATGAATACACTGTTCTTGGGCTAAGAATATAATGAATAACATGATCTTATTTAACAGATACTATCAATTTTAGGAGCAATTCCCATGCAATCCTTCTTCTCTTTTTCTTAAAAAGAGTGGGGAATTTCTATTGTTCATAAAATTCTCATTCCCAGGAACCTGACAGTCTTTTGTCTTTCTACCAACTTCCACAATTCAAAGCAACTGAAGGGAACTGGCTTTTCAAATACAGATTTCTCCACCGCCTGATTGTCAGCTTCCTGCTTCTAAAATTGTCTGCTTCCTAAAATCAAAATGTCTGATATTTCAATTATTTGTATTATTAGCTGTGTTATTTCAAATGTTATCTAAGAAAAGTACAACTCAAGAATAATTGCATTGCTATAATTAAAAGTAATTTAATTTACATGGCAATTTGGATTGTGGAATGCAGAGTGGAGCCATTATTCCTCCAAACACTTATTACATGTTTTCATGTTCATTTTTGCAGCTGATAGAAAGCAACTGTTCACTTTTAATTCCAGCTTGATCATGGTTAACTAAAATTTGGTATGAATGACAGCTTTACTTTTACTGAGATGCAGGAAAAAAAAATTACAAGGCAAATGCGGGTGGTAGAGGGATTGATGATGTACCATCACTGAGAGGGTAGGGGGAATGTAAGGCCAACAGTATAATCTGGCAAGATGTGCCCTGATTAACATAAACCGTGAATATCTTCTAAGTCATGAAGGACACAGACTACTACAGCTTTATTTTCCATCACTGATAGTATGTATTTTATAGATCTAATTTCAAATATAATGCCTCAAACTTAACACACTTGATTCAAAAATTTAACGTAATTAAGATCTTTATTTCAAATGGACATTAATTATTATTCAAGAAAATAAAACAATTAGATTCCGGAGGAAAATAACTGGAAGAAAGACTGCTTGATTTCAAGAAACTACTCGTGATCATGGAGGCTGCTGATTCCAAAGTCGTTTGGTGAGACATTGTCTGCCCAGGAAGGTAATAGATTGAGCTTCAGGCTGTGGTTTCTCCTAGTTTAGGAACAACCATTCTTTGTTCCACAGATAATATTAGGGCCATTCTTCTTTAGGTAGATTCTAGCAAATTAATTAATCTCTTTCAAAAATCACTTTAGAGACATTCAGAATACTTTTCAAATATCTGGCCACCATGGGTCACCCATATAGACAATAAAAAAATTCCATAATAGTAAACAAGATGTGGAGATGCTCTTTCAAGTATCTCTTTAGACTGCTCCATGTAGAAACTCTATTTTGTTCAACCCTCTCTATTGCTCACATCCTTTGTAGCTGGGTCAATTGAAACCACACTCCTACGCTATCCCTTTTTCACCAACGTTTATGTCCTTTACAAAGAAAGACTTGTTCATCTAAATAAGATTTATATTCTCCTGAGGGATAATTTTGATGATATAAAAAGTAAGGCAAAACATTTTAAATTTTATATACATAATCCTACATATGATATCATAGGAAGTATTTCAAATATTCTTTCAAAGTGATATTAAGCAAGTAACGATAGATGATTATCTATGTTAAAATTAATTAAAAATGTATAGAGTATATTTTCCTATATAATAAAACTTTATAGAGAGAATCAGATTTTTTTATTAATATCATATAAAGGCTGGTACAGTATACCTGTCTGAACTACCAGCTGTATTTAGGGCATGGAATAAACATCTAACATTTTAAATGACTAGTAAAATTTCAAATATTATGGTTTCCAAGAAACTTCATGCTTCAGGAGTTCTAAGGCCTAAAATATTAAGCCCTGAAAATGCTTTATGTACAGAGGCATTTCACACTTAAGATCTACAAGTGTTCAGTAATGTCAGGTTTAATGTTTTAGAAAAATGCCGGGGAGCAAATAAAACTCGCCATTTGCAAAATCAGAGAGTAAATACGGCTGAGAAAGGGTAAGGGGGCTGCTTGAGCCCTTCAGTTCATGACAGATTCCATCCGATTTGTTCCCTTAAAATCCTAGGATTCTTTTTTTTTTTTTCCATTGAATTCTTTGTGTTTCTGTTTATGTGTGTTTATGTTCAGATGGAAGGGAACATACATGTGAAGGTGCACATATGTCTCTACCCCATGTGATTAAGTGTGGTGTGTATCTGTGTGTGTGTGTGTGTGTGTGTGTGTGTGTGTGTGTATGGGCGTGTGCGTGTGTGTGTGTGCGTGTGTGCATTCCAGAGGTAAACCTGGGATGTTGTCCCACAGGTGTCATATTTTTTTTTTTTCTAAATACAAATCTCTCAGTGGTCTAAGATTTACTAATTATTCTTGGCTGGTTCTATAGGGAAACCCAAAGGACCTGCCTGTTTCTGCCTCCCCAGTCCTGGGATTATTAGCCTATGCTATTGTGTCCACCTTTTTTATTTGTGTTCTTATGATGGAATTTTGGTCCCTGTGCCTTTAGGGAAAACAGCTAGTGTGTTAGAAGTATTAAACTGATTTATCTCCCGAGCCCTCCTAAAGTATTTTGTAAGATATTTATATTAAAAACTAATTTAATACTCTCCTGAGATTCAAATGTAATTGAATATTTAACAACACTGCTTGCCAAACTGAACAACTCAACAATTGATTATATATATATATATATATATATATATATATATATATATATATATAATTAATTTATTCTTTGAGATTTAACATAGTATATTTGTCTCAGAGTTTGTCTCAGAAACAACCCAACAAACAAAATACCAAAACAGAGAGAGAGAGAGAGAGAGAATATATTAAAAATCATGGAGCTAATGTTGGCCTGCCTGAGTGTGTGGTTGGGGTATCCAGTATCACTTCATTGAAGAAACTCTATTTTCACTCTCCAGCAGCTATCAATTGCAAATATCTTTTCAGACAGTGGTGGGAATATTTTAATTAGTTAATCCTGACCCTGCCTCCCCCAGTCTCTCCTCTCCTTCTAGTCCCACCCTTACAATTTACTGCCCCATTAACCCCTTCCCTTCCCCTCACACAAGGGAAAGCCCCTCTTAGGTGGGGTATAGGCATTCAAGTTAGGAATTAGGGATCTAATGGTACACAACTGAGTCAGGGACAGCCTCTGCTACAATTGTTAGGGGACCCAAATGAAGACCAAGTTCCACATCTGTTACAAATACGTCGGGGGCCTAATTCCAGTTCCTGTATGCTCTTCGGTTGGTGCTTTGTGAGCCCCCCTGGGCTTAGGTTGGTTCAGACAGAACCATAACTGTCTCCTGTGAGGCTTCATCCAGCATATGGAAACAGATGCAGAGACCCACAGCCAAATGTCAGGCAGTGCTCCAAGAGTCTTGTGGAAGAGTGGGGGGTGGGAGGTGGGGGGTAGAAGTGAGTGCATTCGAGGGGTCAAGGCACCACAAGAAGGCCTACAGAGTGGGGGCGGGGGGATGTTCTGCATGTTAGAATTTTCAGTACACTGACAAGGTCAATAGAAAACCAGCTTTTGAAAGGTGTCAAAATTAACAGGTTTTCATACATGATTGTTCTAGAACCTCCCTACATCATTGGCTTGCATGTCTCAGTTCACAGTCATGAAGTGTCAGCTGCCTCTCTGGACAATGACTGCTGATCAGAGTGGCAGCAGAAAGCTAAACTCATAGGAATGCATTTAATGAAATCAAAGGTTTTTTTTTTTTTTTTTTTTGTCTTTTTTTTGTCTTTCTAAGCCAGCGGTTCTCACCTTCCTAGGGCTGCAACCCTTTAATACTTCCTCCTCTTATGGTAACCCCCAGCCAGAAAATTATTTCTTTACTATCTCACTACTGCAAATTTGCTTCTGTTTTGGATTGTAGTGCAAACATTTTTGGAAATAGAAGTTTGCCCTAGGGATTGTGACCCACAGGGTGAGAACCACTGTTCTAAAATTTGTTTTCTCAACAGGTGAAAAAGTTATGTTGCTTACTTTTGTGTATTAACTAACAGGATGTTAACTGGTTTTTTTATTTTTATTTTTTAAGTATATTCCTTTCTTAAGGTTTTCTAGGTTTGGCCTTTATGTGAAAATTTCATATAACCTAAAAATAAAAAGTTTGTTTTTTGTTTTTTGTTTTTTGTTTTTTTTTTTTTTTTTTTTTTTTTTTTTGAGACAGGGTTTCTCTGTGTAGTCCTGGCTGTCCTGGAACTCACTCTGTAGACCAGGCTGGCCTCGAACTCAGAAATCCGCCTGCCTCTGCCTCCTAAGTGCTGGGATTAAAGGCATGCGCCACCATACCCAGCTCCTAAAAATAATTATTATTGAAATACCTCGTTTTACTTATCTCTGACTCCCATACAAGAATGAAACGAACTTTTCATTAAAGGCCCATCTTCTCTTTCTCACATCAGACATATTTAGACAATAAATCTGAAATCCTAGGTCCCCATTCCTACCCCTCAACATTTGGTTCCCTCAGGGACACAGAAAACAACATACTCAGCTACCAACTTTCTCCGAGTTACTTTTTGGGGATACAAACAAATGTGGGAATCTCTGCTTTGCATCTTATTTTAGAATAATGTGATTTTGCATTCGGCTTCTTTATTGACAACACCCTAAAATACCTCAGCAATGTCTTATAAGATGCATATTGTACAAGAACTTGAATTGAAACAAAAGCTGGGAGCTCCACAGATTTTTCTGTGGGTATAAGAGCTTAATACAAAATGTGGGAGCCCCACAGATCCTGAAACTCACACTGTGGAATGAAAGAACTTACTTTAGGAGTGGTGCCTGAGTACCCAACCTATACACTGGCTGGCATATGCAGAGATGCAAACACATGTCTTTATAAGCAAACATACATATATACATACACACATACATACATACATATAAAAAATTAAAGGCTTTTACTTAGTAATATGGATAATGATTTTTATAATTAGGAAAGAAAATTCTAAAGTATTTGTTTAAATTTGCATGGAGTTAAAAGTTATTTTAAAAGACCTTCTGGTTCTAGTATCTTATGAATTTTTACGTTTTATATATTTAGACCAATTTTGGTGTTGATTGAAAGCTAACTTGGCAGTCTTTTGGAGCCAGTTTTATAGAATAAAATTTGCTTCAGAGCAAAGGGAAGCAGAAAGAAATCTCAATTTCATTATTTGAATTAAATAGCTCCCATAAATACAATGATAATTTTAAGTGCATACTATAAATATTTTTTAATTTTTAGAAATATTTTTATTTTATCTTTGAGATTAATATAAGTATTTCATCTCTCTCTTCCCTTTTCTCCATCTAGACTCTCTCATATACCCCTCCTCTTTTAAATACTTAGCTTCTTTTTTCACTAATTATTGTTATAATTCCATGTGTATACATATCAATATTCCTAAATATATAAATATGACATGCTCAGTCAGCACAATGTTATTGTGTGTTCAATATCAGTGTTGACCATTGGTATTGGCTGACCAGTTGGAGTGTTCTGCCCTGGGGAAGTCTTTTTCTCCCACTCTTGCCATTCTTCAGTTATTTGTAGTTCTTATTGTAGGTTGAGGGCTTATTGTGCTTCCCCCATTAATTTAAACGTATCTATTGCTGTTGTCCCACTTCAGGTCAGGTTTAGAAAGTCATGCTGTTGAGCTTTTCTGGATGCAGCTTCTGACAACACTAGGAGACACGAATTCATAGCAAACACCATGATCCATTTGATGAACAAACAGATATAAGCATGCAAGTGAGGTGTAAAGGTCTTGATCTTTGTTTATTCAGAATGCTTTTGAACTCTGCACAGCTCCAAGCAGAAAGCAATGTGATTCTCACTGGGAACACAGGCCGCCAAAGGTGTCTATCAGTTAATACATCCATCACTTGTATTCAGAAGCTTGGTGTCGTATGTCCTTGAGTTTATCATTTCATAAATGACCATCACATTCTGAATACAAGAATAACAGTGAAAATACAAAAGAAGCCTCGTAAATACCTCTTAAAGCATTTTCTAGAGCTAGTCCCTTGGCTAAAACTGGGTAGCACAGCAGCCAAATTTCACAACAAGGAAGATGCCGAGTGTCTTTTGTGTACTCAGAAAAAATAAGAGAGAGTGAGTTGTGGTAAACAGCTATGCGTCCTCCTCCAGCCATCTGAAATATTACTGATTTTAAAAGCTTAAATCTATGAGCTTGTTGACACAGTCTCCCCAGAAAATATCTGTATTCTATGCACTTCAAAGACAGATTAAATTTCAGGTGACAGCTACTTCTCAGCTTTCACTACCTCAACTGGACAGGAGCCTCTCTCTGCAGGACTTAGGAAATCCCCAAATGCCTGTACACAGATTATTGATTTTTCCCTCTACTGAGCGAAACATTTGCCACTGTCTGAACACATTATATTTTGTCACAACTGGAAAAGAAGAATTACTCTTATCTGGCATGAAAAGGCTAGAAATACTGAATAATAGCCTATGACGCACAGTAAATAAATAGAATACAACACACAATAAATGCATCATAGTTTGCAGTACTGAGGTTTGGAGTGAGAAGCCCAACTTAAATAGTCTAAATCGTCACCCCAAAGTGAAGCCATTTCAACACAAGTTAGCCATATTGTATTATTAAAGTACATGAATATACTGTAAACATTGTATTGATAATTGAGGAATTTTATTCTGATAGAGCATAGTCAAAGAATATGGGTGGAGATAATTAAAAGTATTATAGTTCATCTTTATAGTTATAATAAGGAGATAGATTATAGTGTTAATTCTTTTAAAAGTTTGTGAACGAATTTCTATCAATTTGAAAAGTAAAGCCACAGCATTGTTCTTAATCATTTTATAGATATACCTTTGAATAATCATTTTGCACAATCCTTTTGACTACGAGTTGAGTAGTAAAGATGTATGCAAATTTTGAGTGAGAATATAATTCACAGTATGTGGTTATTATAATGTGTATTCATCTAGTGTATACACCTTATTTTTTCAATTATTTTCTGTGAATATATATGTATGAATGAGTATAGTTATTACACTCCTAGACTCTTAATACTTTCAAAATATTTTTTCACTTTCAATTTACTTTTACACTGATCCAGAGTATCTTTTACTAATTCATATTGTTCAAATACTTCCAATTACTACTCTGAAAATGATACGCATGGAAAAAATAAATTAAAAATTCAATAGAAAGAGGAATTTAATGAATGAAAAGAGGAATAAAAGTCTGTCTTTAAAGCTTTCATATTTTCCAACAAATAACATTCCAATAATTTAATAATTTGTTTGGGATATTCTAGATAAATACACAAGGCAATCAGACTACAATTTGATTTTAGATAAACACAAAATGGTTAAAAAAAAAACCAAGATTTATTCACATTATCCATTTCTCTCAAGGTAAAACTTAGTAGTCAGGCACAATTGATGTATTTTAAAATAACACCCCAAATCCCTCTAACTGCCCCCAACTAATTATTGTTCTCCATTTACTAAGTGATTTCCAAATACAGTCAAGAATAATATTTTACCATCATGTGATATTCATGGGAATTGCTTTAGAATGGTTAAATGCTGTCTGTAGCATAAGCTCTTGGATCATCATAATTCTCATAAAAAACTTCAATACTATAGAGTAGTTGATTTTCCATCCTTCTGCCAAAAAACTGCAAAGGTTAAAATAACTCCTGAATTATTGAATCTATGTGTGGCTACACAAATGGAAATATTTTAAGCTCCTCATGCTTTGCTGTGCAATTTGAATCCAAGTGCTATTTTCAAAATGTTCTAGGTTTTATTTTAAAAACACAAGCTGTCTTTTGAAGTATTTATATACATTTTAAACTAAAATTCATAAACTGACAAGCTGTTTGCTCTGGCCTCCATGGAATTTTAAAGTTTTAAAGTTTTAAAAAAGTATATGATATCCTTTGAAATCATGTATATATCTGGCAGGATTATAATAGAGCCGGAGCCCTCCCCTCATCACAGGACAGCATCCTAAGAAAAAGGAGCCATTTCATAATCTCCCATTTAGCCAAGGCCAGACTTTATGAAGCTTAGTCATTTCTTCACTTTACTGGTTTCTGTGGGCATCTCTTCCAATGGTCAACTTTCTACTTCAGTAAGTGCAAAAATGCCAGATACTATTTGTATATCTGTTGTCTCCACGTTTAGTTTAAAGGTTATATTTCAATCATAATATTCTAATTTAATTATTTATCTAATTTGTTAAAATGAATACCTAACTTAAAAGCCAAAGGTGTTCAAATACATGGTCATGATTTCATCAGGTGTAGTCATGTGTACCACCAAACACTGGCAACCACACCCTAAAGAGCTTTGCTTCCATGTTCAATTCATCATACATATTCAATCCATATTTATACGCATATTCAATTCATATGTATCTTACCCATGATGTCATTCACTCACCAGAATACTTTAGAAGAAATTCTTTTTGAGGAAGCAAGATTCTCTTCCTTTTCTTGCTTCTCTGGGATTTAAGAAGTATATGTGGAATTAATTAATCTCCAATTTGTAGATGACCTCTCCTGATGGACATTTTTTCCCTTTTAACTGTAATTTCAGCGAGCATCATGGGAACCTGTTGAGATGGTTGTATTTTATAAAAAGATAAGGGAGAGAAAATATGTTTGGTGAATGTGTAGTCAGGTGTAGAGGAAGGGGATGCCTCTAGGGTCCCATCCTGAGGCATCCCTACCCCCTGAGGGGCCAGGACAGAGAAAGAGCAAGAAGGCAAGAGACATTAGCCAGGCACACCTGGCTGTTGCCAGGTAACTGTGGGGCAGAGCCTAGACAAAATTCCTTTTAAAATTGTTCTTCATTAGTTTATTTTGTTTTATGAAATGATTATTGTTAGCCTTTTGTCTACCTGCATGCTACCATGCTCCCTGCCATGATGCTAATGGACTAACCCCCTGAAAAGGTAAGCAAGTGCCAATTAAGTGCTTTCTTTATAAGAGTTGCCTTGGTTATGGTGTTGCTTTACAACAATAGAACAATCACTAAAACAGTTACCATTCACTTGTTGTAAGGGCATGAGCAAAAACAATACATTTAGTGGAAGGAGCTTACTAGTTATTTAATATTTAAGGCTTTGATGTTTTACATATTTGGAACAGCATAAAAATTCTTTTGAACTTTTTTTTTCTTAAAATATTGCTTAATTCCTCCAGCATCTCAGTTCAGAATTCATTACTCTAGTGATCATGAATACATTTCAGTTCGGCACACACACAAAAATTCTTTACCAACCTCTAGGTTTAAGGTATGTGCCAAGTGCTAAATATAATGAGTAAATCATGATCTTAAAACACATTTTTACTAGCAAAGGATGTGAGGACACAGTAGCTGGTTCAGAACACAGTCACACTGTGTAGTTTTACATTACATTTCACCCCTTCCTTTATGCTGCTTAGCCTGAGTTAATTACCCTTATGACTCTTTTGATTTGATATGTACATTAGTATTATTACCTCTTCTTATATGATTGTCCCAAAGATTAAGTGTGATATTCTCTTCAAAGAGAATAATGCATGTTCAGCTGCTTATTGTATTATTTATATATGCAACTAGCCCCTATACTTTGTTATACACTTTTTATCATATGTAATTATTATATAGTGCAATGTTTAAAAAGATACTCAACAATTCTCCACACAATATTCAATTTATGCAGATTCATTTGATCTGTGTTGAAGGAACAGATGGATGTCTCACAAATCACACTGTGGTATTATCTTGGTAAATGTACCAAGGGTTAAATTCTGCTGCAAAACAAATGCATCACAGCAAGTTGAGGATTCTGTCAAGGATTCCCAAGAATAATCAAGAAACATGAATGGCACATTAGGATTTACCGTGTAGGTGCAACTATCATAAAGACTGTGAGATGATGAGAAGTCAGATAGAATGAAACTCAAGACCAGTATAAATTAGATTGTAAAATGTTGATTGTGCATTGATAATATCTGTTTGAAGACCTAATGATCTTATTATATGTTCTACGAAACCCTTATTAATAGAGAAAAATAGAAAATATAGGAGGCAAACCACAAGTAGGCATTTTAAAATATGGTGCGCAGAATATACACACATGCATACAAATGGTGTGTGTATGCGTGTGTGTGTGTGTGTGTGTGTGTGTGTGTGTGTGTGTGTGTGTGTAGCTTGATAAATCTAATCAATGCTGCTTGTATGTACATGTATTTAAGGGTTGACCACTTGGTATTGGATTACCAAAGAGTGGGTTAATTGTTATAGAATAATAAGTCTTTCTCTTGGCAATCTTTAATTACCTTTAGTTTTGGGGCCCTGAGAGATTTCCCTCATCCATGCCACTTGCTCTTTTTTACTCAGCCATATTTTAGAGATTTCATGAGATTACCTTGCCTGTAATATTTAGATGACATAATCTTGCAGCAGACTTTCTTTGGCTTTTGGCTCTGACAGTCTTTCTCGCCCCTCTTTAATGTGGCCTGAACCTTGTGTCTAGGAACTGTGCTGTTGATGTATCAGTTGACCTTGGTCCCCTATTGTCTTTAGTTGTGGGTAGCCCCCTTCTTTAGTAAGTGTTCAATCCTTAAATATATATGCATACAAACAACATTAATTATATTTCTTAATCCACACACATATGTATGTATGTATGTATATTCTGTGTACCATATTTTCAAATTCCTATATCCCTCTCTTGTGGTTTGCCTCATTACTTGTTCACATTGTATACAAGTTCTTTGCATTTTGACTGATAGCAGTTTTCTGAACTGGCCTCTCTCCACCACCAAAAATAATTTTGCTCTTGCCGACTCCTTTATATTTCTATATTTTCATGTTTACAATGTAGTTTTTGAGAATAACTGTCAAGGTATATAAGACATAATAAAATTTCACTCTATCATTGGTTTGTGCTATTAAAAAGTCAATTTGGTAGCAAAAGCAACTTCATCTATAGAAAATTAAAGCAATTACTCGACCTGGTTCTCCATAAGATATCTGGAAATGTAGGTTCACTTACATGTTTGCCTTTGTAAAGAGTCTGCTGTTCTTCAATGTATCATATGACACATTGTAAGCCTCTAGCAGAAAACAAAATTTTCCTGTTGTAAATTTGCAATATTAATAGGGATAAGCAACACATGAAATATTGTGAGAGTTCAACACTGGCATTCAAGGTTAATTTTGATTTCAATGACTATTTTAGATTCAAGTAGTTTCTTACCACATTTACTCAGGAACAATAACAGAATAAAACTGAGGATGCAATAAAATAACTCTACAAAGTGAAGTCTTTCCCGATAAGCTTTAATTCATATTGTCTTATTTAATGTAAAAGTTTATTGATTAGACAGAAAAAAATGGAGAAAAACGTATTTCAAAGTAGAAAGAGGAAGAAGGAAGGAAGAAGAATTCAATGAGAAAGGGGTCTCATGTTGCTTCTTGGTATCAGATTTGCTGGGTGGTCATCTTGAGTTTCTGATCCTCCTGCACACATTCCCCAAGTGGTTTGATTACAATTGTATATTACCATACCTGGCTTAATATTAAGAAATTTGTGCCCTGAAGGACATTCATACGATGGAAGTTTTACAAAATATTTTGTTTGGATTTTCTGAAATAGGATGGCCAATTAATTTAATAATTAATGGCAATATTCAAATCTTGGGGAAAAGAGACATGAGCTGGATGCTGATTCCTCTCTTCATCAGCCTCACCCTCCTTCTCTCTCTGGAGTTGCAGCCTAAAGTATTGATAGAACCTAGTGGGGAAACCCCCACTCAATTCCTGATCCGGATCCGGCGTGTACCTAAGAATCACGAACAGAACAGAACGCCTTGATGTGATTACATGAGGTCGTTTAATGACGGAGCTTGGACCGACATGCATCCCACACATGAGATAATGTCGGCCACGAGGCTCGAAAGCTAGGGGTTTTTATGGGGTAAGTGGCTTAGGAGTGTGGAATTCAGCATAGCGACACACTAGACACACACTTGGCTTATTCAAACATTAACAGAAAGATTACATGTCAGCAAAAGGGCATCAGGACTTTGTTCCTGTAGGCTGGGGGCTTATCTTGTTCACATAGCAACCAGTTGATGTATGACTTTACCTGGCGTCAAGGGGCAGTAGACAGAGGGAAGGTTTCGGCCAGGTGGTGTTGACCCAGACAAGATAGCCCTGTTTGTCCTTGTATTTTTTTCATTTTTACAGTCAAGCTGTTCTTAGGAATGTCTTAACAACAGCCCTGTCTGTTCTGCTTTGTTCTTGGCCCCAGGCCTCGGGCTCTTAGACAACTCTTTTACATGAATCACAATTTACAAAATCTCATTTTCCTTCAGTATCTTGGAGCCTTGACCATGTCTATGTCTGTCTGCCCATGGTGCTAATAATTATCTTATAAACTCCTTACATCAAACCACAAATAAAAAGCAAGAATAAAAATAAAAATTATGCAGCTAATTAAGGAAAATGAGATTCTAACAGTGACAGCTGGTTACTCCTGGAATATAAAAAAAATTAGTAGAAGAGAAATTCATAGGAAAATAGTCTCAAAATATTATTATGAAAGAGCTAAGGCCATCCAAAAAAATAAGAGATGTAACAAAACTATTCAGGAAATAAAGTACTCCTCAAAATTGGAAGTTGTACTTGAACTGATAGCAAATCATCAGCTGAGGATACAGGGATGAGAAATCCGTTTGATGGATGAAGAGCAATGGGAAGTGACTCTCAGTTATGCTCACTCAGGAAGCTGAGAATCTGTGTAATCAGAAAGTCAGCAAGATAGTGGATCTGCTGGGACTCTGTAAAACTTATTTGACAGATCATAACAGCAAAACACATCATTTATCTTTCTGCTCATTGTAGAATATTTATGTGTGCAGAGAGTCAGCACAGGGAAAGAGGCACGCAAGCACCCACAGTCATGAGCCACGTTCTAAGAGAGGTATAGAAACAGTGCTCTTGAAGCAGAGAAGGAGAATGTAATAAAGATAAATGATGTGACTCAGTGTCTTCTCAGGGGACTAAATATTTGAGTAACCCTTTAGGATGAAAACTAGTTTGCCTTCTAGGAAAGAGATAGCAATACTTAATTATCAGTGCCATCAGCCCACTCTGCAGAACTGTAGTGGATTGATCCTTATAAAGTTTGCTTTCAGTATTTGTGAAACTCAGATGCCCACTTCATATTCAAAGCATAATGTGTGCTTTGACATCATAACCTTTTATGACCATTTAAAAATTGCTGTTTTTAATTTTAGCTCTCTGAGTTTGAGAGCAGAAAGAGAAATTCTAAGTCTTGATCCCTTCATTATGGTTATGATATAGTTAATTCTTTAAAAATGAATGTTTAATTTCTCATTTCTATGAGTCAGTTACAATAAGTAACACTTTTATAGATTATTTATATTATCAATGTATTTTATTTATTCATTCATTAGTTTTTATAAGTTGTGTACTTATAAAGAAGGAAAGAATGTAAAATTATCACCATCCATGTTGTATGTGAAACTAAAGTGATGGTTTGTTAATTCTTCATATATTTTTTATATTTTTTGAGATTATAATACAATTACATCACCTCTTTCCCTTCCTCCCTCCAGACACTTTCACATACCGCTGCTTCTTCTCTTTCAAATTCAAGGCCCTTTTTTCATTAATATACTTTTTTACTTATTTACTGATTCACTGATTCTCAGATTTGATTCCAACACAAAGCTACTTTTAAAAAAATATGTCTAAAAAATTAATACTTCAAACTTACCTCTAGCACTGTTGACTAATGTCATCATTCCAGCAATAGAGTCCTATTTTTAAGGTTATAATTTACATTTTTATTATTTTACTTTTTATCCCTTTTATGTGCCACTCTCTTTTATTTTCTGAGTATTTGTCTGAATCCACTTGACTGAGGCAGCAATTGCCATCTCAACCCATGGCTGCATTCCTCAAAATTTCTGGGTTTGTTTTCAAAACAGGTATGCTTAAAAATAGATGTTTGTAGGATATTTTGTTTCTCTCGCACCATTCTGCTTCTCCCATGGTGTCACTCATTTATTATTCAGTGCCAGCTCTTTAAGGTGCATTTGCAGTTTTTCTCCTGGGAGGGGCATTCTTCTGCATTTTTAAATAGGCCTGGACCACCTGAAGTCTTATTTTTATTTATTTTTCCCTTCGCCTTGCTTTTGTTTTTCCCTACAAAGCTTCCTTAGCTAAATAATAGATATAAATGTAAACTAACATCCCAGAGGATTTGTAAAGCATCCCAGTCCTAAAGGTATGTATGAGAGCAAAGAAAGCAGACATCTGTTCTGTTCTGTTCTGTTCATTTTAGGGACTTCCTAGTAAGCTACACACTGTGAACTTCCCTACATATAAAAACCTATGTCATCATTTTACACTAATTATACTTAAAAAATAGATAGATGTTGTAGTTCCAAATATCCCTTTCCGGATTTGAACAGAGGGCACAGAGAATAGATGTTGTGTGATAAATATTATACATAGAAAACTATGTCAGGGTTCTATATCACTACAGAATAACAACTGAAACAGAGCAACTATTGTTATTCATGCTATGAATACCCAGTGTCCTTAGTCTTAAGATGGTTGTAGACTGAGGATGATGTTGCATTGTATCATCTTCGGCTCTACTTCCCAGTGGCTTTATCTGAGAGCTTCACACTGTTCTAGCAGCCCGTTATGTTCTGCATCGCCTTTCCCCTCCTTGGCCTATATATTTATGTGACCTTCAACTACCGAGGCACTTCTCTATATTGTTTTTCAAAACCCCCATTTCTTGTCAGTTAGAGGATGTGCTGACAAGCCTGAGTGGCCAGCTGAGCTTCAGCAAGTCAAGGCAATATGACAGCCCCTGTAATTTAGTGATAGAGAAAGCCATTCTGAAGGGGAATGGGAACAATACGCGGGTTAATTAATGACAGCTCTAATATGTGGAGAGTCTGCCTTGAGAAATTATTCCCTAGGCTGCTATGCAGAAACCAGAGCATATTATACTTTCTACAATCTATGAAAAACCTGGATTTGCACAGCATATATGAACATAGTCACTCAAAAGAACTATTCCTTCAGAGTTACTTACCTCCAGGGTTGTGAGTGCAGTCCTTTGTGACTTCATCTAATACCTGTTTTTAAATATAACCTTTTCGCTAATCTATGATATGTAACAGCATGAGACAGAATATAATAATTAACAGTATTTTTTCCTTATAAGTACTGTCATGTTATAACAAAGCATTCACTAGTGTTGCAGTAAATCTCCTTCCAAATAAGCCCCGGCAATGAAAACACAACACAGTTAATATGATTACATGCTGTGCGGATAGATTGGGCAGATCTGTGCTGCTACACTACCATCTTCCACATCTATGAGACCCCTTAGAACTTGCGGATTCTCCAGGCCATGTGCTTCTGCTCTGCTTTTCTTCTTCCTCCTCCTCTGCATCCTCTCCTTCTTCTATTTTCTCTTTCTTCTCTCCCCCACCTTACACTCCACCTTCCCTTTTATCTACCCAGTCATCAGCCCTCCTTTATTTTACAAATTAAGGTGGGAAGCAGGTTTACTGAAAATCACCTGAGTGCCGACTCATTTCCTGTTCACAATCCCTCACAGGAGAATAGAATTAACACCAAATATAATTAGCCCCAGGGCTATCCACAACACACTGGAAATCAGTTCAGTTCTCAAAATAATGTTCTCCTACATTCTCACAGTTAATTTTGAATGAATGTCTTAATTTTTATATGTTCCTTTTCTGTAGATTTATTTTTCATGTAATATATTCTTAATAGAGTTTTCTCTCCCCCAAACCTTTCCAGTTCCCATATTTCCCTGCCTTCTCCCATATAAATTGACACCCTTTCTATTTTAGAAAACAGATATCCAAATTATAATCAAACGAGTCAAACACAAATAAGACAAACAGACAAAAAAGAAGAAAAAGAGCTCCCCACCCCTAAATCACAAGAAACACAAATAAACACAGACACACACATATAGGAATCTCATAATAAAATAAAACATGAAACCATAATATATGTGAGAAAGGCCTGGAAGATTAAAAAAAAATTCTCTGACAAAGCATTATAAGAGGAAGACCCTCCAGAGGGGCTATTGAGGTTTCTTGTGTTGGCATCTACTGCTGGGCATGTAGCCTGTCCTTAAGCATAGTGTGTATTCCCAGTGAAACTCCTTTGGAGAAAACTATGTTTTGTTCCCAAATTTGTTATTGGAAACAGCTTCTGGGCGAGGAATGAGGGCTTGTGCCCCAGGGTTTTCATCCGGCACAGACCCAGAAGGCAACCATTGAAAGACCCACAACGTGAGGACTCCCCTATGTTCTGACTCAGGAGAGGCGACACCCCAAAATCACCCACAAGAAACGGTCTTGCTGCAAACTGCAAGAGGATTTTTTTTATTCAAGAGCGCTCTCAGGCCCACAGTCATACACCAAGCAGGGGTAGAGGACCGTGGCGTGCCGAGTAGCTGGATAAGGGGGTATTTAAAGGAAGAAACCACAACTCAAAGAAGTGGGGAGGGCGTTGTTGGAAAAAAAATACCAAAGATACCAGTTAAGAGTCACAAGGAAGTGCAAAGTCACATTGTTCAGGTTATCTCTTAAGACAGTTTTTAAGAGCCCCTAACAATAGCACATTCTTTGAATTAACACTCTTTGAACCCAGGAAGTGGGTGGGTGGTGGGATGTCGCTATCTGTTTTATGATTAGCATACCTTGGAGCATTGAGTCACAAAGGTCACATTTCCAAGCCTGGGCCTAAAGGCCTAGAATTTTGTTTTTACGTTTTCTACTTGTTAGTAGTTCTAATCTTTCACCATGAGGCACACTGCCTCAGTGACTTTATCCATGCATCTTCTCTCCTTTGTTTAGAGGACCTTGTGTCTTTGATGTTCGACCTCCCTTCTGGCTCTTACAATCTTTCAGCCTCAATGTAGGGTTCCATAAGCCATGAAGAAAGATATTTGATGGAGACATTCTATTGAGTCCTGGGTATTCCAATGGCTCTCACTTTGTTTAGCTTGTGGGGCTCTATGTGTATTCCCATTTATTGGAGGCAGTAGTTTCTCTGATGAAGGCTGAGCAAGGCACTGACCTATGAGCACAGCAGAATGCCATTAGGAGTCATTTCATGGTGCTGCTCCTTTAGCCTAACAATAGTATTTAGTGTTCCCCGACCACACTCCCCCCCCCCCCCAGTAGTCTCTGGACTATCTGTGTAAAATTCTTAGCCACCTAAACAGTATTGAGGGTGGGCCTTAAATCCAATCAGATAGACATTACTTGGCTATTCCTACAAGCTTTGCACCACTATTACACTAGCACATCTGACAGGCAGGAAGCCATTGTAGATCAAGGGGTTTGCAGCTGCAATGGAATTTATTACTCATGTGGTAACCTGCAGAGTAGCTTTCAGTAATATGAAAACTAATGTGCAGGAGTTAAGGCTCTGTGTAGGTGCCAGTTAGACTTTCACATGCTCAATAAGTTGTGAGTGTTACCTTCAGCAATAGAGTGTTCAGTTTGTGGGAAGCAGTCAATAGTTTTTCCAGTAGCCTAAGCTGTTTGTAAACACATGGGGCCTCTTTGGCCAGGACCTCAATTAGACCTAACCCATTCCAGGCACTCAAGAGTCATGTGGTTAAGAGAGATGTTCAGGTGTGTTCCATTTGTTCTATTATTTAGAAATTTCATTCAGACTGCCTTCATATATGCATACATTTTAGGATGCTTCGACTGAATTAGTTTTTCACATAAACTCTCAAATGGTCCTTGTTGTCCCTCCTCTTCCTCCCTCCCTCACTCCCTCTCCCCTCCCTCCCCTCTGCATTTGATCTACTCATTCTTGCTCCTTCCTCACAATGCACCCCTTACCTTTTTGTTTTTCCTTCCTAGGGAGGCACATCTCTTTACTCCAGTTGCTTACTCTGTATCTACTATCTATAGTTAAACACATCGCAGCTGGCTTATTTTTTATTTAACAGCTAACATCCACATAAAGGCTAATACATTGCATATTTACCTTTCTGGGTTGACTTACCTTATTCAGTATTTTTTTGTGTTCCATCTATTTATCATCAAATTTCAGAATATTATGTTACAATGGCTGAGTAATATTCCAGTGTATAATAATAGTGCATTTTCTTTGCCCATTTATCCACTGACAAACATCTAGTTCATTTCCAATTTCTGGCCATTATGAGTGTAGCAGCAATGAACACAATTGAGTAAGTGTCCCTGTAGTAACATAAATATCCTTTGGATATGTGTCGAAGAGTAGTATAGCTGGATACTGAGGTAGTTCTGCTCTCCACAATGATTTTTCATAGTGGCTGTACAAGGTTGAATTCCCACCAGCAGTGGAAGAGTATTCCCCTTATTCCATATCTACACCAGCCTAAGAGGCTATTTGTTTCATTGACCTTGGCAATTCTGACTTATATGAGAAGAAATATTAAATTAGACTTGATTTGGGTTTCCCTGATGACTAAGGGTGCTTAACTGTTTCTCAGTCATTTGCATTTGCCCTTTTGATAATTCTCTCTTTAGATGTGTACACCATTTTAGTAGTGTTGTTTGTTTATTTTTGATGTCCAGTTTTCTGAGTTCTTTATACACTTTAGACATTAGCTCTCTATGAGATATTTAGTTGGCAAAATCTTTTCCATTCTGTAGCCTGCCACTTTGTCTAAATGATGATGTCCTTTGCCACACAGATGCTATTCAACGTCATGAGTTTCCATTTATTATTGTTCTCAGCACCTGTGCTATTTGTGTTCTCTTTGGATGGTATTTCCTGTGCTAATAAGTTCAAGACTGTTCCCCACTTTCTCTCTTATCATGTCCAGTGTAGCAGTTTTTATGTCAAGGTCTCGGATCTATTTGGAATTGGGATTTTTTTGCAGGGTGAGTGAATGTGCATGGTTGATATGACAATACACTTGTCAAAGGCAAAGTTCTTATATCCATGGGGAACTGGCAAATATTTCCAATGATCCAAGTATAAGTGTTTAATAATTACTGAGCAATATCTGTAAAAAAATATATCAACTGCAGCTTCCTTCTTCTGGATTTTGCAGCCTGGAACTGCTACCTACAGACATCTGCCATGGAGACTAGCTAACTCCTTTCCTGTGAGCTGTACAAATAAAGATGCTGAGGTTCCATGTTGCTGTGGTAGTTGGTGACACTCCATCAGCACAAATACAGCTCATCTGATTGCAGATTTTTTGTATGTGTGTCTGTCTCTTCTTCACTATCTTGTTATCCCAGTATGGCAAAGTCCCAGTATATTCTTTATGAAAGAAGTCCATTGGTTTTCTGTCCTCTTATGAAAGAAATACCATGTGTTAATCATCAATGAACTCACCCACCTTTTCAACTACTGGAACAGTATTTTCCTGAAAAACAAAAGAAATGATGTTAATGATATAATTATTGGGGAAACATATTTCCTTTCAAATAAAGGTGAATGGAGAAGTGGGTTAGTATGCCCTTGCTGGATAAAAGTGAAGACCTATGGTTAGAACTCTATAGCAAATAGAAAGTTGATGATATCAGTAAGCGTCTGCAAGGCCAGCACTTCTACAGTAAGATGGAAGGCAGAGAAAGAGTTCCTCATAAGCACAGGTCCAGCTAGCCTGGCATGTACTATAATGAACAAAAATCGTATCTCAAAAAAAGTGCAAATGAGGATGTCCTTGGCATATGTACTCAGTTGCATACATATATCATACAAAGATACACACACACACACACACACACACACACACGCACACACACACACATACACACTCACACCCGCTGATTTGAAATACCCAATTAATCTCCCAAACACTGTTCTGGAGGCATCATTATGCTGCGAATGAACTTCCTCCCTCAGGGGAGAAGAATAACATATTTTTCACCTCTGTTAGAATTGTTTTTTTGTTGTTAATCTCTTCTTCTGCAGAATGAATATGAGGTCTGATAAAAGCCAGAATGGATGTAGAGATATTTAATTTTCTCTATTCTTCTTTTAAACAAATAACCCAGGTTATTGCCAAGCAAAAGGTTCTTCTCCACAAAGTGATTGAAAGGATTACAGAAGACAACACTTACGCAACTCATTGCACACAGAAAAGGAGGGCAGGTGCTACCTAGAGCCTTCACAGTCACAGGCTAGATATCTGTGTGGAGAAGGTACTCTTCAAACTGCCAAAGGAGAAATGCAACCACCAACCCAACTATAAAGTCCTTGCTTTAAAATGGCTGGCCTGCAAGATATACTAGTGCAATGGTGGGCCAAAGCTTGGAGGAGTAACCAATTAATATCTGATTTGACTTAGGCCCACTCTCCAAGATGGAACCCGTACCTGACATTGCTTGGTTGATCAAAAACCAAAGACCAGATATTCCAGGATCCTAAGATAAAATCAAATACTACAGGTTGATAAAAAGAAAAAGAAAGAAACATAGTGTTATAATGACTCCTAAGAACATTCAATTATATTCATAGATCAGTGCCATCCTCAGCCATTATTAGATAAGCTTCTTCCTATGGCAGATGGGAATAAATACAGAGACCCAAAGCCAGACCTTACACTAAGAGGAGAGATCTTGGAATATTTGGCCTTAAGTGGATGTCTTTATCATATCCTGCTCTTCAGGGCTCAATAAACTGTGAAAGAGGAGGAAGGAGAATAAAAACAAGAGGAGGTAGAGAACCTTGAGAAAACACATCTATCTAAATCAAGATGAGCAAAGGTCATAAGAGCTCACAGAGACTGAAGGAACATGCTCAAGGCTTACCCAAGACTGCACCAGATGCTCTGTTTATTGGATTCCTAAGTGTGAAAACTAGTGGATTTCTGTTTCTTCTGCCTTCTCTTAGGTTCTTTGCTTTAAGTTTGTCTTGTTCAACTCTGATGTGATTTTTGCCTTATGTTACTATATTTTAGTTTGTTATATATTTTTATTAACTCCTCAGAAGCATTTTCATTTCTAATGAAAGACAAAAGGGAAGTTTATCCATATGAGACACAAGTAAAGGAATAGGGAGGAATAGAAAAAGGGAAAATCAATTCCCATTCTTCTTCATGATAACCACCAGTTGTGCCGGCACCATTTGTTGAAAATGCTGTCTTTCTTCCGCTGGATGGTTTTAGCTCCCTTGTCAAAGATCAAATGACCATAGGTGTGTGGGTTCATTTCTGGGTCTTAAATTCTATTCCATTGGTCTACTTGTCTGTCACTATACCAGTACCATGCAGTTTTTATCACAATTGCTCTGTAGTAAAGCTTTAGGTCAGGCATGGTGATTCCACCAGAGGTTCTTTTATCCTTAAAAAGAGTTTTGCTATCCTAGGTTTTTTGTTATTCCAGATGAATTTTCAGATTGCTCTTTCTAATTCGTTGAAGAATTGAGTTGGAATTTTGATGGGGATTGCATTGAATCTGTAGATTGCTTTTGGCAAGATAGCCATTTTTACAATGTTGATCCTGCCAATCCATGAGCATGGGAGATCTTTCCATCTTCTGAGATCTTCTTTAATTTCTTTCTTCAGAGACGAAGTTTTTATCATACAGATCTTTCACTTCCTCAGTTAGAGTCACGCCAAGGTATTTTATATTATTTGTGACTATTGAGAAGGAGAAGGGTGTTGTTTCCCTAATTTCTTTCTCAGCCTGTTTATTCTTTGTGTAGAGAAAGACCATTGACTTGTTTGAGTTAATTTTATATCCAGGTACTTCACCAAAGCTGTTTATCAAGTTTAGAAGTTCTCTGGTGGAATTTTTAGGGTCACTTATATATACTATCATATCATCTCCTTGTACTACGGTCAAATCTAAGTGGATCAAGTAACTCCACATAAAATCAGAGACACTGAAACTTATAGAGGAGAAAGTGGGGAAACACCTCAAAGATATGGGCATAGGGAAAAAATTCCTGAATAGAACAGCAATAGCTTGTGCTGTAAGATCAAGAATTGACAAATGAGACCTCATGAAACTGCAAAGCTTCTGTAAAGCAAAAGACAGTGTCAATAAGACAAAAAGGCCACCAACAGATTGGGAAAGGATCTTTACCTATCCTAAATCAGATAGGGGACTAATATCCAATATATATAAAGAACTCAAGAAGGTGAACTCCAGAAAATCAAATAACCCCATTAAAAGATGGGGCTAGGAGCTAAACAAAGAATTCTCACCTGAGGAATACCCAATAGCTGAGAAACAGCTGAAAAAATATTCAGCATCTTTAATCATCGGAGAAATGCAAATCAAAACAACACTGAGATTCCATTTCACACCAGTCAGAATGGCTAGGATCAAAAATTCAGGTGACAGCAGATGCTGATGAGGATGTGGAGAAAGAGGAACACTCCTCCATTGTTGGTGGGATTACAAGCTTGTACAACCACTCTGGGAATCAGTATGTCGGTTCCTCAGAAAATTGGACATAGTACTACCAGAGGATCCCGCAATACCTCTTCTGGGCATATATCCAGAAGATGTTCCAACTGGTAAGAAGGACACATGTTCCACTATGTTCATAGCAGCCTTATTTATAATAGCCAGAAGCTGGAAAGAACCCAGATGCCCCTCAACAGAGGAATGGCTACAAAAAAAATGTGGTACATTTACACAATGGAGTACTACTCAGCTATTAAAAAGAATGAATTTATGAAATTCCTAGGCAAATGGTTGCACCTGGAGGGCATCATCCTGAGTGAGGTAACACAATCACAAAAGAACTCAAATGGTATGTACTCACTGATAAGTGGATATTAGCCCAGAAACTTAGTATACAGGAGATATAAGATTTGCAAAACACATGAAACTGAAGAAGAATGAAGACCAAAGTGTGGACACTTTGCCCCTTCTTAGAATTGGGAACAAAACACCCATGGAAGGAGTTACAGAGACAAAGTTTGGAGCTGAGACAAAAAGATGGACCATCTATAGACTGCCATATCCAGGGATCCATCCCATAATCAGCCTCCAAACAATGACACCATTGCATACACTAGCAAGAGTTTGCTGAAAGAACCCTGATATAGCTGTCTCTTGTGAGACTATGCCGGGGCCTAGCAAACACAGAAGTGGATGCTCACAGTCAGCTATTGGATAGATCACAGGGCCCCCAATGGAGGAGCTAGAGAAAGTAGCCAAGGAGCTAAAGGGATCTGCAACCCTGTAGGTGCAACAACATTATGAACTAACCAGTATCCCGGAGCTCTTGACTCTAGCTGCATATGTATCAAAAGATGGCCTATTCGGCCATCAGTGTAAAGAGAGGCCCATTGGATATGCAAACTTTATATGCCCCAGTACAGGGGAATGCCAGGGCCAAAAAGTGGGAATGGGTGGGTACGGGAGTGGGGGGGATAGTATGGGGGACTTTTGGGATAGCATTGAAAATGTAATTGAGGAAAATACGTAATAAAAAAAACATTTAAAAAAAACAGAAAAAGGAAAAATCAAAAACAGTATCTATTATGTGAGAAAGGAATCTACTTTCAATAAAAAAGCCTTAAAAATAGTCTCTCTCGAGCCCCGGGCTACCTTGCCAGCAGAGTCTTGCCCAACACCCACAAGGGTCCACACAGGACTCCCCACGGGACCCTAAGACCTCTGGTGAGTGGATCACAGTGCCTGCCCCAATCCAATCGCGCGGAACTCGAGACTGCGGTACATAGGGAAGCAGGCTACCCGGGCCTGATCTGGGGCACAAGTCCCTTCCGTTCGACTGGAGACTCGAGCCCCGGGCTACCTTGCCAGCAGAGTCTTGCCCAACACCCGCAAGGGCCCACACGGGACTCCCCACGGGACCCTAAGACCTCTGGTGAGTGGACCACAGTGCCTGCCCCAATCCAATCGCGTGGAACTTGAGACTGCGGTACATAGGGAAGCAGGCTACCCGGGCTTGATCTGGGGCACAAACCCCTTCCACTCCACTCGAGCCCCGGCTACCTTGCCAGCTGAGTCGCCTGACACCCGCAAGGGCCCACACAGGATTCCACACGTGATCCTAAGACCTCTAGTGAGTGGAACACAACTTCTGCCAGGAGTCTGGTTCGAACACCAGATATCTGGGTACCTGCCTTGCAAGAAGAGAGCTTGCCTGCAGAGAATACTCTGCCCACTGAAACTAAGGAGAGTGCTACCCTCCAGGTCTGCTCATAGAGGCTAACAGAGTCACCTGAAGAACAAGCTCTTAACAGTGACAACTAAAACAGCTAGCTTCAGAGATTACCAGATGGCGAAAGGCAAACGTAAGAATCCTACTAACAAAAATCAAGACCACTCACCATCATCAGAACGCAGCACTCCCACCCCACCTAGTCCTGGGCACCCCAACACAACCGAAAATCTAGACCCAGATTTAAAAACATTTCTCATGATGATGATAGAGGACATCAAGAAGGACTTTCATAAGTCACTTAAAGATTTACAGGAGAGCACTGCTAAAGAGTTACAGGCTCTTAAAGAAAAGCAGGAAAACACAGCCAAACAGGTGATGGAAATGAACAAAACCATACTAGAACTAAAAGGGGAAGTAGACACAATAAAGAAAACCCAAAGCGAGGCAACGCTGGAGATAGAAACCCTAGGAAAGAGATCTGGAACCATAGATGCGAGCATCAGCAACAGAATACAAGAAATGGAAGAGAGAATCTCAGGTGCAGAAGATTCCATAGAGAACATCGACACAACAGTCAAAGAAAATACAAAATGCAAAAGGATCCTAACTCAAAACATCCAGGTAATCCAGGACACAATGAGAAGACCAAACCTACGGATAATAGGAATTGATGAGAATGAAGATTTTCAACTTAAAGGGCCAGCTAATATCTTCAACAAAATAATAGAAGAAAACTTCCCAAACATAAAAAAAGAGATGCCCATGATCATACAAGAAGCATACAGAACTCCAAATAGACTGGACCAGAAAAGAAATTCCTCCCGACACATAATAATCAGAACAACAAATGCACTAAATAAAGATAGAATATTAAAAGCAGTAAGGGAGAAAGGTCAAGTAACATATAAAGGAAGGCCTATCAGAATTACACCAGACTTTTCACCAGAGACTATGAAAGCCAGAAGAGCCTGGACAGATGTTACACAGACACTAAGAGAACACAAATGCCAGCCCAGGCTACTATACCCGGCCAAACTCTCAATTACCATAGATGGAGAAACCAAAGTATTCCACGACAAAACCAAGTTCACACAATATCTTTCCACGAATCCAGCCCTTCAAAGGATAATAACAGAAAAGAAGCAATACAAGGACGGAAATCACGCCCTAGAACAACCAAGAAAGTAATCATTCAACAAACCAAAAAGAAGACAGCCACAAGAACAGAATGCCAACTCTAACAACAAAAATAAAAGGGAGCAACAATTACTTTTCCTTAATATCTCTTAATATCAATGGACTCAATTCCCCAATAAAAAGACATAGACTAACAGACTGGCTACACAAACAGGACCCAACATTCTGCTGCTTACAGGAAACCCATCTCAGGGAAAAAGACAGACACTACCTCAGAGTGAAAGGCTGGAAAACAATTTTCCAAGCAAATGGACTGAAGAAACAAGCTGGAGTAGCCATTTTAATATCGGATAAAATCGACTTCCAACCCAAAGTTATCAAAAAAGACAAGGAGGGACACTTCATACTCATCAAAGGTAAAATCCTCCAAGAGGAACTCTCAATTCTGAATATCTACGCACCAAATGCCAGGGCAGCCACATTCATTAGAGACACTTTAGTAAAGCTCAAAGCATACATTGCACCTCACACAATAATAGTGGGAGACTTCAACACACCACTTTCTTCAAAGGACAGATCGTGGAAACAGAAACTAAACAGGGACACAGTGAAACTAACAGAAGTTATGAAACAAATGGACCTGACAGATATCTACAGAACATTTTATCCTAAAACAAAAGGATATACCTTCTTCTCAGCACCTCACGGGACCTTCTCCAAAATTGACCATATAATTGGTCACAAAACAGGCCTCAATAGATACAAAAATATTGAAATTGTCCCATGTATCCTATCAGACCACCATGGCCTAAGACTGATCTTCAATAACAACATAAATAATGGAAAGCCAACATTCACGTGGAAACTGAATAACACTCTTCTCAATGATACCTTGGTCAAGGAAGGAATAAAGAAAGAAATTAAAGACTTTTTAGAGTTTAATGAAAATGAAGCCACAACGTACCCAAACCTATGGGACACAATGAAAGCATTTCTAAGAGGGAAACTCATAGCGCTGAGTGCCTCCAAGAAGAAACGGGAGACAGCACATACTAGCAGCTTGACAACACATCTAAAAGCCCTAGAAAAAAAGGAAGCAAATTCACCCAAGAGGAGTAGACGGCAGGAAATAATCAAACTCAGGGGTGAAATCAACCAAGTGGAAACAAGAAGAACTATTCAAAGAATTAACCAAACGAGGAGTTGGTTCTTTGAGAAAATCAACAAGATAGATAAACCCTTAGCTAGACTCACTAAAGGGCACAGGGACAAAATCCTAATTAACAAAATCAGAAATGAAAAGGGAGACATAACAACAGATCCTGAAGAAATCCAAAACACCATCAGATCCTTCTACAAAAGGCTATACTCAACAAAACTGGAAAACCTGGACGAAATGGACAAATTTCTGGACAGATACCAGGTACCAAAGTTGAATCAGGATCAAGTTGACCATCTAAACAGTCCCATATCACCTAAAGAAATAGAAGCAGTTATTAATAGTCTCCCAACCAAAAAAAGCCCAGGACCAGATGGGTTTAGTGCAGAGTTCTATCAGACCTTCAAAGAAGATCTAATTCCAATTCTGCACAAACTATTTCACAAAATAGAAGTAGAAGGTACTCTACCCAACTCATTTTATGAAGCCACTATTACTCTGATACCTAAACCACAGAAAGATCCAACAAAGATAGAGAACTTCAGACCAATTTCTCTTATGAATATCGATGCAAAAATCCTCAATAAAATTCTCGCTAACCGAATCCAAGAACACATTAAAGCAATCATCCATCCTGACCAAGTAGGTTTTATTCCAGGGATGCAGGGATGGTTTAATATACGAAAATCCATCAATGTAATCCATTATATAAACAAACTCAAAGACAAAAACCACATGATCATCTCGTTAGATGCAGAAAAAGCATTTGACAAGATCCAACACCCATTCATGATAAAAGTTTTGGAAAGATCAGGAATTCAAGGCCCATACCTAAACATGATAAAAGCAATCTACAGCAAACCAGTAGCCAACATCAAAGTAAATGGAGAGAAGCTGGAAGCAATCCCACTAAAATCAGGGACTAGACAAGGCTGCCCACTTTCTCCCTACCTTTTCAACATAGTACTTGAAGTATTAGCCAGAGCAATTCGACAACAAAAGGAGATCAAGGGGATACAAATTGGAAAAGAGGAAGTCAAAATATCACTTTTTGCAGATGATATGATAGTATATATAAGTGACCCTAAAAATTCTACCAGAGAACTCCTAAACCTGATAAACAGCTTCGGTGAAGTAGCTGGATATAAAATAAACTCAAACAAGTCAATGGCCTTTCTCTATACAAAGAATAAACAGGCTGAGAAAGAAATTAGGGAAACAACACCCTTCTCAATAGTCACAAATAATATAAAATATCTTGGCGTGACTCTAACTAAGGAGGTGAAAGATCTGTATGATAAAAACTTCAAATCTCTGAAGAAAGAAATTAAAGAAGATCTCAGAAGATGGAAAGATCTCCCATGCTCATGGATTGGCAGGATCAACATTGTAAAAATGGCTATCTTGCCAAAAGCAATCTACAGATTCAATGCAATCCCCATCAAAATTCCAACTCAATTCTTCAACGAATTGGAAGGAGCAATTTGCAAATTTGTCTGGAATAACAAAAAACCTAGGATAGCAAAAAGTCTTCTCAAGGATAAAAGAACTTCTGGCGGAATCACCATGCCAGACCTAAAGCTTTACTACAGAGCAATTGTAATAAAAACTGCATGGTACTGGTATAGAGACAGACAAGTAGACCAATGGAATAGAATTGAAGATCCAGAAATGAACCCACACACCTATGGTCACTTGATCTTCGACAAGGGAGCTAAAACCATCCAGTGGAAGAAAGACAGCATTTTCAACAATTGGTGCTGGCACAACTGGTTGTTATCGTGTAGAAGAATGCGAATCGATCCATACTTATCTCCTTGTACTAAGGTCAAATCTAAGTGGATCAAGGAACTTCACATAAAACCAGAGACACTGAAACTTATAGAGGAGAAAGTGGGGAAAAGCCTTGAAGATATGGGCACAGGGGAAAAATTCCTGAACAGAACAGCAATGGCTTGTGCTGTAAGATCGAGAATCGACAAATGGGACCTAATGAAACTCCAAAGTTTCTGCAAGGCAAAAGTCACCGTCAATAAGACAAAAAGATTGGGAAAGGATCTTTACCTATCCTAAATCAGATAGGGGAATAATATCCAACATATATAAAGAACTCAAGAAGGTGGACTTCAGAAAATCAAATAACCCCATTAAAAAATGGGGCTCAGAACTGAACAAAGAATTCTCGCCTGAGGAATACCGAATGGCAGAGAAGCACTTGAAAAAATGTTCAACATCCTTAATCATCAGGGAAATGCAAATCAAAACAACCCTGAGATTCCACCTCACACCAGTCAGAATGGCTAAGATCAAAAATTCAGGTGACAGCAGATGCTGGCGAGGATGTGGAGAAAGAGGAACACTCCTCCATTGTTGGTGGGAGTGCAGGCTTGTACAACCACTCTGGAAATCAGTCTGGCGGTTCCTCAGAAAACTGGACATAGTACTACCGGAGGATCCAGCAATACCTCTCCTGGGCATATATCCAGAAGATGCCCCAACAGGTAAGAAGGACACATGCTCCACTATGTTCATAGCAGCCTTATTTATAATAGCCAGAAAAATTTGTTAGGTCACATCTTACATGTCTCAATATTTCCTAGTACCATTATTATGAGAAAAAAGCTTTCAACCACGTGGTTCTTTGAGCCATTAAATATACACAAAATATAATAATAGCCCTGCAACCTCTAAAACATATCCGCATATTCATCTCTTCATTATATGCTAGTTCTTCTGAAAATTATTATGATTTTAACTGTAGTAGGTTTGGAGCATTTTCCTAAAACTGAGGAAAGAATTAGACCTTAAGTATCATAAGTAGAAGATGTTGTGAAGTTACTAAGATTACAATGAGAAGACTTTTCTAACTAAAGGAAGTTAGGCCACATTGTGTTATGTAAGGAACAACCATCATGGAAAAGAAAAACTATAGGAGATGGAGACAGAAATAGACATACACAGACACACAGACATACTGACACAGAGAGACTATTTTTTTTTCCATTTTTTATTAGGTATTTAACTCATTTACATTTCCAATGCTATACCAAAAGTCCCCCATACCCACCCACCCCCACTCCCCTATCCACCCACTCCCCCTTTTTGGCCCTGGCGTTCCCCTGTACTGGGGCATATAAAATTTGCGTGTCCAATGGGCCTCTCTTTCCAGTGATGGCCGGCTAGGCCATCTTTTGATACATATGCAGCTAGAGTCAAGAGCTCCGCGGTACTGGTTAGTTCATAATGTTGTTCCACCTATAGGGTTGCAGATCCCTTTAGCTCCTTGGGTTCTTTCTCTAGCTACTCCATTGGGAGCCCTGTGATCCATCCAATAGCTGACTGTGAGCATCCACTTCTGTGTTTACTAGGCCCCGGCATAGTCTCACAAGAGACAGCTACATCTGGGTCCTTTCAATAAAATCTTGCTAGTGTATGCAATGGTGTCAGCGTTTGGATGCTGATTATGGGGTGGATCCCTAGATATGGCAGTCTCTACATGGTCCATCCTTTCATCTCAGCTCCAAACTTTGTCTCTGTAACTCCTTCTATGGGTGTTTTGTTCCCAATTCTAAGGAGGGGCATAGTGTCCACACTTCAGTCTTCATTCTTCTTGAGTTTCATGTGTTTAGCAAATTGTATCTTATATCTTGGGAATCCTAGGTTTGTGGCTAATATCCACTTATCAGTGAGTACATATTGTGTGAGTTCCTTTGTGAATGTGTTACCTCACTCAGGATGATGCCCTCCAGGTCCATCCATTTGGCTAGGAATTTCATAAATTCATTCTTTTTAATAGCTGAGTAGTACTCCATTGTGTAGATGTACCACATTTTCTGTATCCATTCCTCTGTTGAGGGGCATCTGGGTTCTTTCCAGCTTCTGGCTATTATAAATAAGGCTGCTATCAAGATAGTGGAGCATGTGTCCTTCTTACCAGTTGGGGCATCTTCTGGATATATGCCCAGGAGATGTATTGCTGGATCCTCTGGTAGTACTATGTCCAATTTTCTGAGGAACCGCCAGACTGATTTCCAGAGTGGTTGTACAAGCCTGCAATCCCACCAACAATGGAGGAGTGTTCCTCTTTCTCCACATCCACGCCAGCATCTGCTGTCACCTGAATTTCACTACTCTTAAATGTTTTAAAAGTTTAGAGTCCTAATTAGTTTTCTGGTAACTATGGCATAAATATTTGATAATAATATATACAACAAAATTATGATAGATATTTTAAGTAAACACAGAGAAATAATTAAAATTGTGCAATTCTTTATTGTTGTTGCCCTTGTTATTCTTTTGATGTAATTTTTCAATGAGATATTTCATGTTTAAATGTCAACTTGCATTTGTTATTAAATTAAAACTTATGATGGAAACATACTATCAAATGAACTTGGAATGTTTGCAGGGGATGAATACTCCTAACTAAGGCTTAAGTAATTGTGGAGCAAGCCCTTTATATTAAGTAAAGAGAGGAGATAAAGTATTCTGTGTTTATAAGAGTTAGGAATGGAATGAAGTGGGTTAAGAACTTTGGCTCTGACTATTAGAAAAACTCACAGCAAACACTTCTGACTGTGTTCTGAAACGTTCACTTGCCAAGTGTGAAGTATTCCACTGAAACATAAAATATGTCCTTTTCTGTAAGAGAACTAGAAAGCAAGACTTAAGTCTTGCTTACTTTTAATCTTGTCATATAAGTCAACCTGCATTTGAACATGAAAGTCATCTTGAGTGTCTTCCAGAGGGTGAGGCTTTAACACAAAACAGAAAAAAAAAAGCACACATATTGTGTTCATAAAACCACATTGCTTTTATTCAGAATTTCAAATGATTCTGAAAGAAAAGAAGTTTTCTAAATGTACTATCTTTACATACCACCATAGCATACTGCAAAAGATCTAGATAGCTTGCCAAGCAATTCCAGTGCATGTTTATTAAATATCTTTATGCTTACCATAAGTGTGTATGTGAGTGTGCGTGTGCATGTGTGTGTGTGTGTCTGTCTGTCATCGAGGCATTATAATTAAGATGTGGTTCTCAAGAATAAAGAAGTTGGGTAAATTATTATCACTTATTTACTCATTTTTTCAAAACCAATTAATAAATTTAAGAAGAGACACAATCTCTCAGCAAACTCCTCATGAATCTTGTGATGATGATATTTCTGCCACCTCTTCTTCAATGATCCCTCAGCTTTAGATACGGAAGTTGTGTTGTAGATATATCTATTGGGAAAGAGAGAAAGAGGCTGTGGATTTGAAAAACTTTAGGGAGATGTAATAGCATTGTTCCACTTCTCCTCTCCTCCAAACTCTCACATTCATTGATCAAATCATAGCTCAAAGCAACCCAAGTTTAAAAAACAATAGAATGTATTTTCTTACTAGATCAGTAGAATACAGATAAATGCTAGTGGAGCCTGGATTTCCAATCTGATAGGGGAAAATTAAAATCAATAGAATGAGGACACACTGTTGCCAAGAGTCACCTCAAGTCTGCCATTATTTTTTAACCAAGTATCATTTTGTGAGTAAGTTTTCTTCATACACATGAAAAGATGATTAATGAAATTTTTATCACCTAGACTTATGATGCACAATGATAAGAATCTTTTCCTTCTGCTCAATTTGAAGAAGCATTGAGAAGCATTGTATGGTGGTTTGAATGAGAATCGTCCCCATAGACTCATGGGGAGTGGCGTTATTAAATGTGTGGTCTTGTTAGAATAGGTTTGGCCTTCTTGGAAGAAGTGTGTCACTAGGGTGTGGGACTTATGATTTTGGAAGCTCAAGCCAGGCCTAATGGCCAAATGTCTCTTCTTGCTGCCTATCAAACAGGATGTAGACCTCTCAAGTACCTCTCTAGCTCAATGTCTGTCTGTAGGCCACCATGCTTCTTGCCATGATAATAATGAACTAAACCTCTGAAACTGTAAGCTAGCCCCAATTAAGTGTCTTCCTTTACAAGAGTTGCTGTTGTCATGGTGTCACTTCAGAGCAATAGAAATCCTAAGACATGCTGCAATTGAAAAGTTCCACATTACCATATGTCTCTATAGTATGTTACAAAGCATCATACCAACATTCGAGTAGTGCATGCAATAGAGGATAGATGTCTAAGTTAGATGCTCCTTTTTTTCATAATAAAGGTATCTAAAAAATATCCTTAGTACTTGCATATATGGATACCAAGTTGTATACAGTCAAACATGCAGCAGTTAC
Source organism: Mus musculus (assembly GCF_000001635.26). Lineage (NCBI taxonomy): Eukaryota > Metazoa > Chordata > Mammalia > Rodentia > Muridae > Mus > Mus musculus. Next base: position 51,817,536 of record NC_000084.6, read on the forward strand.
CATAAATAGTCCATTTCCATACCTGTAACATAAAACTGTTTCCATTGCACGTTTGCAATGAAAGTGGTACCAGGCTGAACCGGAAGGAGAATTGTGCTGACTACTGCCTCGGAAATAATTTGTTTTGTACTGCAGATTGACAAGAGCTACCAAGTCTGTCTTTCCTAATGAGGAAGAGAAGGTTTAGAGAAAAGAACAGTAGTCATGTGTGTGAATTGATTTTATACATTCCAGTTCTTAAAGAAGGCTCTTTGTATTCTAGGTGTGGATGTTTATGTTTGCGTGGTTGTAGGTGTGTGTGTGTGTGTGTGTGTGTGTGTGTGTGTGTGTGTATGTGTGTGTGTGTGTGAGTGTGTATGTATGTGTGTGTGTGAGTGTGTGTGTGTGTGTGTGTGTGTGTGAGTGTGTGTCTTTGAGTGTGTGTGTGTGTGTATGTGTGTGTGTGAGAGTGTGTTTGTGTGTTTGTTGGAAACTTTCCTTGACCTGATTGTGGTCTTGACAACTTGTGGCATCCCTGTGTAAATGAGTACATGTTATAACAATGGATTTTACTATCTCCCCCAAACAGCAGACTGACTTATTATTAAGCAGTTGGTCTTCTACCATGAGACCAAGAGGAGAGAATTTCTAAATGTTTTAAAACACAGTAAGGCTTGAACAATTGATAATCATATCTCAGAATTAGAAGGCTTTATTGCATCTTTATGCTACTAGAGTCAACTCATATGAGGCAATCTATTCTGTTTTGACATGCTCTTGGCTATATTGTTCATTTAATTATTTTTCAATTAATACAGATTTCAATTTTTTTATTATAGAAGTATGAATTTCCTCTTATCAGGATCTGACTGAGGACTAGAAAATTGGTTTCAAATCTTCTTGAAAACATGCCCTGTGCACATCTGTCTGAAGAGTAGTCCACATCTTCTTGTCCTTCCTATGAGGCTCGAAGTGTTTTTATGGACCTTTCTGAGGTTTCCATGAGTTCTTTGTCTCTATGAATTTACCACAGAGCTGAACTTTAGGACCCAGGAAATACCATGTAAAAGATAGAAATGTGTCAGCATTTGGACTAGAGAGGTTTCCCAGGAGTGAATTAACATCACCTCAGCAGCCAGAATTTGGATATGCTAGGACAAAGTGGGGAGAGTCAACATTACAAAATTCTCAACATTTATGCATCAATTGAGGTGAGGTTCCATTTCCCTCAAGATGACAAACAACTCCTTGGATTTGAACATAAACTCTCTTTTAGGTATTGTGCTAAAGAGGCTTTAGGTTTTCTTATTTCTCACAATATGTGTCAAGGGGTGTAAATCAACTTAGCATACATAGCAGGTATCTTAGTCAGCATTTGAATTCCTGCACAAAACATCATGACCAAGAAGCAAGTAGGGGAGGAAAGGGTTTATTCAGCTTACAGTTCCAAGCTGCTGTTCATCAACAAGGGAAGTCAGGACTAGAATTCACACAGGGCAGGAACTTGGAGGCAGGATCTGATACAGAGGCCATGGAGGGATGCTGCTTACTGGCTTGCTTTCTCTGGCTTGCTCAGCTTGTTTTCTTATAGAACCCAGGACTGCCAGCCCAGGGATGGCACAGCCCATAATGGGCCCTCCCACTCTTGATTACTAATTGAGAAAATGCTTTACAGCTGGATCTCATGGAGGTATTTACTCAAGGGAGGTTCCTTACTCTTTGATAACTCCAGTTTGTATCAAGTTGACACACAGAAACAGCCAGTACAGCAGGTATATAAGATGTCAATACAAGATTGGAGAACAGAAGAGGAGAGCAAAGCCTTTGATAACACATTTTTTGGTGCCAAAAGACTTAGGTAAACAGGTATTACCTGAACATCACGAACTAGTGAGTTTTCACTGCAGATGATGAGTGCCCTATGATTAGGGTGAAGTCTGGAACACAATGTCTTACTTGTTCTTACTCTGTCTCCCAAGCGATGAGCAGAAGATGCCGTTTCCCTGAGTCCAAGAGAAACCTTTTCTGATTTGTTCCTCTACACTCTGTGTGATTACAAATTTTGGTGGCAAACTTGATTACTTCTAGAATCAACTAAATCCCAACTAGCTGGGCATGCCTGTGAGGGAAATACTGATTGGGTTATTTGAAAGCCTCATCCTTAATTGGGCCACAGTTGCCAAGGACCAACCGAAATGGACATGAAAGAAGGAAGTTTTTGCTTTTTACCATCTAACCTTCATTCTCACTGCTAAGTTCATCTATCCTGTTGCTGTGGCCAGAATTAAATCTATCTTCTTCAGGATTCCAGCAAAGAATGTTTTCAATCAGCTTTCTGGGAATCCTCCCAAGTTCTGCAATACATGGGGACTCCTGAACGTCCAGTCATGTACTCTGAACAACTGTTGTATTCTCATCCTTTCTTTTGGAAGACAGCCACTGTTAGACTTCCTTAGTCAGCCTAATACATCTGCTTTTTAGCTTTTCAGCACACATCAGCATGCACATGTGCGCGCGCACACACACACACACACACACACACACACACACACACACTGTTGTTCTTTGTTGTTGTTTCCTCTAACTATATTATGCCTTTTACACCTGAGCCCCACAGGGACTCATTCTCTGTTATATTTTTTCCTATCCCAGCCTTTTAAGCTTCAGTGAAGTCCATGGAAATGAGTTTCCAGGTGGGCTCAGACTTTTGCATTTATGTGACATTCAGGAGTACTTTAGCATCCAAGGAAGTGCATATTCAATTGTTTCAGACACACTGAAACATCATCTCACATCATACTTTTTGCACAGTAGTGGCCTGTTCACTTCAGTGCTCCACCAAAGAGAAAGGATGCTGTTATCATTACAGCCATAAGGGATGCTGCCTGCTAATGCTTACTTTACTACTTTGCAACCTCTGCTCTCTAACACATGGTAAATGAGCAGGATTTTGAGTACTTGAACTTGATTTCACTGTTGCATTAAGGATTTTTATTATAACACCATTTTCTTTCTAAACTATAAAAACTTGACATTTAAATAGCATATTGTAACAACTCTGTATTCATATTTATTTCTAGGCAATAGTTCTCTTCTTTAGTACATAACTGATCATAAGCATGCCTTTTTCAGCTCATGTTAATAACTTGGTTAATCATTTGCTACCATGTTGGTATATCTGTAGAGTATCTTTATGCTTAAATTTGCATTTCTCTGATGACACAAAACGTGTCACTTTGTATGGATATGTAGAGAGCAGCTGTGTTAACCACTAAAACCCTAATACCATGGGCATTTAGGTATCCCTTTTTATAATGTGATTTTTTTTCTTTTGTACCTGAAGAGTCTTCCTAAAACAATATTTATATTATATGTAAGAATTTTTGTGCATGGATAAATATGAACCACTTGTGTACCTGGTTCCCACAGAGGTCAGAAGAGAAACATAAATTCCTAAAATTGGAGTTGTGGGTAAGGTGAGATGCAAGGTATGGAGTTGGGAATCAAATCCAGGTCCATTTTTTTTATAAGAATATGTCCTATATTTTCTTATTAATTTTCAGGTTTTTAAAATTCTGTAATGAATTGTGACAAACCAATTTCATTTATTTTTGAGATTATAATTACATCATTCCTTCCTTTTATTTCCTTCAACACACCCAAATAATTCTCCTAACTCTCTTTCAAATTTATGGCCATTTTTTTTCATTATTTACTGTTAGACACACAGAGTGACAGACAGACAGACAGACAGACAGACAGACACACACACACACACATTTCTGAATATAACCTGCTCACTCTACATAATGTTATTTACTTATGTTTTTAGGACTGACAATTTGGCACCAGACAACCAATTGGTGTGTTTTGTCTGAGAATAAGGATTTCTTCCACTCTCAGCAAACTTATTATCTGTAGGTGTTTGTGTTGTAAGGTTGAGACTTTAGACTTTTCCCCATCCATTTTGGATTGTTTTTTGTTGTTGTCCTTGATCAGCTCACATTTGACAGGTAATGTTGATGCAACATTATGAGTATACCTTCTGACATTACTAGGAGACACATTCTCACAACAAAGTACCTGTTCCTATAGATTTTTGTAATCTTTCCACCTTTCTCAGTGTTCCATGAGCACAGAAGTCATTTCGTAGATACATCCATTGGGAGTAGACTCTGTTACTCTATACTACTTGGTTTTTGTGTATGTGTCTCCATGTGATGCAAAAAGAAGTTCCCTTGATGAAGTGTTATGACTATGCTTACCTGTGCGTATAAGAACACATATTTAGTATATAGTTAGGTATTATGGTTATTTAGTGTTATGATCTTTTGGGATGTCCTCCAATATCAAAGATAAATTCATAAGCCCAACAAAGTTGGCTATTTTTCCAGTACCAGGCATGGATTCCCTCTTGGTCTTCAGTCTAATTAGAGTCTAATTAGCTGGTTATCGTGAGGCTATTGCACCCTTATGGTTATCATGCCATCCTGTCCATTTTTGTGCTCCATAGACATCCTAGCTGGGTAGGACCATTGTTTGTTTTCCTCCTTCAGAAGCTTGCATGGCATCTTCTGGTACCAGGAAAGCCAATCCTCAGGGAAGAAGCATCCAGCTCAGGGTCCTCTGGGCACTGTATCAGACGTGCATAGAATCTTCAGCAGTAGGGACTTACCTTCCATCTTGAGGGTATCCAAAGGAAACAGCATGGGCTGTATGTGCTGAGAGTTTCTTATGCAAGCTTTGATCAACGACTCAAAAGAAAAAAAATCATTTAAGCTATCCATGGTGTGTTTATACACAGACTTATGTGAGGGTTAATGTATTTAGTTTCCTTTTCAGACACTCTTACTGTTATGATTAAGAAAGTGTGATACCTTTAAAAAGCGGGTTCTAAAGTGAAGTTATTCCAGGTTCTATACACAGAATGGATGGAGTAGGACTGAAGTGGCAGAGCTTTAGCACACTTACCACAAAGATCATGCAAAATCTTTCATCTCTCTGATTCCTGAATGTCTCTAAATATGTGTATTGATTAATAAATACTTCATACAATATTATGAAGTATCTAGATGCATGCTACCTCTAGGAAGATGTATGACCTGGCTGCTGTTTATAGCTAACGGCAGTAGCCAGAATGCAAACATCATCTGCATAGTGTCAACGCTTAATATTCCCAGAAGCTGAGAAGAAAATGCTAGTAACTATGACATAATTTATAAAAAAATACATTTACAAATTTTATTGGCTATATGTATTTATTCTGGATCCTGCACCCTTTTTATCCTCTTCTTGGAAAATTTCAATATTGAAATTTCAATAAATTTCTTTAACAGTAACGTGGCAAGTGTTTATTAATACTCATTTTAAAGAGTTTACAGTTTTAGGAGCTGTGATATGCCTTTTTCTGTAAGAATTCTTTCATGTATTTTATTGCAGAGATTTCCTGCTTACTATTCTATTTATAACCATAATCCATTTTGAATTGATTTTTTTGTGAGTGGTGTGAGATGCCAGTGATGATTCGCTTTTTAGCAGAACTCTCCAGTTGATCCAGAACCTCTTATGGGAGTTTAAAAATACAAAATTTCACACAGTTTTAGTTTGGCTTTGATCATAAATAAAATATTGCCATAGACATGTTTTGGATTTGCTGCTTTGGTTTGGATTGAGGATTTCTGGTAAGTCTAAGGAGACCAGGATGCATTTTAGTATTTCTGCTTTGTTTGGATTCTGATTCATATGGTAATTGGGGCAAGTATAGAGATTTGCCTATGGACAATTTATTACATGAAATTTTGTGAAGTTTTATGTAGTTGGTATGTTAGGGAAAATATCATATTTTTAGTAGACATTTGTTGAAATGTTCAAGGCTGGTATATCAAACACCTGGGGATTTTTAATTAAAAAAATAGAGAATATACACAGATTAAAAATAAGGACTAAAGAGCACCATGCTACTAGTCAACAAGTTAAGATGGTAGGCGGATGTGTTCAGGTGTTTAGTTGTAGTGTCTAGATATTTTACAAGTACACTGGAAAGGAAGTTGGCAAAATGGTCAATATTCTTTTAAAAATTAAAGGTGACATTATTGATAATGCTATAGGAAAATAATGTGATAATCATTACACATAAAATGGAGTGTTATTTGTAAAGATAAGAAATTAATCACAATGTAATTCTATTTTAGCAGTTTTTGCTCAAGTTATTCTGACAAACAATAACATAATGTAAAAGACTAATAGTCAAGATTAAACATGCATAAAATGTTTTTGAAAAATTAATGAGATTAAAATTTATTTGAAAAGAAACAATTATGAGTATGAAAACTATATCTGATATAAAGTATACAGTCTATAGAAATGTGCTCCCAAATTTTATGTATGTAAAACAGTAGAATAATCCAAGAAACACTTTTTGAATTTATTAACTTTATTCATATTTTTGTCTGTTTTCTTTGTTTGTTTGTTTTTTGTCTAATCTACAAAAGGTAGAATCCTGAAAATAAAAAAAGTAAGAATACAGCAAACAGGTACAGTATTCTCAGAGCTTTTATTGACAAACATTTTATTTTAGAGTTGATCATATATTTACCTAATTTCGGACATATTAACTAGTATAGTAAGCTCTAAAGATTAGGGTGTATTCTTTTGGATAATATTAATGCAGCATAGTAAATTATATCAAAAAAACTTCTTCCAAATTTTGAAAATTCAAAACTCTAATGGCATTATTTAATACAGAAAATGCTAACATAACTATTATGTTGATAATTTGTTACAAAAAAATGGAATTAAAAATTATTTGCCAAAAGAATTGACCATACATTTGAAATATCATTGAAATGGAAGATGATATTTTGCAAAACATTTTTATTCTTCTAAGCTAACTTCTGAGAGAAGAAAAAAAGGCAAGGTAAATTAGAATCCCAGACAATTTCCTTTTTTAAAATTAATTAATTAATTTTAAACTCCAGATTTTATTTGCCCCCTGTCCACCCTCTGACTGTTTCACATCCCATATTTCCTCCTGACCCTAATATCTCCACAAGGATGTCCCCATTCTCCCGTGCCCACCCCACCATACATCTAAACTCCATGGGGCCTCCAGTCTCTTGAAGGGTTAGGTGCATCTTCTCTGACTAAACCCAGACCCAGCAGTTCTCTGCTGTATATGTGTTGGGGGCTTCATATCAGTGGGTGTATGCTGTCTGGATGGTGGTCCATTGTCTGAGAGATCTCCGGGATCCAGGTTAATTGGAACTGCTGTTCCTCCTACAGGGTCATCCTCCTCCACAGCTTCTTCTGGCTTTCCCGTAATTCAACCACAAGGATCAGCAGCTTCTGTCCATTCATTGGGTGCAAATATCTGCATCTGACTCTTTCAGCTGCTTGTTGGGTCTTCCAGAGTGTGGTCATGATTGGTCCCTTTTTGTGAGTGCCCCATAGCAGTAATAGGATCTCACTTTGTGCCTGACCCTGTGTTGGGATCGACCCTGTTTGAATGTTAACTGCCTTGTCATCCATAAGTGTTTATTTACAAAGTCTTGGCCTTAGTAGAAAAGTACTAGCTTAGTTGAGATTTCTGTGGTAAAAGTTGAGGTCTCTGTAGGAGAGTACTACCCCAGGTTAAGAATAAATAGTTATAGATCTTGTGGACAGGTACCTAGCAACACACTCTGTACTGTTCCTTTTTATCTAGCCAATATCCTGCTTTTGGGAACAGGTGTGTTTCCCCAGAAACAAAACAATTCTGCGTCATCCCCCTCCCCATGTCCTGCTTCTATGGGTATAAAACCTGCCTGGGAAAAATAAAATTTGTCAGCTTGATCAGGTTTTTTTTTTTTTTTTTTTTTTTGACTCGCTGTCCATTCTTTGTCTTTCTTGTCCCCTGATTCTTTCCACAGATGGTTTCCCAGACCCTGTTTGACTGTCCCACGTGTCGGGACATCCCTGGACCTTCTTTTCGTCAGGCTCCAGATTCTGTATTTCATTTTGAGGCCTTGATGATGGTGTCATTTAAACTTAACTAGCCAATTGTGTGTTCTAAGACAAAAAGATGGATGGAAATAAAAATAAAAATCACAGTAACCTTAACTTGATTATTGGCCAGAGTAATTAAAATTTAAAATTTTTGACCCAGAATTGCTCTTGTCTAAATAAATACAGAGACAAAAATGGAACAGAGATTGAAGGAATGGTCATCCAGTGACCAGACCAACTTGAGATCCATCTCATGGGCTGGCACCAAACACTGACACAATTACTAATGCCATGTTGTGATTGCAGACAGGAGCCTGGCATGGCTGTCCTCTGAGAGGCTTTACCAGCAGCTGACTGATACAGACACAGATACTTATAGCCAACCCTTGGACTGAGGTCAGGGACTCCTATGGAAGAGTTAGAGGTTAAGGATTAAAGTAACTGAAGGGGATTGTAGCCCCATAGGAAGACCAACAGTATCAACTAAGCCATACACCTGGGAGCTCCCAGAGACTAAGCCACCAACCAAGGAGCATACATGGTCTGGTACATGGTCCCAGGCACATATGTAACAGAGCTTTGTCTGACCTCAGCGGGAGAGTATGCACCTAATTCTGTAAAGATTTGATGCCCCAGGAAGGGGAATGGATGGGTGGGATAGCACCTTCTCAGAGGCAAACGGGAAGCAGGATGAGTAAAGAACTCTTGGAGGGAGGACCGGGAGGGGGGCAACATTTGGAATGTAAATAAATAAAGCAATTAAAAAAATAAATTTTCACAGCAGATGGAAACATAAGGACCATGTTTATAATTATTTAGTCATTAATTATCCAAAATCATTTTAAGGAAGAGCATAAATATGAACAGATTTTGAAAGGAATGAATGCTTAACAATATCAAATAGAAACAAATATGGTCATAGAGACCAGTTGCAAGATGATCATTGACATAGGAAACAATCACCCATTTTGAGCTCATTATGTAGATTCAGTTTCTAGACATTAAGAGTAAATTCAGGTAAAATCAATGTATAACTAAGGGGAAAATAGAGCAGAACTAGTACATTTAGAAATAATCAGTGGTGTGAAGTTGATTCAGTTAGCAAAAAGCTCATGATAAAGACCTCAGAAGACCTCAGTTCAATCCCTAGGACCCTTATAAAATCTCTGATACAGAAACCCTGTATCTAAAACCTCAGCATGTTTTTTTTTTGACTAGTCATTCCATAAGAATCAATTCAGAGTAGAGACATTGTATCAAGACCTAAGGTGAAGAATGATTGAGGAAGAGTCTTGATGTTGGCTTATGGCTTCTACATGTACTCAAATACTTACACACACACACACACACACACACACACACACACATATGTATATATATATATATATATATATATATATATATATATATGCATATATATTCATGAATATTCAAACACATCATACATATATGAAGTCAATAAAATGCATTGCAATTTTATTTTCATATGAAATGTACCCTATAAACTGACATTCTGGTAACTTATTTGACATCTGGTGGTCTTTGGGGGAGCTAATTGGATAAGGAGATCTTTGGCCTAATTGTTCATACTTTGATAAATTCAAAACATATTGGCATTATTTGTAGTTAGTGAAAAGTCATAGATTGGACCTATTTAGAGCCTATCCCTAGTGAGAATTTATTTTTAAATTATGACACCTAAGTGTTTTACTTAGATAATGTAACCAGACGTAGAGGACATAGATTTTATCCAAGGATCCTGGTTTGTCCATGCATCCTCAAGCGTCCAATTAAAATGACTAAATTAATAAATAAAATTAGAAAAAAAAGATTTATTTAATGTGGCCAAATTGAAAGAGGGACAAAGAAATTCAGTCCATCTTCAGGGGTCTTAAAGTGAGATTAAAGTTTAAATAAGTGGCCAGGAACCTGCATATCTAAGACATTTTTTGGTCTAGGTGTAGTCCTGTCCATACTAGCCTGTCAATGACCTTTAAATTACTTTTCAAGAGAGGAGATTGAGGATCAGATTCAGGCTATGATATCCTAGTTTTTGTTGTTATTTGTTTATTTATTTGTTTGTTTTTCCCTCTCAACATGAGGTTCCTGAGGAAATCCCAATTTCTTGTGGTCTTATAGCTAAACTGTCTATTTCAAATATATTCATTACTATGAGGTCTGTTACAATAATCCCTATTGCTTAATTTTGAATTCTAGTTACTTTTATCTGCATAATAAAAATGAAGATATTTGTATTTCTTCTGAAAATGTACCAATAGATAATTCTCATAATTGTATTTATATCTATCAACTGTCAAATTTGTCAATAGTCTTTTTGATTAATCATGATGTTTGTGTCATATAGAGGGTTCATCATATCCATGATATTACTCTTACATTTAGTTTCTTTAAGCTGGACATCATCCTTCAGACTCACAAATTCATGCATCACAGGAGTAGAGCAAAGTTGTATATTGCATGTGTCAGATCCAAAAGAAACTCGTGAAAATGGATAGTTGTGGTACTATTAGCCTACCAATGCCCACGCTGGCCTTCAGGTTCACTCAGTACTTGTGATTCCTCCCAGCTGTTCTTATCCTGCACCTCACCCTGACCCCTGCAGCTCATGGGCTCCCCCCCACCCCGCGCTTCTCTTTCCTAAGTAACTTTGCCATTTGGAACATGAGCTTCTTGGTCCTCTCTCTTTGCTCCATCTCTCTTGCTCCTCTCCCTTAGTCCTGCTCTTTCCTCTACCTCCTCTCTCATAGCCTGGTCCAATCTGCTGGCCATATTCAGTCTACTACTTTCTCTCCTTGTTCTGGAATCTTCCAAATGCTTTGGGCTTACACTCCCTCACATACACAATTGAAACCTTTTCTTCACCCATAACTACCTTGGACCAGTCATGTGCTCAATTTAGATAGCTAGTGCCAAACCATTTAATCTCCAAAGCAACCATTAAATTCGTTAGGAATTACTAAACTTAAAGAGGACTTAAATTACTAAAAGCACTCCTTTAAAACGTTATTTTTACTTGGCAAAATGATAATTGTTACTGTATGGCACCAACAATAATGTAAAGTAAGCATGAAATCAATTCAGAACTCTTCTGCCAGAAAGAAAGAATTATGAAAAACATACCGTCCGAGTAATTTTATGCTTCTGTATCCTAAAACCTATTTTTTAAAGTGGTATTTTTGTTCTTTCGGTGTCACTGGCTAGATACGGATTTCTCTCATCGGTTCTGTCCCTGCCATCATTTCCTACAGTGGGGTTCATGGCAGCTGCCTAGCAGATCTTTCTGAACACAGTTTCACCTCTGCTAATACACACTCCGATACCAGATTAATCCTTCTAAAATACTATTTTCACTGCACTAATCTTTTTCATAAGCCTGCAAAATCCCCTAATGGCCTGTCACATTGAGTTCATGTTCCTCCGCTTGTCTTATCAAAAATTCAGACACATGAATTAATTTTTACTTTTGCTTTAGCTCCTCTGAAAATCCCCAGACTGCTGCCTTCCTTGATTCATATTGAAACAGACGAGGTTGGTGGACAATGACCTATAGAATAAAGTGGAAGAGGGAGAGAGAGAGAGGGAGAGGGAGAGGGAGAGAGAGAGAGAATGAAAGAACAAACAAACAAAACCAACAAGGACCTAAGATGAATGTGTCTGACGAAGCAGGGACATTGGAGCTAGGAAGCTGTGCTGTGGTTGTGTGGAGGAAGAGGGCAACACTGTAAGGAAGGGGCTCATCCTGCTATGTGGGGCAGAGTTGGGCCAGCTATCAATGAAGCAGAACCTCAGGGACAAACTTGTGAGTGAGATGCTATTGACTTATCAAGTTTTGTTTTTGTGAATGCCTCTGTAAAGGGTTTTAGTCACCTTTGTCCCACAAAATTTACATTACAGCTGTCACCTTATTTAATAAGCTAGTGAGACTTAAGGTTGCATTTCGGTGCAGTTTGAAAGTGATATTGTTATAGAGTGGAGGCCTATGGATCTAGATTGATAACTTTGTTAAAGTATCCATATTGCTGGAAGTTAGGAAGTCTGCCAGAGTTGCCACTTTACAAAGGAAATCAAGATTTCTCCCTTTGGGTTCATTGTCACATTAAAAAATTAAGAATGGACCCAAGGGGAAGGTGGGGGCCAATTTATTTAGCATTTAAATGAAAACCTGCCAGAGTTGCCTAGAAGAAGAAAATGAAGAGGGGGAGACTAAGCCATGTTGCTAGAATGAAGCAGGCACAGAGCTCAGCCATAGCAGCCACTTGGTGGGTGAGGGGCTTTAGAGAAAAAGGGAAAACAAACAAACAAAACCTGAGGAATACCGAAGTGTTAGGAAAAGCCTAGCTTTGAAATGAGACAGAAACAAACAAACAAAACCAGACAAAACTGTGGCCCTGCTTTTCTGAGTAGTTCACTTGAGTGATTCAGAACAGCTGTCAGGCTTGAAAAGTTGCAATGACCAGAGAGCTCTGTGAGCCACTACCTGAGGGACAGGAATGCTGGGAACGGAAAATCCACTCTCCCATAAAAGAGCTAAGCATTTTCTCCATGTACTCAGCATGGCTTAAGGAAAGCCTGCTTTCCTGGGGGTCCCTGGCGAGGTAGGTGATTGACTTACTTAACTCGAATGTCAGTTCCCCACCCAGGTCAGAGGCTTCATCATTTGATCTTTGACCAGAAGAACAAAATAGTTTTTCCTTAATGGGCTCCAGTGATCATCTCACATAAGCATGAACCTATAGTCAACTGCAGAATCACCAAAGAAAGAATACCTGGCATTGTGATATTTGACATAGCATTTCTTTTTCATGAAAGCCTTCCTTTTTTTTTTTTTTTTCTAGTTGGTTATTATAATAAGTCAATGGGCAGGGCTGGATGAGAAATGGAGAAAGCATAATTAATAGGTGCTAGATCCAGAAGGCTATACATAAAGATTTTGAATGTTCTCACAACAAGACAGAGAGACAGAGAGAGAGAAAGACAGACAGACAGAGAGAGAGAAAGACAGACAGACAGACAGACAGACAGACAGACAGAAATGATCAGGTTTGAAGATGCAGCTATGTTGAACCTTATCTTAACTTTACAAAATCCATATGTGCACGGAAGCATCTCAGGCCACTGCATTAACTGATACAATTTTTATGTTCTTATAAATCGGTTACCAAGTTAGCAGTTAAAAAACTAATCCGAGTAGCTATATTCATTTCATGAAAACTACACAACAGCAAAAAGAACTTTTGGAGGTAAGCAGAACATGATATGCAAAAGAATTTTTAAAACCGTCCTCAGATGTGTAAGACGCTTTGTTGCTACGTTTCTCATTGCTGTATGTGGTCCAATACCAACAAGAAGCAATTTCAGGAAGGATGGAGAGTATGTTCTGACTTGGGGCAACAGGAAGAGCTTTTTCATGGGAGTTTTAAAAGGTTGTACTCATGAGGGGAGGCATGGCAGCTTGCATGGTAGGCGTGGAGGGTGGCTGATCTCATAGACTCTGTAGCTAAGAAACAGGTAGTTATGAGGAAGTGGGGCTGTGCTATAAAGAGCCCACCTCAACGTGATCTGCGTCATTTCCTCCAGGAAGGTTCCCCCTCCTAAAGCTTCCATAGCTCTCTTAAATAACCGGATACCAAGTGTTGAAATAGAAAACCCTATGGGTGACATCTCACACTCAAACCACATCACATATTACAGAAGAAATAGAGAAATTTAAAACTATTCTGTGTCTTTAAATAGCTGTCTTGGTACTTACTAAAGTAAGTGATTAGTAAATAAGTAGAGATATGGGTGAGTGGATTAACACTGTCAAATGTATGTCATTAATTAACATGATTGGGCATTATCAAAACCAGTGACATACTTGGTAACAGAGACTTGAAGTCATTTCCATGGAGAAACAACTAATATTTGAACTTATGACACTGAAATGTTTGCTTATTTGTATACTAACATATTAGCTGTGACATATCTCATACCTTAAACAAATATCAACTCAAACTGTACTGTAGATTTTATAATTGTATTATAGACTATACACGATTGTATGGTAAGATGCACAATTGTTCTGTAGGCTGTACGAATGTAGCATAATTAAGGACAAGTACTTTGGTGAAATTTCATTTTATGAAGATTTTCTAAAACTATAACGCAAACAGCATAATTAAATAAAAATAACTTGGTAAGTTTGGTGCTACCAGTTGTCAGCTCTTTAGTTTTGACAGACACAGAGAGAGAATGTATTTTCAATACTTTCAAGTCTTAAATCTGAAAATGGGTTTGCGCCAGAATATAATGAAAGTATAAAGTATTAAATCTCAGTATTAAGGATAAAATCAGAGCAAATTTTGAATAAAGCACACAATCTCTGAATAGATTCTTCTAAAAAGAAAATAAAAAGATGGTAAACAAGTACATTAAAATTTTGTTCTATATCATTCATCACCACACCCACAAAGACACATCACTGCACCGCTGCTAGGGTGCCTAAAGCAAGGTAAGAACTAGAAGCACATGCACCCAGTTAGAATACCAGAAAGTTTCCTGATTTGTCAGTTGATAGAATCCTAAATATGTCAGCCAGTATTGGATGGGAATTGACAATTCCTCATAGACCAGTGGAGACTCGGTGCAAGGTTTAGCATCCCAAGTATCTAAGTGAATTACACACAGGGATGTATTTACAGAAAACTGGTGTCAGTTTCATTCATGTGCATGAAAATTAATAATTACTTATGTTATCATCAACAGGTAAACTAATAAACACTGCGGGACATGGAGTCAGTGGTTAATTTTTAATTAAAACCAAATAGTGTGTGTTGTATTATGTTTCACCATGGTAATTTGAAACAAAAATATGTTGATTCCCCTCCTTCATCTTCTCCAGCAGCCTCCCTCCAGTCCCTCCTTCATCTTCTCCAGCAGCCTCCCTCCCGTCCCTCCTTCACCTTCTCCTACAGTCTCTCTCTCCCTCTCCTTCCTTGTACCACCCCACTCCCACATAGCCTCCTTTCTGCTTTTAAGCCACAAATATCCAATCAATAGAAATGAATTATTGATTTGTCAAGAACATTGATGAAACTTTAATGCATTTTACTAAGTAAACCAGACCCAGTGCGCAGAAAAACATAGCACACATATTTAGTTTTACCTCCAGAAAATTGTGAGGAATGTAACTAACAAGACTATAACTATCTAACCATATAAGTAGTTGCCAGATATGTGTGTCAAGATGAGATGCTGAACTCAAAAGAGGATTTTCTTAAGGGAATGAGAATATAGCACTTAGGACCATCACATGGTATCAAAACTAGGGAAATGTTCACTAAAAAGACACACTTTAAATGGACATTCACTTTAAAGTATAACAAGAATGTTGGTAAAATTCAGGATTAAGTACATACTATAAATAAGAAACTTATTGTTAAACAAAAACAAGAACTAGAGAATTTCATTGAGGAAGTGAGGAAGAAAGGATCTGAGTAAGTGACTAGAAATGAGCTTGTCAGTGTAGTATATAGTTAAATACAGAAAAAAACTGTGAACACTGTGCTTTCTCGTTAAGTCTCTTTCCCAAAGTGTATTTTGGAGGGAGGTACTAATTGTATGCATGCTAGAGTTTAGCTAATAAGTACATACATGGTAGATAAGTAGAATGGAATTTCTAGTAAAGAAAAAGAAAAGTTGTAAGCCATCAGGAGAGGTTGTAGGGACTTCTGTGTGTTGGATAAGAGCCAGAGATATTTCCTTTAGTATATTTACAAATAGATATAGTCCCACCTGGGGGCAGAAGTGAAGAAATAGTTATGTAGTTTCTTGGGAGTAACTAGATGCAATGATGTTCTAGAAATAACAAGTTCACCAAGCTCAGGGGCTGTAAATACCATGCTTCTCAGAAGGTCATCAAGGCCACAGGAGAAATGTCTGATTTGAATGCCTGCACCAGGAAGATAAAATAAAGTTAGAATGTCTTGTAATCTCGTAAAGTATGAAAGGACAATGAAAAGGCACAAAGTACTTTGAAAATACTCCAGATAGAGTCTTGAAACATTTCCATTGTCTAGACAGAAAACCAGTAAATTAATGCCAAATACATCACCAAGAAACAATCCAAAAATCTCTGACTGGAAAACAGGCCTGGATTTGGCTGAAGTGGGGCACAGTGTGGCAAATAGGTCAGAAGACTGATGATCGCTGGTCCTTTAGCTAAGGATGCTCAGTGCTGAAGCAAAACCTTCCTTGCTTGTTTTGAGGTTAAAAACCACTGGCTTGGGTGACTGGCACCTGATGTTTACCAACAGGGGTTACATAAGGGATTAGTTGGTAGGTCCTCTTCTTCCCTTGCCCAGAAGTCTTACCTCTCAGTTGCTGGTCAGGAGAGGTTGGCAGCAATGAACTTTTATTGAACTAGGAGAAGAGAGGAAAAACTTATACACAAGAAAATATTCGTAAGCACACATGCACTCATGCACACATTCATACATTCAGATTCATTATCATATATTTATTTATTGGGCCCAATAATCTGTCTAATCACCATACATCCTTACACAGACACGGCTATACTTGCATACATACGGATATTGAGCAAAAGCCCAACTGGCAGCACAGAAATGATTCACTCATTCAGGATGAAAAACAAGCTTCAATTTTTATTGCATAAAGAAAAAAAAAACGTCTGCCCTTTTATTTTTAAACGAATTAAACCTATGTCTGTAAGGAAAAAGTTTTCTGCTCTTTAGTAAGACTAAGCCTGCTTTGCTGTTAAGAGAGTAGGCCTGTTTCATTTTCATTTCATGGTAAGGAGAAGCCTGACTGCTCTTTCTTTTCTTCCTTCCTTCCTCCCTCCCTCCCTCTCTCCTCCCCCTCCCCCCTCCCCTCCCCTCTCCTCCTCCTCCTCCTCCTCCTCCTCCTCCTCCTCCTTCTTCTTCCTCTTCTTCTCTCTCTCTCTCTTACTCTCTCTTGCTTTCTTTCTTTTTTTCAGTTTTTCCGAGTCAGGGGTTCTCTGTATAGCCCAGGCTGTCCTGGAACTCACTCTGAAGACCAGGCTGGCCTTGAACTCGGAAATCTGCCTGCCTCTGCCCCCCAAGTGCTGTAATTGCAGGCATGCACCATCACTGCCTGGCTCTGCCTGCTCTTTCTGCTCTCTCAGCAACTCTCTCTTTGTGTCTCTCTCTCTGTGTTATGCAGAGTGCTCTCTTCTTTTAAATTTTATTTTATTTTTAATTCATTTTTTACACTCCATATTCCATTACCTGTCCCCCCATCCACCTCTGACTGCTCCACATCCCACACTTCCTCCCCATCCAACCCCATCTCCACATGGATGTCCCCACCCCCCACCCCATCTGACCTCTAAACTCCCTTGGGCCTCCAGTCTCTTCCGGGTTAGGTGCATCATCTCTGAATGAACATAGACCCGGAATTCCTCTACTGTATGTGTGTCGGGGGCCTCATATCAGCTGGTGTATGCTGTTTGTTTGGTGGTCTAGTGTTTGAAAGAGCTCTGGGGTGGGAAGGGTGTTCCAGATTGAGACTGCTGGTCCTCCTCCAGAATCGCCCTTCTCCTCAGCTTCTTTTATCCTTCCCTGATTCAACCATAGGAGTCAGCTGCTTCTGTCCATTGGTTGGGTGCATATATCTACATCTGAATCTTTCAGCTGCTTGTTGGGTCTTTTGGACAGCAGTCATGATAGATACCTTTCTGTGAGCTCTCCATAGCCTCAGTAATAGTGTCAGTCCTTGGGACATCCCCTTGAGCTGGACCCCACTTTGGGCCTGTTGCAGGACCTTCTTTCCTCAGGCTCCTCTCCATTTCCATCCCTGTAATTCTTTCAGAAAGAAACAATTATGAATTGTGATAGTCAGAAGCAAAAATCAACCTAGAAGTGCCACGACAGATGAATGGATACAGAAAATCTAGTTCATTTACACAATGGAATACTACTCATCTATTAAGAACAAGGACAGCCTGAGTTTTGCAGGCAAGTGAGTAGAACTAGAAAATATCATCCTGAGTGAGGTAACTCAGACCCAAAAGGACATGCATGCATGGTTTGTACTCACTAATAAGTGGATATTAGCAACAAAACAAAACAAATACAATACATAAAGAATACACAAGATACAGTCCACAGAACTCAAAAACGTCAACAAAGTGATGTGCCCATTGAGGACACCTCAGTCCCACTTGGGAGAGAGAATAGGCAGTCACAAGTGGGGAGGGAGGAAAGGACCTGGGAAGGAAAGTGGATGGGGTGCTGGGGGAGTGAGGAGGAGAAGGAAACCTGATCTGGTATTGGGTGAGGGGAAAAGGACTACTTCTGATGTCTCCTCTCTTCTTCTGCCACCTAATGTCATCACTCCTAGTTTTTTGTACCTTGTACAGGAGAATAGATCACACGGTATCTTTTTAAAAAGGTCACCATAAGTTTAACATAAATTCAAATCATAAGTTGAATAAAAGTTTACATCAGAAATGTTTACATGTATTTCATTAACACTAGTTGTCTGGCTACACATTTGTTATCTGTCACTAGCTCCACAAGTTCATTGAGAGTCTAAAACTATAATTTGTGTGTCAAAGTTAACATTGAAGTTTTGTATAGATAAACCAAGTCAATATTTTATCTTCTCTCCTTCCACCTACAATAAATCATTCATTCTCAGTTTATGACTTTTAGTTAATTTCTCTACAGCCTAAACAAATGTATTTCTAAATTGTAAATGTCTGCTTTGTATCTCAGAAACAATTAAATCATTACACTTGAAGACTGCCAGAGGTCTATTGGCAATTTTCCTATCAGGCAGAGCTCTAGTTGCAGCCCTACTAATAAAGGGTTAATAGTTACTAGTATAATTTTAGGATTTCTTATAGATTCATTATTAGGAATTATGAAATCATCAATTTGTCTATATAGCATCACTACAAGATGGTGCATCTTTGTTGATCTGCAGAAAATCTGCCAATTGGGTAGACTAATGTCCAGGATTATTGTATTAATTTAATAATGATTAAAAAGGCATATCAATAGCAGGAATCAAATCATGAAATGTCCGCCCCTGGAGCTTGCATACAAGAGATCATTCATCACATTGCACAGTATATGATGGCTCCATCTCAAGATTACCTGCTAGCCTTTACATAGCCTCTCCTAGATGGCTCCTGACAAGTTATATAAATATATGAATCTTAACTGATATAAACAAACAAACCAATAAGTAGGAGGGGACAGTAATACCCCTCAAATATAAACAAGTAAATTAGAAGGTCTAGTGATAATTTTATAATCTGTGTAGTGGTGAAAGATATTTTTAGGGCAAAGGAGAACATTGATAGCTTCAACATGACTCTGACATGATACCTTAAATATGTGGGCTTAGCTAATGTCCAGAATTTCTTCAATCATCCTAGTTTTTTGAGAGTGGATTTTAATTCCTTGTCCTTGAATGTAGAGAATCTTTCCCAATCAATCTACAATATAGAGAACTGGAAAAGATCAAGAGTACCTTCACAGAGAATAACAATATGTATCAACGTATAGAGATACTCGGGATTGTATTCTCCAACAGAAGAGAGCATAGAAAATTGTTGGAAATCTAATAAATCAATACAATTATCTGATTTAGTTAATGTTGAATTAGTGTTCTTTTATTGCTTTTGACAAATCAATACTGTCCTATAAGAAATTATAAAATAAATTCCCTGTCATAAATTTAATGCTTGTCTGAAAATCTAAAATCACTTCAAATTTGAATGGATGAAATAAAAGCAATTGTTCTTTTAACTACAAAACATTTTCACTTAATTGATTTAAATTTATGCTTAAGAGTGTTTTACTTTAATTTGTTAAAAAGTTGGTCTTAAATGAGCTTTTAATGCAAATTTGAAACCAGTTTTAATTAAATGGTATCATTCTAAATAACAAAATTACCATAAAATATTTTGACAAGGAGAAAGATCATTTTCATTTAAAATTTAGTACTGTATCTTTTCTGAATATTATAACTCCTCTTTCAAAAAGATATTCAACTCTAGCTGGATGAAAATACATCGAAATTCATTTTAGTTTTGGACTGGGCTTGGTTACTTAGCTCATGTGTATTTTCTACAATGTCAATTGTTTTTGCTTTGTTATAGATTTAAGACATGTAGCCAGCTTGGGACATATGAGAAAAGCTATTATAAATCTACTATAACAATCATTGTGTAGCCATTTATTTTATTAATGTCATATATAGAAATAGAAATTAAATATCTTGGTCTTTTGATAAATGTATGTAAACTTTAATAAATGGCTGAGTACGTTTTGAAAGTAGTTTTAAAAATATTTCTACTATTAATTTAAGTTTTTCTAAATGTTTATCAACTCTTAGTATTATCACACTTTTAATATTTAAGACTTCAAGGGCTGCTCAGCATTATCATATTGCAGTATCATTGTATAAAATGTTTTTAGCAAGCTTTAAGTAGTTTTTTAAATCTTTATTGTCTCTTAATTAAAAGTCCCTGATTAAATATGTTTGCAATTTTCAATTTATTATGCTATCTTTTTTCTAAATGTTTTTATTAATAATTTCTGCATATAAAGATTTTATCACATATGTGTGTGTCCAAGATAAATGTATAAATGCATTCGCCACAGCATAGTTGAATGCTGTGTTGTCTTAACATATTAATTCATAAGTTATTTAATAGTTTTTAATCTTTATGAAATATGGACTATTATTGCTTTTCTTTCTCCAGTTAATGTATTTGAGCTTCAAGAAAATTTTGCCTGAAGCTTACACTTTCCCATTTTTATTGCATACACATTTTCTAATTGAGAAAATCAGTTTCATTTTTTCCCTTTTTATATAAGAACATAAACATTGACTTATTCAGAATTCCATTGTCTTGGAAAGAGATTAGCACCAATAGAGACTGTCTACAGTAGTAAGTTCAAGGGACCAAGGCTAGCCTTAGCTAGTGGGATTTGAAGTTATAGTGATTTATATACGATCCACATTGCACAAAAAAGTAACTCAAAATGAGTCAAACATCTAAAATGAAAGCTGATGCACAGAAACTGCTAGAAGAAAAATGTACGAAGTACCCTACATGACAGCAGTGTAGGAAAGAACTTTATAAATGGTATTCCATTCATCTAGAATAAGGAGAAAACTGATAAGTGAGATTTCACAAAAATGAAAACCTGCATAGCCAGAGAAATAATCAATTGGGAGAGGAGGAAGCTTACATAATGGAAAGGAGTCTTTGCCAGCTATACAGCTAACATAAAACATACATATAAATTATTTGATTAAATTCTGGGATTCACAAAAGGCACAGGGGTCTAGGTCAGAATAAAATAAGAGATAGACTGCAAGGTGCATAGCATATTGAATGAAAATATGAGCAATGTATGTGCAGGGCTGTGGGCATCTGCATACTTATAGACCATAGGTCTGTGTGCAAATGAACACCATGCATTCTACACATGAGAAAAGAGAGATCTGAAGAACACAATTCAAAGGGGCCCCTGAATTTTGCTTTTTATATGCTACCCTAGAAGATAAAAGAAAGTTGAATTTATTTTAAACCTACATAGAGTAGTATAAGAGAAACAGTGACATTCCTGTGTGCTGCAAAGCATTCCTAATCACAGTAACAGGAAAGGCAGTGACAATGGGCTTGTTTTCTAAGTATCAGTTAGCTACTTAAAAGAGGAAAAGGTCAAAGGGAGTCAGTGGATCTGTGGGTATATTATAGGATCATACTTAAATCCCGTGTCTGGTAGATAGGGAGAGAAAGGAAGGGAAAGAAGAAAGGAAAACAAGGGAGAGTATATGGCAGTCATGAGAAAAGTATATAAATGCATAATCTTTAAACTCTGTGCCATTATTTTTTTCTTTTAAGCATATGAATGCATAAAAAGCCCCAACCACATTGAAATGTTCCACAGACACAAAAATAATGCTTTTGTTTATAAAGAGACAGCCAAACATAGAAATTTCCTGGCCAAAGGCTGTTGGGCATTTTTTTTTTCACTTGAAGATCATTGGGAAAAACATAATAGAACAATGTCAATAATACAGCCTTTGCTGGTTAATTCTGTGTCGATTAGAGCAAGTGAGTCAGAAAGTATAATGATTACCATTGCTTCTGCATGTAACTGGAAAGTTTTTCTCTTTTTTGATGATATTAGAATTTGAATTGAGTGGATTGATTACTTCTGCAAAGTGGTTGGGCATTATGCAATCCCTACAAGACCTGGAAAAAAGAAAAGCAAGTCAGAAATAAAAGTCATGCTTATTCATGATCCCCACTGGTTGATCCAAGACACTGTGCCTTATCTACTCTTGAGTAAGTTCTACATCCTTGACTCTTCTGATTCTGATGCACAGAATCAACTGTGAAAACAGCAATGGTTCTCCTGGATCTCCAGCTTGTGGTTAGTGTATCTTGGGACCATCAGCCTCAACAATCACTTAAGCAAACTCCTACAAATAAATCTTTTTATATCTATGTGGGTATATGCACATACACAGATCTTTCTCTGTAGTTCTCTTCCCTCCTTCTATTGACACATTTTGCTGCAAAAAAACCATTAATTTAGCACACTTGAAAAGTATACCCTTTGGTCAGCAATCTGCACCCCTGAGCTGAGCCTGATGCACAGCCCACTGTGCATGGGTTCCCCCAGGAGAGACCTGGTCTACCCAAGAGTGCTTGCACTCCAGAGCTCAGAGATGAGATAGCCACTTTCTCTCCAATAACTGTCTGGAGAACACAAGGGTTAGAGCAAGCTGGTTTCCCAGAGTGCTGACACAGGCTTACAGACCCACAAGAGGAACAAGCTCCAGCCAAAGACAGCAAGAAAATTTAACACCAGAGATAACCAGATGGTGAAAGGCAAACACAAGAATCTTACCAACAGAAACCAAGACTACTTGGCATCATCAGAACCCAATTCTCCAACCACAGGAAGTCCTGGATACCCCAACATACCAGAAAAGCAAGATGTGGATTTAAAAATGACATCTCATGTTGACGATAGAGGATTTTAAGCATGATATAAATAACTCCCTTAAAGAAATACAGGAGAACACAGGTAAACAGGTAGAAGCCCTTAAAGAAGAAACACAAAAAGCTATTAAAGAATTACAGGAGAACACAGGTAAACAACTAGAAGCCCTTAAAGAGGAAACACAAAAATCCCTTCAAGAATTACAGGAAAACACAAACATAAAGGTGAAGGAATTGAACAGAACCATCCAGGATCTAAAAATGGAAGTAGAAACAATAAAGAAATCACAAAGGGAGGCAACTCTGGAGATAGAAAATCTAAGAAAGAGATCTAAGGGAGCTATAGATGCAAGCATCACTAACAGAATAAAAGAGATAAAAGAGAGAATCTCAGGCGCAGAAGATTCCATAGAAAACATGGACACAACAAAGAAAATGCAAAATGCAAAAGGATCCTAATCCAAAACATCCAGGAAATCCAGGCCACAATGAGAAAACCAAATGTAAAAATAATAGGTATAGAAGAGAGCGAAGATTTCCAACATAAAGGGCTAGTAAATATGTTCAACAAAATTATAGAAGAAAACTTCACTGACCTAAAGAAAGAGATGCCCATGAAAATATAAGAACCCTACAGAACACCAAGTAGATTGGGTCAGAAAAGAAATTCCACCCATCACATGATAATCAAACCACCAAAGGCACAAAATGAAGAAAGGTAAGGGAAAAGGTCAAGTATCATATAAAGGCAGACCTATCAGAATCACACCAGACTTCTCATCAGAGACTATGAAAGCCAGAAGATTCTGGGCAGATGTCATACAGACTCCAAGAGAACACAAATGCCAGCCCAGGCTACTAAACCCAGAAAAACTCTCAATAACCATAGATGGAGAAAGGCCATCCAGAAACTGCCCCACCAAGGGATCCATTCAATATACAGTCACAGAACCAAGACACTATTGTGGATGCCAACAAGTGCTTGCTGACAGAAGCCTGTTATAGCTATCTCCTTAGAGGCTCTAATAGTGCCTGACAAATACAGACGTAGATACTCCCAGCCAACCACTGGACTGAGCACAAAGTACCCAATGGAGGAGCTAGCCAAAGTACCCAAGGAGCTGAAGGGCTTTGCAGCCCCATAGGAGGAACTAACCAGTTGCCCCAGAGCTCCCAGGGACTAAACCACCAATCATAGAGTACACAAAGTGGGACTCATGTCTCCAGCTTAGTATGTAGCAGAGGATGGCCTTGTAGGTCATCAATCGGAGGAGAGGTCCTTGGTCCTGTGAAGGCTCTATGCCCCAGTGTAGGGAAATGCCAGAGCCAGGAAGTGGGAGTGGATGGGTTGGTGAGCAGAGGGAAGTTGGAGGGCATAGGGGGTTTTCAGAGGGGAAACCAGGAACGAGGATAACATTTGAAATGTAAATAAAGAAAATATTTAATAAAAAAAGAATAAAGGAAACCAAGGAGATAAGGTGCCATAGGGTTCAAGCTATGTAGACATGGGGACATTGCTCACCTCATTTTTCCCTTCCATTCTTTAACATCTCCAGCCATTAGCAGGAGGCACTCATTTTATCTAAAGCTGATGTTCTTTGTGGCTCTGAAGGTACAGAGCTAAGAGCTTGCTATGGCACATTTGAGAGTCTTTGCTGCATCTGAAAGTGAACATTCCCCTTTTGTTGTGCAGAGAAGAAGCGACCTGCTCCCCTCCCCCCATACCCACCACAATCAGCTCCTGAGCATAGAGAGGCAGTGGTCCAGTGACCAAAGAAAACCTGCCACCTCTTTCCCAGCAATTCACCTGTCCCCTTGTATCTTAATGCAGGATGGACACACAATGTTGTGACACACCTGCTGCCCACAGTTTTATGGTTTTTGGTTTTGAACTTCCTTCTTCAATAGACTAGATGCTTTGTGAGGAAAGTTTTCACTATCATCCTATCTTTAGTATGAAAACTTTCGGGACAGAATAATCAATTCAATGAGGTTCTAGTTAACATCACAGTAACAGTGAATTCTTAGTGGAAAGTGGATTCGTTGCCTGGGTTTGTTTGTTTATTTATTTATTGGTGGTTTTTTGTTTTGTTTTGCTTTGAGGCAGTTTCTCTATGTAGCCCTGGCTGTCCTGGAACTCACTCTGTAGACCAGGCTGGCCTTGAACCCAGCCCCTGCCTCTGCCTCCCAAATGCTGTGATTAAAGGTGTGTGTGTGCCACTATTGCCCAGCATGCCTGGATGTTTTTAATACTCATGGTGCTACACTGTAGCTCAGTGTGTGTGACCTCAGTGTTGAATATAACTTGAAAGACAGAAGTGATTGGTAGCATGCAGTGAATTAGGACACCTCTGATACCTCTCTCTTGTTGTACTCTGTCTGCTGTAGGCGTCTCTAATACAGTGCTTCTTAACCTTCCTTTAATACAGGTCTTCATATTGTGGTGAACACCAACTGTAAAATTATTTTCATTTCTACTTCATAATTGTAATTTTACTACTACTATAAATTATAATGTAAATATCTGTGTTTTCTGATGGTCTTAGGTGACCCCTATGAAAACATCACTTGATACCCAAAGGGGTCACAAGCCACTGGGTGAGAATTGCTGCTCTAGGAGGTTGGGGGGTGGACATTGTTGATGCAGGGCCTTGTCCAGTACAGTGGGTCCAGCACCTGTAAATCCTTGTCTGTTTCTCCAGGGAATCATCTTCCTCAGGGCCAAGAGGCTTGATTCAGACATAGTCCTAGCTGAAATTTCCAGAGGATACTTGCAACAGGAAGCTTACTGTTGCTTGGGAAAGGAATATCTTGGATTTGTGGGATCTGTACACTGAAGCCGTACCAGAGGTAAAGGGTGTTGAGGGCAAGGAAAGAAAAAGAGGAATAAGAAGTCCTTTAGACACCAGGAGAGCTGAAAAAAAAATCTCCCATGGTTTTAATGTTGCTTGCTACAATAATAAAGAAAATCCCAAAATCAAAAAGAAAAAGAAAAGAGAAGAGAAGAGAAGAGAAGAGAAGAGAAGAGAAGAGAAGAGAAGAGAAGAGAAGAGAAGAGAAGAGAAGAGAAGAGAAGAGACGAACAAAGTATACCCTCTGGTATGCCTATACGTGGGAGATTAATGTAAATTTGTCTGCATTGATAGAGTTGCTCCTCTTTTTGTTTATTCAAATTAACTCATAAGTTGTAACTTGTTGAGACATTTAACTAATTTTGGCTAATAAATACCCACATTATTAAAACTCCTTAAAGAAAATATAAAATGTTTAGATTCTTTAGTTTGCTTTTAAGCTTTGATATTACTGTTGATTGACCATAGAGCCTTGCACATGCTACTCAAACACTTAACCAGGGAGCTATACCCACACCTCTTTCTACTGTTTATTGGAAACACAGTCTCAATAAGTTGCTGAAGCTGGCCTGCAATTTACTTTGTAGCCCAGTCTAATCATAGGATGACACTATTAGAACTGGATTAAAATGGATGATACACTTTTGAATGTGATATTCAAATCCATTATTTATTGTTGACAATTCTGAAATCAACATAGTGTTAAGTTGCCACTAGAGAAAAGGGTTTTTGTTTTGTTTTTGTATAATCAATATATGTATTTATAATGATAAGAAATATTTGATCGACAGTGGATGTTACATCTCTTGAAATCTTGGAAGGGGTCATTTGACTTAAATATCCTTTAAACGCCCAGATAATAAATAACACTCTAGTTTAGAATTGTATTTTTAAAAGTTTTCCCCTAATTTCTTTCTCAGTCCATTTATCCTTTGTGTAGAGAAAGGCCATTGATTTATTTCAGTTAATTTTATATCCAGCTACTCCACTGAAGCTGTTTATCAGGTTTAGGAGTTTTCTGGTGGAATTTTTGGGGTCACTTATATATATTATCATATCATCTGCAAATAGTGATATTTTGACTTCTTCCTTTCCAATTTGTATCCCCTTGATGTCCTTTTGTTGTTGAATTTGTCTGGCTAGACCAGAAAGATTTTGCTGAAGGGACCCTGTTATAGCTGTCTCGTATGAGGCTATGCCAGTGCCTGGCAAATACAGAAGTGGATGCTCACAATCATCTATAAGATGGAACACAGGGCCCCCAATGGAGGAGCTAGAGAAAGTACCCAAGGAGTGAAGGGATCTGCAACTCTATAGGTGAAACAACAATAAGAACTAACCAGTACCCCCAGAGCTCATATTTCTAGCTGCATATGTAGGAGAAGATGGCCTAGTCGGCCATCACTGTGAAGAGAGGCCCCTTGGTATTGCAAACTTTATATGCCTCAGTACAGGGGAATGCCAGGGCCAAGAAGCAGGAGTGGGTGGGTAGGGGAGCAGGGCAGAGGGGGTTATAGGGAACTTTCAGGATAGCATTTGAAATGTATATAGAGAAAATATCTAATAAAAGATAAATAAATAAATAAATAAATAAATAAATAAATAAGTTTTTCAAGTTTCTTGAGACCTGGATACCCTTTCTGTGTCGCTGGGTAATAGGTTTGTGAAGTATTATGGATGAGTTCAGCTCACTTTCATTAAATTTGAGTTCCAAGAGCTATTAGCTATTACGGGTAAGGCATGTTGAGGTTCTTCTCTATTTGTACAAGGTAGAGGTCTCATTGGAAAATAGAAGCATGCTCATTAAGACAACGAATTCAGGGAATTTTCTTGATAAGCCCCAAGATAGTATATGATCAAATTAAATGAATTTTAAATGTCAAAAATTAAAATATACCACCTCTATTTAAATTCAAAAGTCAGAACATCAATATTTCAAGAAGATGGAGGAAAAGAACCAGGGGATTGATACACAAAGACTCTGGCCAACAACTGTGACACACGGAAACATTTATATTGGATGATATTCAGATTTAAAAGATTTTATTAGACCTTAGGAAGATTTTCAGATAATATTTCAGTTTCAAATGAAAGATTATAGTTATGGAAGTACCTAAAATCTTTGTACCATCCTATATATTGTATTTACATTTAAGATGTTCATAGGATATTTTTTAATGTGTTTTCTCTTGCAGTTTTCTATCTGTTAGTTGTGTGACAGCACAGATAAATGATGTAGGCTACAGCATCCCAAAGAGTCACTTTGTCTGAGCTTATGAGAGAGGAACTGGCATTCTAGTTTTCAGCAGATCCTCTGAGAGATCCACTGGATTCTGCAGGATCCTCAGATTTGTAAGACTGCTGCTTAGACAGGGTGAGGCAGGATGACCAGGTCATTCATCACCATGTCCAGTGATGACTTCAGCTAGTTACAGGACCTGTTACTAGTGAGAATCTTTGAAGGATTCTCATTAATCAAAACACCGCTAAATTTATTTCTTTTTTTAAAAAAAGGGTAGTTATCTGAATAGACATTTTCAAAGAGAACATATAAACAGCTATAAAGTAAAATTTTTAATGGTCAAGATCCTTAACCATTAGAATAAATATTTCTATGTATCACTTCATCCCTGAATGTGTAGATATTATCAAAAAGACAAGGGATGATTATTAAAAAGAGATGGACAAAATACCTGTAAAATATGAGTTTTTGAAACCTTCTTTAATAAGTATTCTTGAATGGTTTAACCTCCCTTCTAGGCTACCACCCACTAGACATAGTGAAAAGGAAAGGTTAATAGGAAAAAGGGGGTGTGAAACCATTTATAAATAGTTCTTTGGGGGTGATTCCAATCTTTTTTTGGTCAGGATATCAGTTCATTTCACATGAATCAGCAGCAGTAGCTTGATCTACTCACAAACACCATTCGCAACTCAACAATGGTAGTTTTATCCAGAAGAAACCTCTTGAAACTTCTCAGTCAGCCCGAGGAAGGGGCAAGAAGCCTCCAGAATATCGAGAGAAGTTCTTTGGTGTGTTTCTCCCTATGAAGTCATGGAAAGCAATGGTCAGTGAAGAAGACAAGGTGAACCCATAGAATAGCATCATCCTCGGTCTGTTGGGTTATACTTGTACCTTTTCCAAATGCCACATGTCCTCTCACGCATCAGCTCCAGCAAAGCGTCACATGCCCTCTCACCAGGCAGCTCCCAGGAAAAAAAATCACATGTCTGTTCTCACCAAAACATCCTCTCACCTGTCTGCTTCAATAAAGCATCCTCTCATCAGACAGTTTCCAGAAAAAAACAAAAAAATACAAAAAAAAACACATGACACATTGAGTCTCCAAACACACCAGACATTTTCACTTCAGGAACCCTTACCCACGATCAGAGGAAATGTAAATTGGTTCATTCTTTTTTGTTTGTTTGTTTGTTTTTTTTGTTTTTGTTTTTTGTTTTTTTTTTTGTTTTTTCAAGACTGGGTTTCTCTGTATAGTCCTGTCTGTCCTGGAACTCACTCTGTAGCCCAGGCTGGCCTCGAACTCAGAAATCTGCCTGTCTCTGCCTCCCAAGTCCTGGGATTAAAGGTGTGCATCACTACTATCTGGCAGTTCATTCTATATAAAAATGTCAGTTTGGTGTTTCTGTGGGGTTGCTGAAAGGGGACTGGTAGTGTCTCTGACTTTTTTTTCCTCTTGGAACTGTTTCCCTCCTACTGGGTTGCCTTGCCCAGCCTCCATATGAGGATTTTTGCCTTCTCTCATTGTGTACTGTTTGATCATGCTTGGGTGTTTGGTTTTTATCTCTCCAAAGCCTGCTCTTTTCCAAAGTGAAACGTGGAGAATAAATCTGGAGAAGACAGGAAATTGGGAAGGAGATGGTGGAGGATGGAAAACTATGATCCGGATATATTGTATGAGAGAAAATTTTATTTCAAAAATATTTCTTTGCAAAGACTTCCCATACTGTCTTTGGTTATTTATCCAGAGATGACCCACCAGCCTACATTGTGCTAAAAACAGTTGTTTTCCAGTAATAGACTAAATCTTCAGTTACAAGGCTATATTTATTTACCCTTCAACTTTGAGAGTTAAAAATGTGAATAGAAAACTTTTTTTTTTTTGAGAAGTGTCTCATATAGCCCAGATTTGCTTCAGATTTGATATGTGGTTTGTTTAAGGATGACAGCCTTGAATTCCAAATTTGTCAATGTCCATCTAGTGAGTGCTGGAATCACAGTAGTTAGCTAAAATATAAACTTTTACTGCTTGAGAAAATATTTTTGAATAAAATTTGTTGACAATTTTACATGTGTACATAATGCGAACTGACCACTTTTACAACCCACAATGCCCTTCTTTTCTACTTTCTTTGTCTATATTCCTTGTTCCCTACAAATCTCTTTCTCACATTCTTGTCTATTCATTTTGTTTTCTGAATCACTTAATCAAGGTCACCTGTATGGTCCTATAGTTGGAACTGTTAAATGGAGCCTGGTGGGCCCATCTCTGGATACATAGCTAAAGACAATGTTGCCTCTCTTCTGGAATCTATTAATAGCCAATAGTTCAGCAGTAATAAGCAGGGAATGTTGAGTAGCTACCTGTTTCATGTCTGATTGTTACTATAAGCAGCCTTGTATGGCTCCACTGTACATAGCTGCAGTTGTTTTAAGTTCAAGATTGTAATGATTATATAAGTATAGAGGATAGCATTTCACAGCCCATTATCCTACATTACATGTCTTCACCACTTCCTTCTTCCTCTTCCAAAGAGCTCCTGGGCTAAAACAGTCCTAAAACAGTCACATATCCCCAGTATCTTAGATAGCAATGTGCCTTCCAATTTATCTCTGATCAATACGAACAGAGAGGCTTCTCTTATTAAGGCTTGTAGCAACTTGCCTGTTGGTATAAACATGGATATTTAGAAGGCAGTTTTATTTTGTGACTATTTAATTAAAGAACAGTAGTAAGTTCCTTACTTGGGTCTACAACTTCCCCTCGTTATGGGCTAGTATCCATGCTTTCAGTAATAGGCATGAATGAGTTGTCTGTGAAAAAATCCTCAGTTTCAATCAGAGAGCAGTTGGATCTCTTCAGGAATGTCTCTATTGTACAAGTGTGGGCACCTTCGCAGGCAGGTTCTATATTTCATAGGGTTTTCAGCGGAGTAAGCTTTTTCTTCTCCAGTACAATCCATTGCATTTCTTGGTACTAGAAAACACAGCCAGCATTGACAGGACTCTCAGCTCAGTTACAGTACGCTTGCTATAAACCTTGAAACTAAAACATGTCTACAGAATGACAAAAGGCTGCATGATTAAGAGTCCTCTGGGACAAACCTCCATGAACATCTCAAGCAAAATTATTCCACATCCAGGACTTGACATTTTATCTAACAGCCCATTGTTTCCAAAAGAAGCATTATCTCGCTGAAAAAGACACTTCTTTCCATTTCTCTTTTGCATTTTTTTTCATTTAGGTTATAACATAGTAAGTTCTATGTGGTGTTTAAATATATCTTCCATTTTGATTAATCCTTCCATTCCCCAGTCAACTTTTCATATTTTCTCCCCAATTCCTCTCCCTCCTTTTCTTCCCTCTTTACTTTTCAACTCCCTATATCTTACATTCCTTTTATCTATATTCTACTATCTGCCTTCACTTAAGGCACCTGCTGCCATGTTCTCTTCCCAGCTTTCTGACTTTCACATGAGCTTCTTGTTAAACAATCAAAAGGAAATCAGTGAAGCCTGAGTCTTCAGATCAGAGGTAAGGTGAGGAATTTGTCTTTCTAGAACTATCAGTATAAGTATTTCCAGCTTTATCCATTTACCTTAAATTTTCATAATTCTATTTTTCTTCATAGCTAAGTAAAATGTCATTGTATATATGCACTGCACTTTATTTTTTAAATCCATCTGTTGTGGAATCTCTAGGCTGCTTGTATTTCTTAATTACTGTGAGTTAAGCATCAATGAACATGAGCATATAGAAATATCTATAATATAAACCTGGATATATCCATTCTTAGAAGAAGTATAAATAGGTCATATGATAGTTTTACTTCTAGGTTTTTGAGAAACATCTAGTCTGATTACCAAAGTGGCTGGTGTAGTTTGCACCTTCACCAAAAACATATATAAAAGTTTCCCTTTCCCTATATAACAGCAGCATTAGTGATTGATATTCTCAATGGTAGTTGTTCTGGATATGGTGAAACAGATCAATGATAGAAAACGGTCATAAAAACTCTCAATAAATCAGTCATGGTCATAATCATTCATAATTATAAGTTGGCTTGATTCCAATGATGCAGAGGTGATTCAACATTTATAAATTGATATAGACAATTTCTGACATAAATGGACACAAATAATAATTACATATTTATCTCAATAGACACAGAAAGGGACATTTACAGATTTTAACATCCTTCCATCTTAAAAGTAATGGAAAAAAATCTAGGGATGTGGTGAATATAAGCCAACATAATTAAGGTTATACAAAAAATCATATAACCAATATCATGCCTAAGGGAAAAAGCTCAATACATTACAGATCAAGAACAAACCAATAGTTTTCACTTTCTCTACACATTCAGTATAGTTCTTGAAGTCGTAGAGGAAAAAAGATAAGAAGGAATAAAAGAGATACAATTATAAATAGAAGTCATGGTATTCCTATTTGTGATTATGATTTTATACATCAGAGAACCTAAAGACAGCACCAAAAATCTTAGAGCTGATACACACTTTCAGTAAAATGGCAGGATATAAAATTATCACATAATGTCAGGAGTCTTCTTAAGTTTTCATGATAAAGATTCTGAAAGAAAGATCAGGGACTCTATAACCACACTTACACAAACAAACAAAACCCTTAGGACTCAATGTGGGGATGCAGTAGAGTCATAGTGAAAGCATATCATTGACTTGAGCTCCCAGATGATCCCTTCGATTCTTAGGAATAATAAATCTTTCTCTGGTCTAAAATAGGATGTTTATAAATGGTTGACTGAAGTGAAAACTTCTAGTTTCTTTGGAAAGTTAATTATGTCAAATGATGTTTTGCTGGATCAGATATGGGAACTAATGTTTTCCTGAATCAGACACAGGTGAAAAGATGTTTTGATGAAGCTGGCACAGGTGAAAGGATGTTTTGATATAGCAAACAGCCAGGATGTAGGAGTATAGGTATGACCTCACAGACAGTGGGATACAAGCATTGGTTTGTCACTAATGACAATCATCTATTGGTTTGTATTATATAACACTGTTGAGCTTAGCTTTTGGTAACTCTGCCCTTGAGAGAAACTCGTCAAGGAACTGCTTGTGAAGTTCCTGCACCGGCTTGCTGCTTCTGTGGCTTCACCTCAGGCCACTTGGTGATCCTTTCAGTTTCTTCAGGATTGAACTACACCTTCTGGTTTGTGCCTGGTGTCTGCCTGCTGAAAGAACCAGACTATAACTGCTGCTTCATATGTGGTGTCTTCCTGCCTACAGGACTGGTCTGCCACTGCTGAGTCATATTTGATGTTTGCTACAGGACTGAACTGCTATCAAAGAAGATCGAGCTCACCCCAAAAAACTATTGCTGAACAGGTCCACTTCCCTTATATCCTGATAATTTTTCTCTTCCACTACCTCTGTTGAGTGTTAGACTAGAGAAGAGTCTGGATCCTTATTAAAAATAGGATGCACTAAACACTAAAGATGTTTTGAAACATATTAAGATAATTTGGTGCATTCATTTCAATCATACATTGTGGATTTATAAGGTTATAATTAATTATAGCTGTAAATAAACTATGTCACTCACTGTTCAGTGTGTACTAGATCACCATTATTTGATGTCAGGTTTTAAGACATTTCACAGTGTGTCAGTTCAAAGTCTATATTTATGATAGGTCAAACTCTGTGATAAAATAAACTTTGTCATTTTGTCTTATTAAAATTATTTCTATTATGTATAATAGAGCTAGATCTTTCTTTTAAAAGGCAAATAAATTAATAAATGCCAAATAACACCTCTACTCCTGGTTACACAGTAGCTAATCACTTCTCTGACAAAGTATATATTGAAGATAATACTATAAATTTGTCATGATTGGTAATTTGCTCTACTCATGTGTTTTTTTAATCTATTTTAATTTTATCTAAACCAAGGGCTTTACGAAGCAGAGTTGGGATGCTACATGCTCTTCATAAAGCCTATCATCTTAGTGCTGAAGGTTGGATAGATAGACTGTGGGGGTAAAGGAAAATTGCTACCCAGGGATGTACAGTGTGTCAAGAATTGCCAACCAGTGCAGATGGCACTCTCCATGAGACTGCTGAAGTTAGGGAACATATGGTTTCATGATTCTCATTTCAACAACTATGTGATTTGTTTCCCCCTGGAAGTGTTCAACAATCCTTGGTGAGAAGCTTAATTTTGCTATGAAGGCATAAGGTAATCAAGAGTTAATTGTACTTATAAATAAAATGGTGTCTTCAGTCTTAATTTAGTTACTCTCTACTTGCTTGCCACTTTGTTCTCCACTGCTTATCGAGTAAAATGTTATCTCCTCGACGTTTTGAGCGATGCATACACTTCTCAGCATGAAATCATGTTTCCTTCATCATGTCCTACTCCTAGGAGCAGTTATTTTCTGGTTTGCTTGATCCAGTCTGACCTGAGCAGAGATTCTCGTGTCTCAGTGTTTCCAAGCTTCTTTGACTTTTCTTCTGTTTCTCCCTCTTCTTGTAATTTCCACAGCTCACATCTTAGCCTGACTTCATATCTTATTTCATGAAATAAAACCCAGCCTCCCCTGAAAGAACAAAAAATAACCTTATCACTCAAGTCCTTTATTTCCCCAAACTGATAACCATAAAGCCTCTGCAAGTGAGATAGTCTCACTACCAGGGTGTTCTTTACCTCATTCTACACTTGACTGGACAAAGGCTAAAACTACATTACTGTTTTAATCTATTTCACATTAGTATTGCTGGAACTACATTTTTTACTGATGACACTTCTTAACTGTTGAAAATTGAGCGAGAGCTCAAGATAAATTAAGAAAATAGGAGCCAGATTGTATTTTCATTATATAAATCAAATAAATCATGCAAAAATGGATAAAATAGTACATTGTGCAAGGGGAGATCTGAAAGAGAGAGAGAGGGAGAGGGAGAGAGAGAGAGAGGCGCAGAGATCGACACAGAGAGACAGAGAGAAACAAAGAGAGGAAGAATTAAGTCCCTAATTTTTCATGATGGCCTCCAAAGAAGAATTTCAGGCTACTCAAATACTGTCTCAGAATATTCTTTTCTATAAAGTGAGAAGTAGTTTTGGTTGAAGCAAGAATCTTGAACCTACTAGGCAATGTTTCTAACACTGAGCTATTTCCTAGCCCTGTCAAAGGCCAGCTTCGATACCACATGGTAAACTGAGGAGGGCCAAGTGTTGTGTCAATAATTGGAAAATGATGCTGGGAGCAACTGACAGGGACCAGCACTGGTAGTGCTGATGGGGATCTGGGCTGACAGCAACTGTCATGGGATGCTGATGATGGCCAATGATTAGAGAAAATAAAAAGAAAGGGAAAATGCCACACACACACACACACACACACACACACACACACACACACACAGAGTGGATGAACCACAACAAGCTCCAACACATACATGTTCAGATGAACAGACAGACAAACTGGATAAATGGAGCAGCAAAGCCCAAACCAACTTTATATGCTCACCATGTGTGTTAATTAATTGCTTGAGGTAGAAAAACATTTTAGAAAGAGCTATTACAAAGCAAACAATATAGCTCAACATGTAAAGGAGCTAGGTGGCAAATACAAAATTCATAGTTTTATCCATGAGATCCACATTAGGAAGGAAAGAATGGACTTCCTCGAGCTGTCCTGTGACCTCCACCCAAATGTCAGGACATATGTATATTCACACATATGCTCGTATATGCACACATATTCATGTATCAATGATACTTTGCAAGAAAAAAGTTGGTAGAATATTGAATAGAGATCATACAAGCCTGTTTGCATTTGCATTTGCTGTTATCTGGTGTGAATAGAAAAATCTCCCTCATATCTGAGCGGTAGCACGCTCAGAACATTGGCTCAGAAATCAGGGGACAATAGCTCTACATTTAATACTGCTGTAAGAAACTTTGACAATAAAATAATAAAAGGGTGAGCATCTTTTCAAAGAACAATCCCATCCTAGATTGATGTTCAAGAATATTTTAAGGAATAAAATGTCCACTTTCAATAAGGTAAACACTAGAGAATCAACCCATAAAACTCATATAGTCAAAGATAATGTCAAATGTGGTAATCAAGGTACTGATGTTTGGAGAGGTGAATGGGGTGATTATTCATAAAAGATGTCAGGGATTTTCCTTGATAAGCCTCCTGTTTATGTATAGATACAGAAAATCCCTTGACTCAGAAATAAGCTCCACAGCAGACATTAAATCTATTGCCATGTTGAACTTGCTGCTGGACATGGTCACATATAGTAATTCCAACACTTGAAAGATGGAGGCAGGAGGATCAGGAAATCAAGGCTAGACTTTGTTACAAGAGAACCTGTCTCAAATACAAAAAAAGATATGAAAAATTCACACCAAATGTACATTTAACTTGGATGTCTTAGCTAAGAACCCTGAGATAAAGGTTTGTTAAATAAATCACTGAGTTAGTTGTTTTGCATACAAACTTGAAAAAACCAGGACAGTTTCAAAGAATCTGTTATATTCTCAAAATAACCACAAATAAAAACCAAAAAAAAAAAAAAAAAACAACCAAAAACCTCAAAAGAACAATAATGAGTAGAAATTTGATTATATAGAAACTTGATGGACTGACTAGTTTTTATGTCAACTTTATATGGTCTAGACTCAATTTGAAAGAGCACAACTCAATTGAGAAATTTCCTCCACCAGACTGGCCTGTGGTGCATCTTCTTGAAAGATGAATGATGTGGGAGGGCCCAACTCACTGTGGATTGTGCTACCCCTGGCTCATGGACCTGAGTCCTAGAGGAAACCTGGCTGAGGAAGCTGTGAGGAGCAAAGAATAAACCAGTACCCGCTCATGACCTCTGCTGCAATTCTTGCCTCCAGGTTCCTGCCCTGACTTCTCTGGATGATAGACATATCAGCTATAAAGTGAAATAAGTCCTTCCTTCCCCCAAGTTTCTTTTGTCATAGTGTTTTATTACAACAATCTAAACACTAAGTACCAGAAATAACATGGACATTGCAATTATTAAAGGACTGGTTAATGGTTGTAGAATTAGGCAAAGACTATAGATACTATTGTAACTTTTATATAATATTTTCTAAAGAGCAGAGGGAATCCTATGCATATAAAAGAAACGTTAAGGGTATGAAAACAACCCAACTTGAAATTCTAGACATGGAAATATTTACTAGGAAGAATAAAACAATGGTTGAGTTTAACAGCATATAAGATACTTAAGCAAGGATTTAAAGTTCTTAGAGACAGTGCATCATAAAACAGCCAAAGTACAAACTAAGAAGAAGCACAAGAAATGTTTAGAGTGCTTTGGTTCAAGATTATGAGAATAATTTATCTGCTTATGTCTCCTTCCTTGAGTACGAGAGATACTTATGACTTGTTCTAAATGACTAGCATCAACCAGAAGTTATGGCCAATGACTTCTAAGATGAGACCCACAAAGCATTATATTTTCTTCCTTGACACAAACACTGAATCTCTCTCTCTCTCTCTCTCTCTCTCTCTCTCTCTCTGTGTGTGTGTGTGTGTGTGTGTGTGTGTGTGTGTGTGTGTGTGTGTGTGTGTGTGTGTGTTATTTGAGCCATGACAAAAACATACGGAATAAATTTGGTTTCTACCTAATGATAACCCATAAATTGGTGAGGCACCTCAGTAGTAGAGTATCTAACCTGTCATAGCTCTCTATTCAACATGTAAAACCTAAGAGAACATTCATCTAGACTGTAAGGGAGCCCACTACAGAGCACACTTCTGTGTGTAGCATTTTACTTTTGTTTATTTGCCAACTAATGGCATAGATCTTGATTTCCTCACTCTGGGTCATCAGATCTGAGTTTCAATTGTCTACTCTGATAATGCAGTAGATATTAATCTCAGGTCATTGTGGAGACTGGCTCACATGTTTTGGTGAAACCAAGACTTGAGAGGAAGCTTGATGTTTAGAAAGAATATGGATATAACTTCACAGATAACTCTTGCATTGGTTAGCCTTGTAATGCTTTGCTGGTCATGGTAATCTTCACTTGTGACTTCATAGAGAGAAAAGCACCAAAGAACTTCTTGAGGACTTCTGGATGGTTTTGCTGCTTCAGCAGACTAGCAGGTTTGTTGGAGCCTCACAGTTTCTTCTGAGCTGAGTCGCTGCTACTGATTCATACTTGCTTTTTGCCAATTAGACTGGACTGCTGCTACTGATTCATATATGATGTTTTTGACTGGACTGCTGATATCTTGACAACAAAGATTGGTATTGCCACAAAGAACTATTTCTAAACAAATGCATACCCTCCTTGTTCTATTAACCATTTCTCCCCTAACTTTGGTTGGTGAGCTAGAAGGGAGGTTGAAATGATTTAAAACCGTATTAAAGTACCTTTTTAAAACTCTAAACTTACACTATTATTTCAAGGTTTTCTATTTCTAAGCAGTGTGTTAAAACCTGCATATACATTATCTTATTAAATGCCATTATATGAGATGCATAATGCCACTGTTGAACAACTATTAAAGTTCAGGTAATGTGTAAATAGATCCATTAGGAGTTGTCACTTTCTCTTTCCAGTGTTGCAGTCCAGGATTATTACCACTAAGATATACAAATTTCGGCTGAGAATTTAGCAGAAAGCAACAAAACCAGATCTTGGCAGTCCAAGCCATTACTAAATGACAAATAATTGCTACATCACCCCAGTGTGAGAGTACTGAGCAGAAAAGCTTAACTCTCTGGCAAATATCAGGATTTCTTGAAATGTGTTTTGACGATATAGAAACAGAATAAAAGAATATTTTACATAACAAAGAAGGCATTTAAACTGAGTAGAATTGATAAACAGATAAAAACTTTAAAAATCTTTTGTTGGTATGTATCTCTACTTTCTTTTGCATGAATAGACATTCAATAATGTAGACAAA
This sequence comes from Mus musculus, assembly GCF_000001635.26. NCBI lineage: Eukaryota > Metazoa > Chordata > Mammalia > Rodentia > Muridae > Mus > Mus musculus. The sequence continues at coordinate 51,856,563 of NC_000084.6, forward strand.
TAACAAGGTAGGTGATTATTTTGTCCAAACCCATTATTCTGTCTTAGTATTGACCACCTTGTCTGCATTGGCCAGTTATATCAATCCATACAATGAATAGAAAAGAAATAGCTTCAACAATAAATTACTAGGATATCTAGCTGATTTTTTCAATATAAATTATGACTGTTATTCTTTTCTTATATATTCAAGCAATATTTTTTAGGTAGTTTAATAATATAGGCTATAGATTTACTACATATTTCTACAAATATATAGATTTATTTATTTTTATTTCTTCCTCTATATTTAAAGTAGCCAATTCACTTCCCCCTCCTTCTCCTCAGTCCAACCACTGCCATCATTTCTCAAACTCATATCCTCTTATTCTTTAATTATTATTATAATATAAATATGTATAAATGGATAAATATAACCTGCTATATTGGATTAGTCTTACATTTATTTGTTGTTTTAGGGGTGACTCTTTGATACTGGTTAACTTTTGGCTCATCGATGAGGAAGTCTAATGCTCCTTATCTTCTCAGTCAGTCCTTTGTTGTCTGTGGATAGCCATCTAGCATTAAAGCCCTAGAAATTTACAACCCACTCCCTTGGCATGACAATTGGTGTTTACATTGTTCTTCTTGCTTAGGGGGTGGTATTGTGGATGCTTCATAGATATGATTCCCCTGTTGTCTTAGTTAAGGTTTCCACTACTGTGAAGAAGCACCATGACCAAGAAAACTCTTACAAAGTAAAACATTTGATTGGGGCTAGCATACAGGATCAGGGGTCAATCCATTATTATCATGGTGGGAAACCATAGGCAGCCATGGTGCTAGAGGAGCTGAGAATTCTACATCTTGTTCTGAAGGCGAACAGGAGAAGATTGGCTTCCAGGCAGCTAGCATGAGAATCTCAAAGACCACACCCACAGTAACATACTTTCTCCAAGAAGGCCATGCCTGCTCCATCAAAGCCACACCTCCTAATAGTGCAACTCCCAGGGCCAGGTATATTCAAACTACCACATTCAACACCCTGGCCCCCACAGGATTGCTCAAATATGTGAGTCTATGATGCCATACCTAGACATAGTGTAATACAAAATATATTTAGTCCAACTTCTAAATACCCATAGCCTTTAACAGTCTCTACACTGTGCAAAGTTTCTTCTGAGATTCACACAGTCTCTAAACTGTAATTCCTTAAGAAATCAAAATCAAAAAGCAGATGAAATACCTCCAACATCATGTAGGATAAATATTACTATACCAAAATGTCATGATGAGAAAATACTGGATCAAAGCAAACAGCTGGGCAATTTCCAAACTCAATGTCTTTATGTGTCTTTATGTCCAATGTCGAAGTGCTAGTCAGATCTCCAACTCCTATTATTTTGGTTGACTGCTGATTACAGACCTGGCATTCAGCAGCAACAAACTTTTTTTCTCCTGTGCTGATTCTACTTCCTGTCAGCAGCTGTTCTTGACAGGTGTCTCATTTGTCTAGCATCTTTAATATCTTGGGGTCTCCAAGCCAAATTCAACTTTACAGCTTCCTGTTCCAATGTCTAGGATCCACACATGCTCTTCAGAGCTCTTCCAAAGGGCTTGTGTCACTACTCCAAAGGGCTTGTGTCACTTCTTCAGCTCCGGCCTCTATAGCAAACTGATTGACTCGACTCTACTGCTGCTGCTGTTCTTGGTGGCCATCTCATGGTACTGGCATCTTCAATATGTTGGGGGTCATTCACAGAAAATAGGCTTCACCAAAAGCCTCTCATATGCTCTCTTCTTGGTGCCAAGCCTCAACTTCTTTACATGACCCCTTCAGTGGCGGGTCATCAACTGCATCCAAGGCTCCACCTTCACCAGTGACTTTTCCTGGACTCTCACAGTACCGAGATTCTCAGTTGTTCTCTCTAACCTCTTTATACCTTCAAAATCAAACCACCTGGATGATTCTTATACATTTCTAAGTCTTGCTGCAGCATGAGCCTTGACTCTCGATGGAACACAGCTTCTTTGTACTCTCAGAAAATAATTCCCAACAGATTTAACTTCACTGATGCTGGTCTGTTCTTAATCACATTACTAATTTCTTAGCTCCAGCTTACCTGCATCAATTCTCCAATTAGCCTCTTCTATTCTTGATTTTAAGGCCAGATCTGTATTGCTGAAGCTGCCAAGTTCTGCTACTTGCTGGGACTGCAACATGGGTCCTTGTTCTGTTACATTATCACCAGCTTTCTGTTTTCTATCTCCTTAAACTACCTAAGTTTGGCTGTCTTCAAAATTGTTCTCTAGATTGACCTTGAACTTAGAGATATGCATGGCTCTGCTGCCTGAATGATGGGATCAAAGGTGTGTACCACCATGGCTGAACTTAGGCTTTTCTTCACCTAGAATTTGTTCTGTCCCAGGCTAGTCTTGAGCTCAAATATCCCCTTGCCCTTGTATTCTGGAATTAATGTTGTGTATCACCATGCTTTGGCAAAAGCATCTCATGACCACTATTCCTCAAGATCCAGATCAAAAGCCCATGTCTTCAAGCCTCGATATCTGGATCACAACTGTACCTTCCATTTCCAGAATGTAGTTAATTTCAGATTAAAAGTCCAAATTAAAAAAAAAAACAAGGTAATAATGCTTAACATGATATAACTATTCTTGTTTCAACAGCAAACACATAAAGAAGAAGCTTAGTTGGGTGCTATCTTGCCCCGAAGTCACCAGTCTCTTAATCTGTTTATCTCCTTGAACATAGGATTCAGCTCTATTCTATTTCCTGGTGCCCCTTTATTCTTTGAACCATACATTTTATACTTTTCCTTATGAAGATGGCTACCCTTGATCAAAATGCTCTTCATGAGACTACACCAGAGGACAAAATCTCTGCTGGGCGTTTTTGAGACTTCATTTTGTCAATACAATTAATATAAATCTCTTTACCTTAACCTCAGATAGACTCTTCAGACAAGGGCAAAAAGAAGCCACATTCCTCACAAAAATAGTCTTTATGCAACATACTGAAATTCTTCTTCACTGAAATCTCTTGGGCCAAGTCTACAAAATTCAAATGATTCTCAGCACCAATGTCTTCCTTATCCCTACTAGAATGGCCTGCTAAGCCCCCATGTAAAGCATTCTGCTGCTTTCCCAATCCCCCAAATCCACATCCCTCTAAACAAAAGCCTGGTCAGGCCTATTATATCAATACCTGAGTTCTTGGTACCAACTTCTGTTTTAGTTAGGATTTCCATTGGTGTGAAGCGACACCATGACCAAGGCAACTCTTATAAAGGAAAACTGTGGGAAGCCACATGTGCCATTGCTGAGTGGCACTGACTACTGCTGGCCACCATGCATAAGATTGGACAAACAACCAATGTGTACATATGCAGTAAAGTTTTTTGCAAAGACACTGCCTGGCCCAGGCATGATAATGAGGTTCTGTAAGGTACTGAGAGTATAACCAATCAGATGTGAGACATGCAAATGATAATGAGGCTCTATGAGGTACTGAGAGAGAGTAGCCAATCAGATGAGGAACATGCAAATGAGGCTTAGTGCATAACCAATCCGGGTATGGGACACGCCTCTCCTAGGCCTATAAAAGCAGCACCAGTTCTGGGCTCGAAGTCTTTTTGCCTCTGCAATCAAGCTCTCCCAATAAACGTGTGCAGAAGGATCCTGTTGCAGCATCGTTCTTGCTGGTCGAGTTCGGTGCGCGCAAGAGAAAACATTTACTTGGGGCTGGCTCACATGTTCAAAGGGTTAATCTATTATTGTTGGGAACAAAATAAGGGGGGGGGCTGGGGAGGCTCTGGGGAGAAATGGAAGGAAAAATATGCCACGTCCAGCTAGAGTTCCTGTACTCTGGGCAGGCAGAAGCAGGGAGACTGCCAGGTGCTTTTCCACTCGGCCCCGGGGTGAGCATGCCTGACCCATGCGTCAGGGGGTGGAGAAAGGGATAGCCCCCAACTGGGACCACCACCCCCAGCTACCTTGCTAAAGCCCCAGGGTTGCAGGAGAGAGGGAATAGAGGAAGAAGTTTCCAACACTGACCAGAGTGCACAGGGGGTCTTGAAGGAGCAGAAACTCTCTATGGTTTAAGAGCTTTATTATAGATATGCAGGGGAAAGAGAGAAGGTAGAGAGGGGGGGAGGCAAGAGAGAAAGAGAGAGAAGAGGAGAGGAGAGGAGAGGAGAGGAGAGGAGAGGAGAGGAGAGGAGAGGAGAGGAGAGGAGAGGAGAAAAGAGGAGAGGAGAGGAGAAAAGAGGAGAGGAGAGGAGAGGAGAGGAGAGGAGAGGAGAGGAGAGGAGAGGAGAGGAGAGGAGAAAAGAGGAGAGGAGAGGAGAAAAGAGGAGAGGAGAGGAGAGGAGAGGAGAGGAGAGGAGAGGAGAGGAGAGGAGAGGAGAGGAGAGGAGAGGAGAGGAGAGGAGAGGAGAGGAGAGGAGAGGAGAGGAGAAGAGAGGAGAGGAGAGGAGAGGAGAGGAGAGGAGAGGAGAGGAGAGGAGAGGAGAGGAGAGGAGAGGAGAGGAGAGGAGAGGAGAAAAGAGGAGAGGAGAGGAGAAAAGAGGAGAGGAGAGAGAAGTGAGAGGTAAAGGAACAAATGAGTAAGAGAAAGAGTGAGAGAGCATGTTGGGGGGCTAAGCACCCCCCTTTTATGGTCTTCACTGTTGCTAGGTAACTGGGGAGGAGTTTAGCCTGAAGGTCAGAAGCCTGGGCCATTGCTTATGTGACTACCGACCATGCTTCTCTTGTGGGGGCTGTGGGAGGTGGTACCTTAGGCAGGGGCTAGAGTTCCAGGAGCATGAGGGAAAGCCTACTGTGTCATGTGAATTAAGACCATCGGGGTTCAGACCTCAGCTCAACTGGATACCAGCCTGCAATTCACCACATATTATCACCATGGTTGGAAAAATATCAGCACCCAGATAGGCATGATACAGAAGGAGCTGAGAGTTCTACATCTTGTTCTGAAGACAAACAGAAGACTGCATTCCAGGCAGCTAAGAGGAAGGTCTCTATGACCATTCCCACAGCAACACACGTCTTCCAACAACACCACACCTATTCCAACAAAGTCATTTCTCCTAACTGTGACATTCCTTGGGCCAAGCATATTCAAAGGATCACACCTGTCATATCTAGAAGACACAGTCTTGCAGCAGATTTCCTGGTCTTCTGAACCTTAAATCATTCTACCACTTCTTCCTCAATGTTCTGAGATTTGTATGCAGGAGTTATATTGCACATGTATCTAATGTGGCTTGACACCCCACTATAGGTAGATACTACATTTTGGCCAATGTGATTTTCTAAAATGGCCTCCATTTATTACAGAATATAGCTTCTTTGATGAGGGATGAGAGCAGTACTTATTTGTGAGTGTAATTCATAGACTAAATTTATGAGTTATACTTGTTTAGGAAAGTGGCAATTATTCGTGATCCTTTAATATCTGTGACATCACTAGCCATAGCTGGTTTTCTAGGTTTTTAAAATTAATCTTTATTTTCTTCCTCCTGAGCAGGTTTTAAGACTGATTAGATAGACATTGGTTACCTGCAGGATATAAGTACCACTATCACATCTATATGGATATCGTGCCTTAATAGTAATTGTTGTAGTTCATAGATATCACAACAATGTGATTACTTTATGCCTTGGAAGTTTGTATAATATCTGTGGTATAATAACTAAAGGTCATCTTAGAAAATAAGTAGTCTTGGTTTTGTTTGTTTTTAACACAGGGTTTGTTAGAAATGTTTATTTGACTAAAACAAAACTGTTCAGTATTTACTGAAATTCTTCTACATATGCTTGCATTAAATGATGTTTACATGGAATGTTAGCTTTTTACTTCAAAGAAAATAATCTAATTTACAGGAATTAATAATCAGCATGACCTCAGGGGATGGACAATAGATTCCTTTATCAGTTAAGAATCTCAAAACATGACATCCAAGTAAATTATGGAAGTCTCTTTGCAGCATTGACAGAGAAAGATTAGCATAATGCAGAAATAATGGTGTAATTCCTGTATTGTATGCTAATTCAATTTAAAATATTAATATGAATGTAGGTATATTAAATTCTGGCAAACATGGCCTCCATATTTAAAACTATGTTATTTTTGTTGTACTTAATAATTGAAATTATAATTTCCATCATTCTATATCTAAGCAAAAAAAACAAGTTTTAGATCATGTTAATTTGTTCTTTGGTAGAGTTTTTATGATTATACTGTAAAATGATACTGAATCGTTTGTATAAAAATTATCTGCTTTGTGCTCTAATATTTGTCATATAAATAAAATAACGTTGTCAAAAATGACTTTGTTTGTTTATTTCTAAACAACTCATAAAACCTGTTTCTTCATATATATTTTTAATATGTAAGAAGATGGGAGAAGGTGATAGGGAATTTGTGAATGGAAAACTAGGAAAGGAGATAATATTTGAAATGTAAGTAAAATAACCAATAAAAAAGAAAAAAAGAAGATAAGTCACAGACCATAGGAAAACAACTCTACAGAATACACATTTTACTCAAAGAATGCCATTAAACAAAATAAAGTGAAACAAAATTTGATTTTACAATAGAAAATACACTTAAACAGATATTTATCTAAATAACTTGCAAATATCTATGGTGACTACTTGGAAAAAAAAAAAAAAACAAAAAACAAAAACAAAAAAAAAGGTCATCAGAAAAATGCAACTGGAAACCAAAAGGGCAAGGTTGCTATAAATAATAGTAGACCTCTACATGCTCTCTGGGCTGTGGACACGGGAAGCCTTCCACACTGCAGGGTGGAATACACACTAATATGGAAAACAACATTGGTAACATTAAAACAATAGGGCTACCACATGTCTCATCCACTAATCCTACTATGTGTATTTATCCATGGAAAATAGGATCATCATGACTAAGAGGCACCAAGCCCACAAAGTAATGTCTTAATGAAACTTCAGCATTTCAAGGAGCCAGAGAAATACCCAGGGAGCTGAAGGGCACTGAAGCCCCATAGAAGGAACGTCAATATGAACTAACCAGTACCCTCAGAGCTCCTTGGAACTACACCACCAGTCAAAGAAAACAAATGATGGAACTTGTGGCTCTAGTTATATTTGAGGCAGAGGATGGCCTAGTCAGTCACCAATGGGAGGAGAGGCCCTTGGTCCTGTGAAGGCTCTACGCCCCAATATAGGGGAATGCCAGGACCAGGAATGGGAAAAAGTAGGTTGGGGAGCAGGGGGGAGGGTATAGGGGATTTTTGGAGGGGAAACTAGGGAAGGGGATATAACATTTGAAATGTAAAACCAAAAAAAAAAAAAGAAAGAAAGAAAGAAAGAAAGAAAGAAAGAAAGAAAGAAAGAAAGAAAGAAAGAAAGAAAGAAAAAGAAAAAAAGAAAAGAAAAAGAAAGAAAAAAAGAAAGGATATATCTAATAAAAAATTACAAAAAATATTTTGGACTAATATATTTAATATATCAGATGTTTAACAACTAGACAGCAGGAAGCAAGGTAAAAATATCTATCCTAATGTGTCATGTGAAGACTGATATACATAGAGAGAGATATTCTATGGTTTTATATCCATACTAATTGCCAGCTGGCAATCCCACCCACAATGGAAGAGTGCTCCTCTTTCTCCACATCCTAGCCAGCATCTGCTGTCACCTGAGTGTTTGAACTTAGTCATTCTGACTGGCATAAGGTGGAATCTCAGGGTTATTTTGATTTGCATTTCCATGATGACTAAGGATGTTGAACATTTCTTTAAGTGCTTCTAGGCCATTTGAGATTCTTCTCTTGTACTGTCTGTTTTCTATGCCAATACCATGTGGTTTTTATTACCATTGCTCTGTAGTACACCCTGAAATAAGGGATGGTGATACCTTTAAATGTTATTTTGTTATACAGGGCTGTTTTAGATAAACTGAGCTATTTGTTATTCCATATGAAATTTAGCATTATTCTTTTATGGTCTGTAAAGAATAGTTTTGGAATTTTGATAGCGATTACACTGAATTTGTACATTGCTTTTGGTAAGATGGCCAGTTTTACTATGTTAATTCTACCCATCTGTAAGCATTGGAGATTGTTTTATTTTCTGTTATCTTCTTTGATCTCTTTCTACAGAGATGTGAAGTTTTTGTCAAACAAGTCTTTCACTTGTTTTGTTAGAGTTACTCCAAGTTATTTTATATTATTCATGCCTATTATGAAGGCTGTTTTCCCTCTATTTCTTTCTCAGTCCATTTGGTATTTGCATATAGGATGGATGCTGCCTTTTCAAAGTTAATCTTGTATATAACCACTTTACTAAAGTGTCTATCAGCTATAGGAGTTTCTCAGTACAAATTATGCAGTTGCATATGTACACTATCACATCATCAGCAAATAATGACAATTTGAATTCTTCCTTTCTGATTTATATCCCCTTGATCTCCTTCACGTGTCTTGTTGCTCAAGCCTGAACTTCAATTATTATATGAAGAGAGTAGCAAGATTTGTCTTTTCCCCGAATTTTTTGAGAATTGTTTGAATTTCTCTCCATTTTATATGATGTTGACTATAACTGTGCTATAAATTGCCTTTATTATTCTTTTTTTTTTAAGAAAGGCGATTTTATTAAAAAGAAAAACAACAAAAGGGAGATGGAACCAGAGCATAGGTTAGTCCAACCACAGAGCACAGGTTAGTCCATCCGGGCCTTCAGCGTCCTGGTGGTGATCTTGTCTTTCTCAATGACGTGGACGATGACGCCCATGCCCGACATGGCATCCCGGTCCACCGCGTTCAGCATGGCCTGAGAAATGGTTTCAAACAGGTGTTCTGGATCCATGTGGGGCTCCCAGAGAGACTCACACATCCCATACATTTGTTCGGAGCAGGTACCACTGACTACAAAGTCATCAGTCACCATGGGACAGCCAATGAGGTCCAGAGAGCAAATGAAGAGCTTGAAGGTCTTCGGGTCCAGGCCAGCAATGACAGGCTCTGTGTAGTAGGGACCGAACCGCTTCTCATACAGGAGGTTGGCCACCATGCTCATGAGGGTGAAAGGCTTGATGTGCCGACCTTCTTTCAGCATATACAGGTTCAGTCGGAACTTGAGACGCTGGGCAACTGTCTGGATGTCAGTAGCCAGGCCGGCCAAGCCTATGTAGAGCCTGTCACCCATGGCAAAGATCTTCTGGAAGTCCGTGGTCACCATTTGGGCCTGGATCCCGAAACACCTGTCTGCAGCGATGGCCACACAGTTCTTTCCCTTCATGGCCATGACGGCCCCTCCGTTATAGGGCATAATAGACATGATTGCGCTGGAGTGGAAGCCCGATCCCCACCTGCCTCTATTATTCTTAGGTTTGCCCATTGCATCCCTAATCTAAGACCTTTATCATAAAAGGATGTTGAGTTCTGTCAAAAGATTTTTCAGCATTTAATGAAATGATCTTGTTTATTTTCTTCAGTTTGTTTATATGGTAGATTATATTGAGTGATTGCTGTATGCTGAACCATTTCTGTATTTCTCAGATGAAGCCTACTGGAACATGGTGGATGGTCTTTTGATGTGTCCTTGGATTCAATTTATTTGTCTTTTATTGAGTATGTTTGCATCTATTTTCATGAGGGAAACAGGTCTGTACTTCTCTTTGTGGAATATTCCTGTGGTCTGTGTTTCAGGCTGACTATAGTCTTATAAAATATGTCCGGAGCTCTTGACTCTAGCTGCATATGTATCAAAAGATGGCCTAGTCGGCCATCACTGGAAAGAGAGGCCCATTGGACACGCAAACTTTATATGCCCCAGTACAGGGGAACGCCAGGGCCAAAAAGGGGGAGTGGGTAGATAGGGGAGTGGGGGTGGGTGGCTATGGGGGACTTTTGGTATAGCATTGGAAATGTAAATGAGCTAAATACCTAATAAAAAAATGGAAAAGAAAAAAAAATAAAGACATTTTAATTCTAAAAAAAAAAAAATTCATTGTGGTTGAGTTAGGAAAAAGTTGGAAGAAACTGAGGAAGAGGGTGGCCTTGTAGGAGGACCAGCAGTCTCAATTAACCTGAACCCTCGAGACTTCTCAGATACTGGACCACCATCCAGGCAGCATACACCAGCTGATATGAGGCCCCTAGTACATATATATGGCCCAGAACCGCAGGGTCTGGTTTCAGTCAGAGAAGATGTACCCAACCCTCAAGAGATTGGAGGCCCCAGGAAGTCTAGTCTGGTGGGGTAGGGGTAGGATTGGGTACAGGGGGTGGGGAGGAGTTATGGGATGGAGAACAGTCAGAAGATGGACCTGGAGAGTGATAAAATCTGCATTGTACATTAAAAACATAAAAGATTTTTAAAAATTTGAAAACAAAAAAGAGGAAAGGGGTTAATGAGGAAATCTGGGTCTACCATCAAATTGCCCTGCAGGTTTAAGATTTGTTAGCTGTGTAAGAGCTAGAGGTAAAAGATATTGCAGGAGGAGTAAAGACCACCATGCTCTGATATTGAAGTGATTGATGGTTTCATATCTGAAGAAAGGATTGGTTGCCAACATGGGAAGAACAGTAGGTGCGGTGTGAGACTAGAGGACAATATTGTGAAATTTGAAATAACTCAGATTTTTTTTCCCTTTGATGACAAGTTCTGTAGGGCCAATGGGTCATTCACACAGGAAGAAATGAGGAGGGGGAGGGTGTGCTTTGAAATGGACCTGCATCAGAGTACTAACTGGAACATATGCGTGCTTTCACGGGCCTAGAAAAAATACACAGAAAAAGGTAAAAGCTTACATGAGTATTGTATGTGCTTTGCCTTTGTGTTTAGTTTTAAGCAAACAGTGCAAAATAAGTGCTTCGGTTGTGCAGTTCGGTCTTCCTTTGGGACTTCTGTAACAGCAGGGCAGGAGGCTGTCTCTGACTCTGTTATTTCCCTTTGGATCCCTTTCCCCTAACTGTGCTGCCTTGTCTACCCACAATAGGAGAAGATGCACCTAGTCATTCTGTAAGTTGATGTGCCAAGTAGGGGTGATATCCATGGGATAAATAGTGTTGTGAGTTTTCTTGTGGTGTCCTTGTCCCCTCTGACTCCTACAGCCCTCCCTTGCTCTCTTCAGCAAAATTCCCTTTTGTCTGCCTAATGTTTGGCTGCAGGTCTCTGCATATATTCCAATAAGCTTCTGGATGGGGCCCCTCTGATTATGAGTATAGTAGGCTCTATTCTATGAATACAGCAGAGTGTTATCAGGAATCATCTCATTGACTTTATTTTCCTTTCTTATTATTGCCAGTTGTATTTGGTCCTATTCTAGGTCTCTGGGCTATCCAGCCTCTGGTTCTTGGCCCTCCAAGCAGTGTCAGGGGTGTGCTCTCTCTCATGGTATCATGGTATGATTCTCAAGCTGGGCCATTCATTTAACATTAATTTTATGATAATTATATGGATCAAAATTTAAGTTATTTTCAGTATGAATAACAATGGAAAGACTAAGTACTGATCTAGTGTTGATAAATTGACTTAGTTTATTGCACCATATAAATTATGAATATTGTTATTCAATTGAATCAAATGTTATAAATATTTAATAATGATACAAAAATTAATAAGACATGCATGATTAAATACTAACAACAGCCAACCTATAATCTCGTTATGTAAATACATCCTGGAAAGAGAAGAGAGACTGGGCCATGGTAAAAGTATGCTGACTTCCACATCTTATAGGGTTGGTGATAAAAGACTTTGCTTTCCTTCATATTTTCACATGAATTATAGAATTTTATCATATCAAATAGCATATTCTACATCACTAGGGAATAACGAGAGATGTGTTCACATTAAAAACTAAAATAGAAAAATTATCATTAATAAAACAGCTTATGAGGCTCAAAAGAAAACCAAACACAGACTTCTATCCTAGTAGATGAAAATGATCCTACCTTAACATTAAAATATAAAGTCAAATGTGAAATTACCCAAATCTTTAAAACTATTATAAGGAATTGCTTATGAGATACACATACAATGGAATTATACTGGTTATAATGTTAAGTAAATTAATGAAAGAAATACATAACAAAACATGAAATTAATAGATTTTCTACATTATAAAAGAAACTTTGCAAATAAAAATAATTATACAGAACCTAATATAATATTATCAATTCAGGAAGTTGCAGCACAGCATTTATTTATCAGTCCTGGTCTACAGAGTGAGTTCCAGGACAACCAGGGCAATACAGAGAAACCCTGCTTCGAAAAAAACAAAAAACAAAAAACAAACAAACAAACAAACAAACAAAAAACAACAAAAAAGGTATACTATATAAAATGGCTGAAGTGAAAGTCAGATTTTATTGAAAATTTTTACTCAACGTTCCTTCTTTCTTTCATATGGGTATTTTTTATTAGATATTTTCTTCCTTTACATTTCAAATGCTACCCCCAAAGCCCCCTATACCCTCCCCCGGCCCTGCTCCCCAACCCACCCACTTCTGCTTCCTGGCCCTGGCATTCCTCTGTACTGGGGCATATGATCTTCCCAAGACCATGGACCTCTCCTCCCACTGATGACCAACTAAGCCATCCTCTGCTACATATGCAACTAGAGACAGAGCTCTAGGGGGTATTGGTTAGTTCATATTGTTGTTTCTCCTATAGGGTTGCAGACCTCTTTGGGTACTTTCTCTAGCTCCTTCATTAGGGGCCCTGATTTCCATCCCATAGATGACTTTGAGCGTCCACTTTTGTATTTGCCAGGCACTGGCATAGCCTCACAAGAGAGCTATGTCGGGGTCCTGTCAGTAAAATCTTTCTGGCATATGCAATAGTGTCTGGGTTTGGTGGTTGTATATGGGATGGATCCCCACTGATAAGCAGATACTAGCCCAGAAACTTAGAATACCTGAGATACAATTTTAAAACACATGAAACTCAAGAAGAAGGAAGACCAAAGTGTGAATACTTTGCTCCTTCTTAGAATGGAGAACAAAATGCCCATGGAAGGAGTCACAGAGACAAATTTCGGAGCTGAGACAGAAGGAAGGACCATCCAGAGACTGCACCACTTGGGGTATTTTTTAAATTACATTTTATATATAGATTCAAATTTTATAAATATTTATTGGAATTAAGTAACAATTATATTTTGGTAATGACAAAGATATAATTCTATTTCTTTTTCAAATCAAATCTAGTAGATATAAAAGAAATTTTTAAATAACAATTTTTAAATAACAATGTTAAGTATATTTTATGCATTATGATTACAGTAGTGTGTTTGAGATTTGAAAAATAACAAAGAGTATTTTACAACAATGTGAAACATGAAACTTTCAAAGAGAAAAAAATGAGTATGGTGAATGTATAATTAATAGGAAATTTAGGATTGAGTGTCTGGGGAGATAGCTCAGCAATTAAGATAGTGAATTGCTCTTGTAGAGAACATGGGTTCAGTTTTGAATATTCACATGGTAGTTAGCAGTTGTGCCTATACTCCAATTTCAGAGAATTTGGTTTTCTCTTGCCTCTTGAAGAAGTTTTATGCATTAGGTCTGCCTAGACTCAAGCAGAGACACACGCACACACATGCATACACACACATACACACACACACACACACACACACACACACACACTTTTAAATTAAAAAAATAATCTTTATTAGAAAATAAATTAATCATTGGAAGCTATGAATCAACCACATTTATGGAATGATAGCCTATTAAATAGTATAACCTATTGATTTATATGAGAATAATTCATGTTACTAACATGAAATGTTACTCTGGCAGCAAAATTTTTCAAAATTCAATACTTTGAAAAGCCCTACCTTAGGCTTGTGAAGTAGAATCTCTGACAGTAAACTTTGAACCCATAATTAGAGGTTTTTTGGTGTGTGTGTGTTTCTATCTGTGTATGTGTGTGTGTGTTACATGAAAAAAAGTGGACAGTGACTCTAACATGCAGTAATAGTTAAAAATATAGTAGGATAATTAGAATACTGTCATGAAACAAAATGTGTTAATAAAAATCAATAATGCAAACTCAAACTTAACTTATTAAAAATAAAAATGAATAGATCAATAAAAACAACTATGAGAATCTAGTGGATAAAATATGATATCTAGAAATAAATCATGGGCCAGCAAAATGATTCATTGATCTAGAGCCTTGCTATCTGCTGGCTGACCTGAGTGTCATTCCTGGGACCTGTGTGGTGGAAGGAGAGACCTGACCCCTGTGAGTTATTCTGACCATCGAATGTCCTTGCAGACTGTGGCAATTCACATTCATACACAAACACTGCACACGCATAAATAAATGTTAAAATTTTTGTAACAAAATAATTAGTTGGATGGGAGATTTAAATGGTTATGTTAATATGTTTATAGCATCCTTTAATAAAATTAACCATAGCTTGGGGTTATAAGATAAATCTATCAGTTTTAGCACTTTGAAAAATTCACTGCATGGAAAAAACTATTATTAATAATAATCAGATAGAGGAATGCTCTCTATAATTGCATTTTAAAGCATAAATAACCAAGCACTGAAACTGGAAGACATAATTCACATTTTATAAAAGGAAAAATTTGAAATCATTATATAATGTCAGAAAATATGATAGAAGCAAACGCTTACCTTGCTCCCAAGTAGCAACATTTAAATTTCAGTTGCAAACACATAAATGCATTTCACCAGTCTGAAGTATCTTGTAAAATTCCATAGACGCTATTGGTAAAATTTTAGTGAAATATATGTTTTGTAGAGAAAAAGAGAGTATGTAAGAAATCCTTGGAACTTTCTAACTTGAGACAGAAGACTATTGTGGGAGGATGGAGGATTGTGCTTGCTCCTTTGATCTCTTTACTCTATCCTTTCTTCCTTCTTTCTACTTTCCTTTCTTTCTGTGATAGTAGACATGGTTCTGGGAGGAGGAATATGGCCTATGAGAGGATATGGGGAGGGGAGAGTAACAAGATTATCGAGGTGTACATATGACTACAGCACATTATCACATTATGCACATACAGAAGAATGATATGACTAGGTCAATTAATTTGTACAATTACAAATTCTAAAAAATGGAAATATGTATAATGTTATACATTAAATGCATTATCAAATTATAAGTGTAGTATGGGGGAAGCAAACACTAATCAGGGCAAAACTAATGTCTAGAGTTGATGTTCCTTTGAGTGATAAAGTTAGCATCTATGACCACATTTGGAATTCACTAAAACGTGTGTTGTCGGGACCCTCCTTTGGGATATTTTTCTTAATCAGATTACTTGAAAAGACACTGTAAATCTGTGCAGCTATTTTGTTAGCAGCACACACAAATGGTCATGGAAAAATGATGTGCTATTTTTCTTCCTTGTCCTCATTCTCACTGGTAAATTCATCTACCCTGTTGCTGCAGCTTCATTTATATCTATCTTCCTCAGCATGCTAATGTAAATTAGAACCAACAACTCCCCAAGAACCCTATATATACTCTCTATATATACATATATATATATATACACACACACATATACATACATACATAAATATGTGTGTGTGTGTCTATATCTAAATCTACATATGTCTGTGTGTGTATGTGTACTTATATCTATATCTATATATGTGTGTGTGTATCTAAGTGTACCTATATCTATATCTATATATGTGTGTGTGTGTATCTATATCTATATGTGTGTGTGTGTGTGTGTGTGTGTGTGTTTGTGTGTGCATGCGTGTATGTTCCTTCCAGAATGTGACTAACACAGATTCTCAATTCAATGTGGAAATTTCATTTATGAAAAATTTCTCTTATCTTTGACATTTTATATTTGATTCCAGGTAAAGTTTACATAGAACTCTAACAGTTTTAAAGCAAATATAAAAATATAAACAGTATATAGAAAATATTTGCTTAATTATTTTGGGGAAATTAGTCTGATCATAAAATAACAAAATTCATGATTCTCCTAAAAAATTAGAAACTGATTAGGCAAACATTTTCCAGGCCTAAATTAGTAAAACATAAAAACAATATTTAAATACATGGCTTTAAAAGCCTAGTAGAGGATTAAGTCATAAGATGGTCATTGAATTCACAAGAAGGACAATATGTCACAGAGAGAACATGAAACACACTGGTTTTCCTCTGGATTGTACAAAAGTAAGACATGGCAATCATAAAGATTTCCCTGAAGGAAATGGGTATGAAAATAGTAATTAATAAATATTATTAGTGTGATAGGTATCATAAGGAAAGAGCTGAATGCACAGGGTATTGGAGAGCATTCACAGAGGCTATGACAGTTTTAAAGGTCAGCATTTAGCTGTAGGGAACAGAATCCATCCTGATGTGTTTAAATAAAAGGAGGCTTTGATAGAATTTTTAAAAATCACCTTGATATAGCTATCTCTTGTGAGGCTATGCCAGTGTCTAGCAAATACAGAAGTGGATGCTCACAGTCATCTATTGGATGGAACACAGGGCCCCCAATGAAGGAGCTAGAGAAAGTACCCAAGGAGCTGAAGGGATCTGCAACCCTATAGGAGGAACAGCAATATGAACTAACCAGTACCCTCCAGAGCGTGTGTCTCTAGTTGCATATGTAGCAGAGGATGGCCTAGTCAGCCATCAATGGGAGGAGAGGCCCTTGGTCTTGCTAAGATTATATACCCCAGTATAAGGGAATGCCAGACCAGGAAGTGGGAGAGGGTGGGTTGGGGTACAGGGTGGGGGAGGGTATAGGAGACTTTTGGAGAGGAAACTAAGAAAGGGGGTAGTATTTGAAATGTAAATGAAGAAAATATCAAATAAAAAAAATTAACAATTTTTAAAAAATCACCGGCTAAATCTTTAGATGGCCTGAAGAAACAGATGGAGGCTTTAGGAATGACAATCAAACCAACAATTCTGTGATGTTGAACAGATATCTTCCTGAGCAGAAAATGTAGCTGTACATGTGTGAGAACAACAACAACAACAAACAACAACAGCAAAACAATACTTACCACACCAAAAAATAAATAATAAAAATTTGAGGGTTACAGTTATTTTTTTAAAAACCTTGGGTAATTTGAGAAGGTGGTAGTGCTGCAGGTCAGAGGAACATGTCTGAGGACCATTTTTCAGTAACTGGTTTTGCTTTAAGAGAAATGGAGAGCCAATGAAAATCTTTAATAGTTGGCAAACAAAGAATTCATCTTGAAACACCAAATGAAAAATCAAACAGATCTTGATAAAGGTTAATGTGCTTCCTATTGGACCTGGTTGGATTAATGCATTCTGTAGCCCCACTCCCCAGCGTGAGATCAGAGCTCTAATGGAGAATGGCAAAACAGTACTTTTTTTATGTCTGTCCTGCATGCTCATAATTAACAAAGTAAGTCAGATGGAGAAAGACAAATACACCAAGCCTTATCACCTATGCTGAATTGCGGAAGAAAATGTGAGAATACCCAGGGTGAATATTTGAGACGAGTAAAGGGACCAATGAAAGAGGGAAAGATGCAAAGAAGAAATGAGCAGTATGCTATGATCAAAGGACAGCATATGCATGTGTGGACATGGACATCATGATTTGTATCATCATCATACGGTTAACAGTCGATAGACAGTTTCAGAAAGCATCTAGTTTCTCGACTTGAAAGTATGTGGATACACATCTTAATGTCCATATTACATGAGCTATAGAAAGAAAAATATAAGCCATTTAGGAAAATGATCTTGGAATTATTTTGTCAAGGGCATTCTCGTGGACTCTAAAAAATACCTAGACTTTATAAACTTACAAGCAATTTAAATTTACATGTTGATAATATGACATGCAGTATTTTTTAAAAATTATTACTTAGGAGAAGTGTGTTTTCCTGGAGAATTGATGGTGTTGGAATTTTTTATAGCAGATTTGTGGGCATGCTGATCCAATTCATTGGATTTCTTAATGACTTCAGGATCTTTAGGAAATAAAGTGCTGAACAATGTGAGTTAAGTCATCATTTAGTTTACCTTTAGTTATTTCACTGATTTTTAATAGACTTCCCTTTAGCAGTTGTGACACTAAATTGAGCTTAATTTAACTTGACAGCTGGAAGGGAGAGATAGCACGAACAATTCCATTTATAGATTATATTTTGAAACATCTTTTATCCATTTACGTAGGATTTCTATACCAAAATAAAATCATCCTTCTAAGTAATTACAACAGTTGGTAAAACTGGCAATATCTACTCTGTCTTTGTATGATTATCTACTTGGAATTGGTAGTAAGGAAGAAAGAGCTGAGTGTTGTAAATTTAAATGGATGAAGAGTTAAGCCCTAGAAAAATAAAAGTAATGTTTTGAAAACACTAAGATATAATGTCATCCTAAAATTTAAAATATTATGAATATTGTTTAAAAGTATAGAGAAGGACATAGGGTCAATATTTTGATAAATATCAAAACATCACTAAGTGGAGAAATTTCAGTTTTATAATAAGGATGTTTCTATTTAAGGCTTACAATAGAATAAGGGTCAAGCCATAGTCAGAACTAACTTTTAGTAGAGAGAAATCTCCCAGAGAGTTTTAAAAAGCATTTTGTGAGGACATAGGTTCTCTTCCCTTCACTGTTCATTCTCCTTACTAGATGAAATGGGGGAACTGTGGCACACTAACCTCCAAGTCAATTCTTTTTCCTAATTGTCTTTAAGGAAAGGAAAAAATAAGGAGTTCTATCATTTATTATTTATTATTATTACTAGAGGATGTTTTCAGCTTAGAGCAAGGTATTTAGCAAAACCAAAATAGAAATTTATGAATAGAATTATACTAAATATAAAAAGCTACTGTTCATCAAAGAAAGTAAATATGGCTTACATATAGGCTACACCTAAATATTAGCCTTCATATAAGTGAATTGAAAATAGGTTGATATATATGCACAATATTTTACGTCAAAAATAATAAATTACATTTCTCAAAAGGAAATGAATGTGTGTGTGTGTCTGTGTGTGTGTGTGTGTGTGTGTGTGTGTGCGTGTGCGTGTGTGTGTGTGCGCGCGCGCACGCATACGTGCACGTGCATGCACGTGTTGCATATGTGAAAACTAAGGTGAAAAAAAAATGGAACTATAAAACTAAATACAGAAGGGAGATTTCATGGGAGGCAAAGTAAGGATGTTGCAGAGGGTATAAGCATGTATGGACTCTAACCTTAAAACCTATTAATATGTACAACTGAATAATCATACGGGGAAATTAAAGAGGAACGAATGGCGAAGGAAGAGAGGGAAGGGATAGGTGGTAAATCAGTAAGTGTTAGGGCTAACACTGTTTCAAAGACATGGGTCCTCAGCTTATCTGAAAGACATCCTAGACACTCCATGTTTGTCATGAGCTAACTGGTGGTCATAAGCTAAAAGGTCCCCACAGTTTTTCCCAATCTCTAGCAGAGAGATGATTGTACATTACCAGAGATGGCTCAGCCTAAGTATAATTGTCTGCTGCTGCTGACTTCCTGTGTTGGTGAAGAATGTGGGGATAGGTCCCTACAATATCGGATGGAATTGGTCGATTTTACTCAGTCAGAACATACTAAATTTATTGCTTGTAACTTTTCACCAAAATGTGTAGATAAGCATCAGCAAATTTTGTAATGTTAAATATCAACGTTAAAAATATTTCTCCATTGTCTGGTAACATTCAATACATAATCGTTGTTTAAAAATAGTCTCATCTTAAAGAAACATAAAGTGACAGGGTTTGTAATGAAAGCTTTCTAAAGAAAGAACTAACAAAGGCAGGTAAGGTACTTAAGGTAAGGAATAAAACTGTCATTTAGTCAATTGGAAAGAAGGTCATTTTGGAAAGAAAATACAGTCAGAGAGGTTGAACATAAATTTCTGGATGTTGTCACAATATTATTCTTAAAAAATGCCTATTGCTTCAGATACTATATAATGGGAGTACATATCTCGTCAGGAACTGAACTACAACAGTTTATTATCATTTGCTTATAATATATTCTGATTGAAAAACAAAGCAAGAAGTGTAGACTCGGGTGCTCCTCTTCTGAATTTGTACTGCCATTTTGCTGCTCTTCACTTTTTTTTTAACAAAATCTTCTAAGCTATATGCAGCCATGAATGAGGTTGGATTGACATCTCATTTTTATACATGCTCTGCTACTATACTCTGTTCATTTGGCTGTACTTCACAGCACACACAAGCTGCCCAACATCTGCTACATGCTAATGATATTATCCTCTGACAGACTAGTCTAGAACAGTGTTCTTGGTCATAAAGTACTGTTGTTTTCAAAGTTAAAATTTTTTAATTAATTAACTTATTTACTTTACATCTCAAATACACTTTCCACTCTCTCCTCTCTTCTAAGTCCTCCCATCATCTCTCTCACGCCATCCACTCCTTCTACTTTTCTCTTCAGAAAAGGGGAACCTCCCATGGATACCAACCAGCCTTGCCATGTCATGCTGCAGTAGGACTAGGCACTTCTCCTTCTAATGCTAGATGAGCAGCTCAACACAGGAAAAGGGCCCCAAAGGCAGGCAACAGTGTCAAACTACTTGCTCACACTACTAGGAGTGCCACATGAAGACCAAACCACATAACTCTTACATATGTGCAGAAAAACAAGGTCAGTTCCATGAATGCTCTCTGGTTGGCTGTTCAGTCTCTGTGAGCATGTATGGGACCATGCTAGGTGATTTTGTAAGTTTTCGTGTGGTGTCTTTGTGACCTATCCCTCCTACAAGCCTTCCTCCCGCTCTTTCACAGGATACTCCAAGCCTAATGCTTGGGTGTGTGTCTCTGCATCTGTTTCCAACAGTTTTTGGAAGGAGCCTCTCTGATGACAGTATTGCTAGTCTCTTGTCTGCATGTATATCCAAATATCATTAGCAGTGTCAAAGGTAGAATCCCTCTCATAGTGTAGGTCTCAAGTTGGGTCAGTCATTGGTTGGTCACTCCCTCATTTCTACTCTATCTTTATCCCTGTATATCCTGCAGGCAGGAAAAATTGTAGGTTAAAAGTTTTGTGGTTGGTTTGGTGCAATAATCCCTCCATTGAAGGTCTTGCTAGCTCTGGACACTTATGGATGTTTAGAGCAAGAACCATATTCAGACTTGATTAGACACATCGGATTAGCATCATGGCCTCTGGCTGAAACTAAAACTGTTTTCCTCAAAAAATTCTTAAAATTTGTTCTAAAGATCAGTCAAAGGTTTTTAGAATGATTTTAGAAAACATGAGAGATGAGTTAGATTAGGTGTTTTTTGTTTTGTTTTTGTTTTTGTTTTTTCATTTTTAATCTATAATTCACCAAATGGCATCAGATTAAAATTGAAGCAAAGAAAACATTGCCAAACTATATTACATATTTGAGTATTTTACTTATTGAAGATTGAATCCTATTATGTTTACCCTCAGTTGTAAATTAGTCACTCACCAGCTCATTTCCCATGAACATTTTGTTTGTTTGTTTGTTTGTTTCTCTCATAACAACAACAAAAATGTTGCCTGGCTTTAGGAGATGTCCTGTTTAGGCTCCATACCACTCATTGCTGGAAGTCTTGGGATTACACTCACAGATTTCTGGGAGTTTCCATTGTCCTATGTTTCTAGCTGTTCCTAAAGATGCTTCCCAATTGCAGTTGTCTCTCTCTGTGATCTCTCTCTCTCTGACCTCCCACACCTGTTCCCTCCTGTTCCCACCACCCAGTACCCTTCCCAAACACCATGATGTCTACTGTGTTTCTCCTTCTGAGTGATATTCAAGCATCATGCTCCCCCTGCCTCCCATATTGAGCTCTCCTTGTTACTTAGCTTCTTTGTGCTGTGAATTATAGCATGGTTATTGTTTACTTTATGGCTAATATCCACTTATAAATGAGCATATACCATGTTTGTCTTTATGGGTCTGGATTATCTCACTGAGGATAATCTTTTCTAGTTCCATCCATTTGTCTGAAAATTTCATGATGTCATTGCTTTAAAAATTATGTAATGCGTCATTATGTAAATGCACCACATTTTCTTTATTCATTCCATAGTTGACCGAAGGGTTAAAGATTGCTCATGCTCATGGATCAGTAGGATAAACAGTAAAAAATGGCCAAATTACCAAAAGCAATCTATAGATTCAACACAAACCCAATCTAAATTCTGGAACATTTTTTATAGACCTTGAAAGAATAATCTTCATATGAAAACAAACAAACAAACAAACAAACAAACAAACAAACAAAAAACTCAAAATATCTGAAACAATTCTGTACCATGAAAGAATTTCTGGAGGTATGGTCATCCCTTGTTTCAAACTATAATGCAGAGCAATAATAATAAAAACTGCATGGTATTAGCATTAAAACATAACAGGTTAATCAATAGAATCAAATTGAGGACACAGATGTGAAACTATAGACTGACAAAGAAGTCAAAATTATACAATAGGAATGATAAAGAATTTTCAAAAAGTGGTGTTGATTTAACTGATGTCTGCATGTAGAAGAATGTAAACAGATCCATATTTATCACCCTGTATAAAACTCAAGTCTAAGTGGGTCAAAGATCTTAACATCAAGCAAGACACATAAAACCTGATAGAAAAGAAAGTGGAGGATAGCCTTGAACGAATTGACCCAGAAGATAACTTCCTGAACAGAACACCAAACATCAAGAACTTAAACATCAAGAAACCAAATAGCACAAATTTAAAAAAATGGCATACCAATCTAAACAGAGAATTCTCGACAGGCGTCTTCAACGTCTGAGAAGCACTTAAAGAAATGTTCAACTGCCTTGGCCATCAGGGAAATGCAAGTCAAAATGACTCTTAAGATTCCATCGTACATACAACAGCTAAGATCAAAAAGTCACTTGAAAGCTCACATTGGTAAGGATGTAAAACAAGGGGAACACTCTTCTGTAGCCTCCCCTCCCCAGCCTGAAACCTGCTTGCTCAGGTTTCACTGTTTACATAGGGGTGGAGCTTGCCGCTCAATCATTCTGCCACACCCACTGCTGGAGCCTGCCACTTTGCTGTTCCGGAGCCATACACGTGGTCACCCTGCTACAGGACTTCAGGATTATTTGGCAGGAACCGGGCCCCTTCCCCTCCTTCATAACGGAGTGTCGAAAATAAAAAATTGAGCTTTGATCAGAATGACTGTCTTAGCTACATCTTTCTCTCGCCCGCCTAGCTCCCTCTTCTCTTGCAGGTTTCCAAGATGCCATTCCAGACTAGAACTCAGACATGTGAGCCGCTGGACTGACACAACACTCTTCCATTGCTCATTGGAGTACAATTGTATAGCCCATGTTCCATCCTACCACACGGATATTTGCTCACCTATGCTCATAGCAGCTTTATTCATAATAGCCAGGATCTGGAAACAACTTCAATGTCCTTCAAAGTTATATTTTTAACAAAATAAAATTTGAGGATCTCTATTTTGTGTGTAAATTGTGTATAAGGCAATTTAGAAACTTTTGTGTATGTGCTCCTTATGTTAAAAATGTCAAGAAAGAAAACAGGTGGATTTTTTTTTCTTGCATTTATTTGTACTTCTCACTAGAACCCAGGGCGAACTGTTCAGCAGTTTTCTCCTGTCTGCATTCTTGAGGATTAGTGTTTTGTGGTTCACACATCTGATCCTTTGGTCTTTTGGGATAAGAACTTTAGAAACACTAGATTCTCTGCACATAGACATCTGACTGAACACCCCATCCATTTTCTTGACAATCCTTAGCTATTGACAATTACCCATCTAGGTTTAAGTAGAAGTCTTAGTCAATTTCTGTAAGCATACCTTATTTCACTCTTTTTCACTTTACTTTTAAATCTCATTAATTTAGATGTGATAAATAGTGTTTGCTATAATAGTCTCATGCTACATAACAATGTAAGTTCTAGTTTGCATAAATAAAACTGTAGATGCCTGGCAAATACAGAAGTGGATGCTCACAGTCATCTATTGGATGGAACAGAACACAGGGTACCCAAGGAGCTGAAGGGGTCTGTAACCCTATAGGAGGAACAGCAATATGAACTAACCAGTACCCCCTGAGCTCGTGTCTCTAGCTTCATATGTAGCAGAAGATGGTCTAGTTGGCCATCACTGGAAGGAGAGGCCTTTGGTCTTGCAAAGATTATATGCCCCAGTACAGGGGAACGACAGGGCCAGGAAGCAGGAGTGGGTGGGTTGGGGAGCAGGGTTGGGGGAGAGTATAGGGGACTTTCGGGATAGCATTTGAAATGTAAATGAAGAAAATATCTAATAAAAATTGTTAAAAAATAAATAAATGTAAGATAGGAAGGGAAGATTCAAATCTAAAAATATATTTCCTGTTTCAGATGGTCTTTCTTAGTGACAAATGTCTCCTGGTTTGCCATCTGCTCGTTTCCTTGTCTATAAAATGGAGTGGTTAATATTAACTTATTTGGAATGTTGTTACAAGACTTAAATCACGTAATAACTAAGTTCCTAGTTGATAGTTTATGCCAGACACAGCGGACATTTAGAAAGCAGATTTCAGTCCCTGTTATTCTCTAGTACAATAGCTGGCTATCAGCAGGTTAGACTCATGCCAAATGAACTTTAGCTTAAGTCACAAAATTCAAACTAAAATGACTTTATCAAGGTTTTATTCATCTTTCTTATTGATACCTTCTCACATTCAAGTTTTGAACAAAGTGCTCATTGTATTCTGTCCTTCCACTAGAATTTTATGTTCTTGTCTCATGGCTCCTGTATTATGAAGTTCTCAATGGTAATGCATGTGTCACTGTTTTCTCTATTTTTCTGAAGTGTTCTTGTAAAAGATTTTCCCCAAATACATATTAAATTAGCTTGTTTTGTCTTTTACTTATAAATGTAACTTTATAAACTTGTATTGTTTTACTCAATTACATATTTTAAGGCAGTGGCAATGTACCTGCATTTAACAAGCTATTTTACACAGAATAATTTTTATACCTACCTTGAAAACATTTTGTTTTCCTCATTTTAACTTTTAATTGTCAATATTTCTAAATCCATATACACATAAATCTAATTCCTTTCTGTACCTTCAGGTGTCTCCTGAATATATTGCTCTGGTGTAAGGGACAACAAGATAAATGATATCATATTATTATGCATGGAAGAACTGCAGAACACCACTGGGCCCAATTCACCTGATTTTGAACATGTCTTTTATAGCTTCCATACAAAGGGCAAGGGGATTTACATATTCAGAAAAAGCTGTTTATCCTAACCATCACAATTCTCTGTTCTTTAAGTGGAAAACAAGCTTTTCCACATACAGCATCATCAACCACTTGTCTCCTGGGCAAAAAAAGCACCAAGGAGTTTATGTTGGCAAGATTCTCACTTCAGTAATAACACTCTTAAGGGGAAAAGTCTAAAATGTTTTCAAATATGCCAGATGCATATTAGAACAGTTAGGAGAACTCATAAATACAGGCTCCCTGAAGCCCCATTATACTTCAGTTCAGACAAACTAGCAATCTCTCCTTGAAAACAGGTGCTAAGATCCAGAACATGCAGACACCAAGAGCCCTGGATTCCACTCTTGATCTTCCTGGAGCCTTGGGGATGAAGAGGTTCATTTCAATGAGGAATTTAATAACTGTGTACTTTATAAAGATACTCCTTGAAATAAAACACAAGACTTTGGTATCTCTCATGAACCATGCACAAAAACAATGGAAGAGAAAGAAAACATGCCTTAGTTTGTCTCAGAAAAAGTAGCTCATACAAAAGCCAGAGACAGTTAGACCAGCTTAGCTCTCTGAAGCCAGCCTCTAAAAGACTGAGAAATGTGACAATCAGCTGGTAAGAAAATTGATGCTATAAAATACAACAGGAAATGTATGATTTCTGGAATGGGCACAAATAATTGCTTTAGTGTCTCTTTCTTGTAAATAATAAAATAAAGCATAATAAAAAGATAAAACCAAACTAACACACTGAAATTAGATAAGACAAACAGAAGAAAAAGGCACAAGAAACAGAGACCCACTCATTTACACCTGCAGGAATCCCACAAAAACTTTAAATTGGAAGCCATGATATATTCACAAAAGACCTGGTGCAGACCAGTGCAAGCCTTGTGCATGCTGCTTCAGTTTCCATGGTTCATATGAATTTTGATGATGTTAATTTAGAGAGAATTGCTTCCTTGGCGTCCTTTGTCTCTTACACTCCAATTTCAATGGTTTACTGAGTTCTGAAGAAAGGGATTTGAAGAAAACATTCAGTGTTCCTTACCCTCTGCATAATGTCTGTATATGGACTTCTGTGTTTGTTCCCATCTGCTGTAGGAGGATGATTCCCCAAAGATGAATGTGCAAGTCTCTGATCTAGGAGTTAAGCAGGATATCATTTGGAGTCATTTTATCACTGTGATTTTTTTCAGTAGAACAATGTTGTATTTGATTTTACCCTAAGTCAAGGCTATCTAGTCTCAGGTTTCTAATAATATTCTGATATACTTGTAGACACGAGGCTAGCATAATCATTATCAGGGAGACTTCATCCAGCAAGTACTGAAAACAGATGCAGAAGAAGAGAAAGAAGGAGTATAGAAGCTAGAGGATTCAAACACAGCACAAGAAAAGTCACAGAATTAACTAATCTGGGTTGGTAGGGGCTCACAGGGACTGATCTGCCATCCAGGGAGCCTGTATTAGATTGACCTAGTCCCTCCTTACTGCAACTTGATCTGCCATGTTTCATTAATATCCCTCAGAGGTCTGCCCTTTTCTGAAGGGAAACTGTGGAAGAATCGATGGAGATGGGGAACTGAGAAGAAAAGAGGGAGGGGAAACTGTGGCCAGGATGTAACATATGAGAGAAAAATAAGTAAAGATATCAAGTAAAGTTTTACTCCAATGATGATTTCATCATGACAGCTTGCAGCATGTTCCAGGGCATAAGGAAGAGGACAGAACGTTTGGTTCCCAGTTTAGAGAAAATCAGAAGGAAGTTTAAAACGACAGTGTACTATTTCTGAGAAAGCTTTTTGACTGTAGTTTGAGTGGATCCTACTCCAACAGAGAAGGCTGGAGGCAGGACAGATGCATCTATGCAGCCAGTATTTATACATTGACATGATTATGTTCTTAGTCAGTACTACCCAGGATGTAGGTTTCACTTGTACTCATATGTACTGATGAAGAACTGGAGGCTCATGCAAACCAAGTTACTAAAATCACCAGTCACATTGTTTGCAGCTAGAACTCACTTTGGTCGATGGGACCAGTTATAGTTACTTATAATTTTTTTGTAACACTTTTAAAAAGAATATTGAATACACAAAGATGTGCATGGACAAATATTGCAAAAGTATGTTATTAAATATAGTAATTGTATGACTTAGTGAGAAAGAGTATGAATAATTCTATCAAAAAATAAGCATAATATCAAAGTTTAAAATAAGCAAACCAAAGGGGAGAAAAAAAGAGAAATGGCTGTCTAAAATATCTGGAATTATTTGAAATGATCTACTTAAATTTTCAATTTTCTAAATGCAAACTACTCTATTGTATTAAATCATACAACACATAAAGAAATATTTTTAATACTATGGGAGTAATTTGTTTTATTTTTTATTTTTCATTATAGAAGTACTAATGGGAAGGTATTGAAGTTAGCATCAATTATAACGTTGCCAGAAAATACATTTCAAAACGTACATTTATTTCTTATACAGGCTTTAAAATAATCTTTACGTCTAGGAACCCTGTTCTTGTGGAATTGAGCAAACATGGGCTTTAGAGCAAATAATCTTAGGTTCCCTAAAATATATCAAAAGAATTGTGTTTCAATAAGGTTATAAGAGACTTTTTGGTAAAAAGTATTCGAAAATAAGTAAGCTTGGAAATTGTTGGTCAAGTTAGATATCTTCATTTATTTTAAGATGATCAGCTCTTCAATGTGAAATATATATTCGAGGGTAGCATCTCTAAGTAGCATTTGTTAAGGTCATTTTTATATGCATATTTATTATGACAATTTTGAAGGACTAACCCTAAAAAGGTAAAGATTCCTAGACAATCTAAGACATCCTGACAGATTTGAAATGAGACTGAATTTTACCTATTACTTTATCACAACAAAAATCAGTTTTTGGTTAAAATATAAACGCTCTGTAATGTTAATATTATGATTCAAATGATTACTTACTAAATAAATACTGGAAGACCTATGAAAACTTTGAAAATAAAATTTGACAATTTGGCTGGTCAATGGTGGCACATGCCTTTTATCCCAGCACTTGGGAAGCAGAGGCAGGCAGATTTCTGAGTTCGAGGCCAGCCTGGTCTACAGAGTAAGTTCCAGGACAGCCAGGACTACACAAAGAAACCGTGTCTCAAAAAACAAACAAACAAAAAACCAGAACAAAACAAAACAAAAAACCAAAAAAAAAAAAAAAAAAAAGAAAAAAGACAAATTTCTTAGACGATTTCAAAGAAGTCCAGGACCCTGGGGTGGCCAAATTATCAATATTTCAGAACGGGTTTGTCTGTTTGTCTTTTTGTTTTCGTCATTTGTTTTATTTTGTTTTGGTTGGTTGTTTTTGTTGTTGTTGTTGTTGTTAAAAAGATTTTTGTACTCAGATACTTTATCAGCTACTTGATTGGAAGAAATGATTCTTAAGCATTGGGTACAGAAGCCACAATTTTGTCTTGACTAATATAAGTGGAAAATTATTCTATTCTAATATTATATTGATGAGAACAGGAGATATAAACTACTCAGACAGGTTAAGATCCCCCAGAGGGGCAGCTCCATGAAGACTCTTACTGGATGAAAGAGCCACCAGACAGAACACAGTTCTGGAACCTGCTTCCTTTTTTCTCTGACCCATGTCAGGAGCATATAATGGTGAGGATGTGACCCAAACTAAAACAAAGTAATCGATACCTATGGCTGGGTTAATTGGACTAGAAACCTGATCCATCTCCCTGTATCTCATTTCTCTTCTATCATAAGTCCTTTTAAAAGCCTCCAGACCAGCACTTCAATGGTTCCCTAATTCCTGGGACTTGTTTTTGCCATAGGGTTTCTGCATTTTCTTCTACTCTTTTATGTTATGTTATGTTATGTTATGTTATATTATGTTATGTTATGTTATGTTATTGAGGTTGTTCTAGTTATGTTTTTTTCTTTTTCTTTTTTATTAGATATTTTCTTTATTTAATTTCAAATGCTATCCTCTTTCCTGGTCTCCCCTCCAAAAACTTCATATTTCCTTCCCCTTCCTCCTGCTCACCAACCCACCCACTCTTACTTTCTGGCCTTTGCCTATATTGGGGCATCAAGCCTTCACAGAGCCAAGGGTCTCTACTCCCATTGATAACCAACAAGGCCATCCTCTGTTACATATGCACCTAGAGCCGTGGGTTGCCTCATGGGTACTCTTTTGTTGATGGTTTAGTCTCTGGGAGCTCTGGGGCTACTGGTTGGTTCATATTGTTCCTCCTATGCGGCTGCAAACCCCTTCAGCTCCTTGGGTACTTTCTCTAGCTCCTCCATTGGGGAACCTGTGCTCAGTCCAATTGTTGGCTGCGAGCATCCACCTCTATATTTGTCAGGCACTGGAAGAGCCTCTCAGGAGGCAGTAATAAGGATACATGCTCCACTATGTTCATAGCAGCCTTATTTAGAATAGCCAGAAGTTGGAAAGAACCCAAATGTCCTTCAACAGTGGGATGGATACATAAAATGTGGTTCATTTACACAATGGAGTACTAGACAGCTATTAAAAACAATAAATTTATGAAACTCTTAGGCAAATGGATGGAACTAGAAAATATCATCCTGAGTGAGATAACTCAATCACAAAAGGACCCACATTGTATGCACTCACTCATAAGTGGATATTAGCCCAGAAGTTCGAAATATTCAAGATACAATTCATAGACCACATAAAGCTCGAGAAGAAGGAAGACCAAAGTGTGGATACTTTGGTCTTTCTTAAAAGGGGGAGCAAAATATCCATGGGAGGAGTTACAGAGACAAAATGTGGAGCAGAGACTGAAGGACATGCCATCTAGAGTCTGCCCCACCTGGGGATCTATCCTATATACAGTTACCAAACCCAGACACTATTGTGATTGCCAACAAGTGCTTGGTGACAGGAACCTGATATTTTCCTCTACTCTTATGCATTCTCTGTTCTATGAATTCCATTCGTTGCATATGTAAGACAAGAACCACAGGTCATTAACTCAGTATATCCATGCTACCATGAAGATTTGCAACCCCACATTTTAATTTCAAGTTTATCTCTGGTGTGAAGGAGCGTCTCTTTGAAATTCAAAGACACTCCAAATTCTGCTGTATCAGTGTGTCCCAGAAAAATTTGCCATTAAGTGTTAGCAGATAAGTAAATCCAAGATAAGCGGCTTATAATTATAGAGATATAATTTATAACATTAGATCCATTCAGAATGACTGATCTAAAGTTCTGGTATGGGTGTGTGTGAGAAAAAGTAGCAGAGTCTTCTATTCTGAGATCTAGACCACAAGTAAAGTCTCCATGTGTTCTACCTGACTTTTTCTCAAGTGTAACACATGTTATTAGTGCACATATACCTTGATAAAGCTTATAATGTCACTAAACCTGACATCAACTAGGAGAAATATGCATGACCTCTACAGGGTAGAATTAGGATGTGAAAATTAAGAGGTAGAGAATGGTCTCATTGAAATGAAATCATTTTCTCTAAGTAAATTATTAATTTCTGAAGGCACTCTAGGTATGTTGAGAGTGAAGAGGATGGCTCTGGCAGGTCCTGTCCTTCTCCTCCTTTCCCTCTGCCTTCCTAAAAACTGTTATATTGCATTTCTAGAGATAGCCACCAAGATCTATTCCCGTATTTGATCACATCCTCCTTTTGAGGCTGACTACCTAAGTCTAGCTATCAAAGTATTAAAGTCCAGCAATCAAAAGCCCCCTTGGTTTACTTTATTAATATTCCCCATCAGAATATGTCAACATATGCCAGTTCATTTTAACACAGATCTTCCCATTTTCTCTTCTTAAAAATTTTTACTGCAGGTCTAGTGACAGACCCAAAGTGGGATCCAGCTCAAGGGGAGACCCCAAGACCTGGCCCTGTTGCTGAGGCTATGGAGAACTCTCAAAAAGGGATCTATTATGACTGACCTCTGAAAGACCCAACAAGCAGCTGAAAGAGTCAGATGCAGATATTTGCACCCAACAACTGGACAGAAGCTGCTGACTCCTGTATTTGAACTAGGGAAAAGCTAGAAGAAGCTGAGGAGGAGAGTGACCCTGTAGGAGGCCCAGCAGTCTCAATTAACCTGGACCCCCAAGATCTCTCAGACACTAGATCACCAACCAGGCAGCATACACCAGCGGACATGAGGTTCCTAACAAATATACACCAGAAGAATACTGTATCTGGATTCAGCCAGAGAAGATGCACCTAACCTTCAAGAGACTGGAGGCCATGGGGAGTTTAGAGGTCTAGTGAGGTTGCAGGGGTTGGGGAGCATCCTTATGGAGACAGGGGTCAGAGAGGAGGTAAGGGTTATAGAACAGTTGGAAGGTGGACCAGGAGGAGAATAAAATCTGGAGTGAAAAAAAAAAGAAAAAGAAAAAGAAAAAGAAAAGGAAATAAATAATTTAAAAGTTATAACTGCAATATTATTTGCAGATGTTTTTCGTTATTATTGTTGCTGTTGTTCTTTTGTTGTTGTTGGTTGGTTGGTTGGTTGGCTGGTTGGTTGGTTTCCCTTTGAGTTAGAAATCAGCCATTTTAACCTTTCTTCCTTGCTTAATAGAGGATCTTTCTGTGAAGACAGATGTTTGTGTGTGGCTTGTGCCTAATCTGGGATCTGGTAGGGAATCCTGCTAAATGAGCATTTCCTTCACTTTTGATGTAATTTTTTCATAGGAAAAGGTGGATTTTTTTAACATTAAATTCAAGAAAACATTTGAAACTCATATATATACATTATCTTTATTTAACTATGTATTTCTGGTACATTATATCACATGCCACAATTAGAAATTGTCAGATTAACTTCCCATGAAGAGGCATTCAGTTCTGGTGGATATAAAGACAGATCAAAGAACTTTATCAAATTCCAACTTGGTAAGATCAATGAGTTTACTGAGCTTTCATTTAAAGAATGAGTGAGCAGTTACTTATAGAAGCATGGGTGACTCCCAAAGTGTACTTTGGGTCACTGCACAGCTGTTGTGAAACAATGTGTCTAAGGAGCATATATTTCTACTCTTCCAAGTCAGGGAACTAAGACAGACCAATGTACAGATATCACCAAAATTCAAATTAGTGAAGTAATAAGTGTTTGAGCATTACGGGCATATGAATAAGAGGAGCAGAAATGACTCTAGGACAGATTCATCATCAAATTCCACTCTAGTATGAGTGACAGCTCATGAAATAGTCAAGCTTGAGCTCACTGCACAGCCTGCAGGCAGCTCAATAGTTGGAGTTTGTTCTTTTCCAATAGTTTAGTTGGCCTGAGCCTCGTCTAGGCAGCTTTGACAGTCTCTACTACTTTCAGGCTGCTTGGCTAACCTTGATTTCTTCCAATTGGCTCAGCTTATCTGTAAGCAACTCTCAGCAATCTTAACTGCATACTGTTGCAGAGGGACATGCCTCCTGAATCTAGTCAGTTTCAGGGACTTCCTTAAGCCATTTTGAGTCATTTATTTCCTGTCTCCACAACTTGCCTTTCAAGATGGAGTTTTTTGTTGTTGTTGTTGTTGTTGTTTTTTGTTCTTTTTTAACATCCTGGTCTTTCAGATCCCTGTAAATATGTTGTCTTATAATATACTATTGTCTCGCCTCTCTTTTCAAATCTTATGCCTTTAAAAGTTTTTCTTCAAGATGGAAGGTTTTAATCTTGAATGAAGCTGCTATACAATTGAAGCCCTGCCTCATTGTGCATGGATACCTCAAGGAAGTTATAAGGAAGTCCTTCTTTCCAATTAAATGGAAACATTTTCTGTTGGCATCAGGACATTCCAAACCTATGACATCACATAGGCAACAGCACGACCTGTGACCTTCAGACTGGTTGCTAAGACATCAGACACCATATTCCCAGCATTCACTTGGCTCATCTCCCACCTTTACTTGTGTTAAGTCATTTTCCATATAAATGAGGAGAACACTCCTTCCTCACTCTCTCTCCCACTCTTCTCTCTCTGCCACTACTTCGTCTCTCCCTTCCAATAAAACCTCTTCCACGTGGAACTGCTTTGGCCTAGTGTGCTGTTGGGACTCGACCCACCATTCTAACACATTATTTCCTATATAGTATTTAAGCTCCTAAAATCACTTCCAACTTGGAAAGTGAATAATAGCAGGAATATCAGATGATGGAATACTCAGTCAGGTCCCCAGGGAGGGCCCATATCCTCATTGCCATTATCATCTATCTAACTAGCACTGCATTACTTGCTGTAGTTGCTATGACTACTGAGGCATCATATGATGCTCAAAGAAAAATTCCATGAAATATTAATGAATTAGTTTTTAGATGCAAGAGCTTGTATCATCTTTAATACATTGGATATTATATAATAACATTTATTGTATGGCATGGAAATGCTTAATTCACATATATTCATTTTAAATACAAATTTTATACTTTTGAATTTTAAAGTCAACATTTCGTTTACCTTTGAACTATAATTTACTGATATTTTTAAATATATTAAAAAGAAGAAAGCAGTTGCTTAAATGTAAGAATGCAAGTATAGGATACATATTATTAAGTTAATATCCATTATCTGCCACTAAATATTTTACTCTTAACTTACTTATAATACCAAATTCTTGTATTTACTTTTGTCTTTCATGCATTTCCAAAAATTTTAATAAAGATTTTACATATTTTACAAATAATGTTTTTTATCAGAAAAAAAAGTCTTGAATTTTTTTTAATTTTTTTATTTTAGTAATGTTACAAAAGCAGTCTCAAGATAAGTGGTGTTTTCTCAACTAAGTTGTATTTGCACATGCCAGGAAGCAAAAATTGAGAAGTAAATAAAGAATTTTAGGTTCTTACCTGTCCCTTGCATCAGGTTTTGTGTTGGGAATATTTTCTAGGTAATGTGTTATAAATAAAAGACAGGCCCCAATTGTTTTAGAAAAGAGCTAAAACCAAATCACCCTATAAAAATGAATTATAGAAGAGAGGCCTTCAGAACCACTGAGATTAATTAGCAGGTCTTGAAGTGGGAGAATATTAAAATTTGACGGTATATCACATCATAGACTATAAAGGGAAAAAAATCTTACGCTTAGAAACCTTAGAAGTAGCTTCTTTAAGATAAACATATTAGCAAGGCAATGGTGGCACACGCCCTTAATCCCAGCATCCAGAAGGCAGAAATTAGATGGATCTCTTGAGTTTGAGGCCAGCTGCATCTACAGAGTGAGGTCCAGTATAGCCAGAGATACAGAGAGAAAACATGTCTTGAAAAACCAAACTGAACCAAACCAAAAGTAAACCCAGAAATGGATTAAAATGAAAGAACATAAATGACATATAAAGGTGAGAGGGGAAACCCAACGAGGAGCATTTAGGGAAATCTTTGGAGGAAAATATCTGACTTTTATATTTTTAGGGGTTTGTAGGAAATTCCTCAGGGCCTGATCTAATTTTAGGGAATGTGTAACAAGGAGCTTAGAAGAGCCAGGTTCTGGCAGGGTTGTAAATTTGGGACTATACAGTCCAACACAGAATAGCTTTTAAACTAGCTGGCTGAAGAAGCACAGGGCCTGATTTCTTCAAGATGTGAGACCTGACAGATTAGAGTAAATGATGTCTTAAAGGCACAGGTCCATGCTGCAACTAACAGAGAATGAGCAAATCATTCAAACTCTAAGAGAAATTCATCTGATATTACATAGAACACTTAAGAACAAAAATGATTACTAAAATCGTTGATACTATATCTATCAGAAAAATAAGCTTCTGTGGTGGAAATTGTTAGAAGGAAGTCACCTTTTTAATTTCTAATTGATCGGAACTTGAACAGTTATAGAGAAGTTGGTTATAGATTATAGAGAACTTGAAATGCTGCAGGTACAGGGTCTCGTTACAAATTATCTTAGGCTGTTTTTCTCCCCTTTCTCTATGTATTGCCCTCTTGGGTTATAACAGAACATTTTAATGATAGGTAATTTTTTTTTTGGAAGGTACACAAACATCCCCTACCTTCTACCAGTAAAAAGATGAATAATCTGGTTGGGAAATATCAGAGACTAAATGAGAAAAGCATGTTTGTACGTAAGTCACCAAACGGATGCTTCTACCAGTATAATTGAAACCAGACTTGATTCAAGATTTTCTTTCTTTTGTTAGTAGAAACACTTCAGGAAATGGAATGTGGAATATGACACAACATCAATCCATATTTCTATGCCACTCACATTTGGCTCCAGAACAAACTCTCTTATTCTGCTTTGAGGTAGAGTTGTGTTTTGAACCAATGAACTCAGATCACCTAACTAGGAACAAGATTTGACTGGTTTAGGGTGAAACATAGATGGCAGTTCAATCCAGAAGAAACCTCCAGGCTCCACCAGTCAGGAGGAGTCCACAGAGGAGGCAAGAAGCAGCAGTAGGAACACCACTAGAAGTTCTCTGGTGCATTTCTCCATATGAAGTAACAAGTGAAGACCAGCAAAGAAAGCAAGATGAACCAATGTTAATAGAGCATTATTAGTGAAATCCAGCAAGGTCAACCAACGAGAGCGTGTCATCAGTTAAGACAAGCAAGGCGAGGCCCTGTGAAGATCAGCAAGGCAAATCAATGTCAAAGCATCATCCACTGTCTGTTAGGTTATATTTATAATCTTTCCAAATATCACACATCCTCTCAAGAATCTGCTCCACCAAAACATCCCAGCCCTTTCACCAGACAGCTTCCAGAAAAACAGCTATTGCCTGTTCTGAGCAAAACATAGTCTAATGTGTCCGCGAAATATCCTCTCGTAAGATACAAGTGACTCTTCAACAAATTCTAAAATTCCCTCTTCAGTTTCACACAGCAGAAACTCTTCCCTTGGGGAGTCCCAAAAGGTCATTGAACATGGGTGTCTGAAGCAGGTTTGGTATGAAAAAAAGACAAACTTCTAGAAAACTATGGAGTCAGTCAAAAGTCCGTAGCAGCTGGATTGCCCTATTAAGGATCTCCTCCTTTCCAATCTCTGCCCTTAACTCTCTTTGTCTGTAACTTTTGGAGGTGCACAATTATGTGAAGGTTCACTGCCATGTCACCTTCTCCACATCTGTAATAACTTGGCTGAATTTTAAGTCACACCTTAGAACCTTCTTTAATTCAGTCATCTACATGGTTTAGAATCATAAACATTGATTTATTTTTTAAGACCATAGTTATTATGACTATCTGTTAGGAGTATTAAGGTACCTTGTGAGTGTGTAGAAGGTTAATTTTGAGTGAGTGTTTGGTTTTGGAAAATGATCCTTCAACAAACAATATAAACATGGCAAGGAGGAAGTTCAAACAGAAATTTAATTTCCATCTTATTAATTCATAATTATTGCCTATTGAGTTTGGTTCCACCATAAAAGCTAGAATAAAGACAAGTAACATCTAAATAGTATTATTAACAAGGGAGTTAAAATTATCAAAAATTTGAAAATAACATAGTTCAGTTAGGTCAAAATTATAGCTAGCACATTAAAATGTTTGGTCTTAAAATTTTCCAGTTGCCAAATATGCACACTGTACATTTTAAAGTAATAGTAATAAGTCACATCTGTAATATAAATAAAAGAAAAATATTTTAGATGGAAACTTATTTCCATAAGGTGTATGGTAAAAGTATGCAGTTAGATTATTCACTCTTGCATAAATATTGTGCAAAGTTAAATGTGATTATATTCATCTGCACTTAGCATTAATGATTCAAAGTTTTAAAACAACTGTTTAATGTTGGCAGCATTTCAATAAAGAATAAAAGTCAAGGTATATATACTAGGTCTTTTGGGGACTTTTATGTGAAGGTTCCTGCCTGGGTTCCTAACATTGTGACTAACACCTTGTATAAACTTTCTTTCTGAAGCTATCACTTGCATAGACAACACTGAATGTGGATTAATGACAGTGAATAGATGTCCAGAACCATCTACTAAGATTCGTGGTAACTGTACATCAGATAGGCTAATATAAGATGAAAATAGTTATATAAAAATGTAAACCTCAGGAAATAGCAATCAATATTTATATTACTTTGCAGTTTTAAGTATTCTTTTTTTATTAGATATTTTCTTTGTTTACATTTCAAATGCTATCCCGAAAGTTCCCTATACCGTCCCCCCACCCTGTTCTCCTACCCACTCACTCCCATTTCTTAGCCCTGGCATTTCCCTGTACTGGGGCATATAAAGGTTGCAAGACCAAGGGGCCTCTCTTCCCAATGATGGCCGACAAGGCCATCTTCTTCTACATATGCAGCTAGAGACATGAGCTCTGGGGGTACTGGTTAGTTCATGTTGTTCCACCAAGAGGGTTGCAGACCCCTTTAGCTCCTTGGGTACTTTCTCTAGCTCCTCCATTGGGGGCCCTGTGTTCCATCCTATAGATGACTGTGAGCATCCACTTCTGTATTTGCCAGGCACTGGCATAGCCTCACTAGAGATAGCTATATTAGGGTACTTTCAGCAAAATCTTTCTGGCATATGCAATAGTGTCTGTGTTTGGTGGCTGATTATGGGATGGATCCCCAGGTGGGAGTAGTCTCTGGATGGTCCATCCTTTAGTCCTAGCTCCAAACTTTGTCTCTGTAGCTCTTTCCATGGGTGTTTTGTTCCCTATTCTAAGTAGGAATGAAGTATCCACACTTTGGTCTTCGTTCTTCTTGATTTTCTTGTGTTTTGCAAATTGTATCTTGTATCTTGGGTATTCTAAGATTCTGGGCTAATATTCACTTATTAGTGAGTGCATATCCAGTGACTTATTTTGTGATTGAGTTACCTCACTAAGGATGATATACTCCAGATACATCCATTTGCCCAAGAATTTCATAAATTCATTGTTTTTAATAGCTGAGTAGTACTCCATTGTGTGAATGTACCACATTTTCTGTATCCATTCCTCTGTTGAGGGACATCTAGGTTCTTTCCAGCTTCTGGCTATTATAAATAAGGTTGCTATGAACATAGTGGAGCATGTGTCCTTCTTACCGGTTGGAACATATTCTGGGTATATGCCCAGAAGAGGTATTGCTAGATCTTCTGGTAGTACTATGTCCAATTTTCTGAGGAACCGCCAGACTGATTTCCAGAGTGGTTGTACAAGCTTGCAATCCGACCAACAATGGAGGTGTGTTCTTCTTTCTCCACATCCTTGCCAGCATCTGCTGTCACCTGAATTTTTGATCTTAGCCATTCTGACTGGTGTGAGGTGGAATCTCAAGGTTGTTTTGATTTGCATTCCCTGATGGTTAAGGATGTTGAACATTTTTTCAGGTGCTTCTCAGCCCTTTTAGACATGACCTCTAAAGTTTACTATCCCATACCAAAAGTTTTTAAAAATATATTTCCTTTATTACTAAAAGGCCAAGTAATCATCACTCACTCAAGTTCATTTTATTTACAGGATGTATATATGTATATTTGAGAAATGAAAGTGCCTTTGTGGTTATGTTTATTGTAGTTAAAAATAAATATATACAAAATAACAGAAACAATGTGAAATGCCAAAAAATAATTCTCTTAAAGTTAACTCTGAAAAAAGAGCTATTTTTAAAACTAAGACTAAAATTATAGGAAAATATTTGGTATATCAGAAATTAGAAATTAGCATAATTAGAAAAATTATTGATAGATGCTATCAAAGCAATATTAGAAGGAAGAGATTGCCTAACATGATATATAACAGCACGTTACCTCAAGTCTATATCTTGGTTGGTCCCTGGAACTAATACAGCAAGGACAAATTCCTTCAAGTTGTCCTCTGACCTTCACATCCATACCATGGAACATACACCTCTATACACACACACACATGCACACATACACACACATACACATATATAAAAACACACATACACACATAATAAAAGAAGCATTATAAATAATTTCTAAAAAGAGTAAATCAAGGAGGAGTATAATTATGAAAGTGTTTAACGTGAGGAAGTGGGCAACAGAAAGGAGAAATGATGTGATTATAACCTGAAAAAGTAAAAGAAATTTTTAAAAATTGAAAATGAGCAAACACTATAAAAATTTCCTGCAGATGAATTTGATGTGTTAAATTAGCAAAATTATGCAATCAGTATTCAGTTTGATATTAAGTATACACTACTAGTAAAAGGTTTGAGTAAAATTAATTTTTAAAAACAATATATAGGAATATGACTATATTGAAAGAATACATATAAGTGAAAATAGAAACAGTGCATTTTTGTAATGAGCATATATTTAATTCTACCAATTTTCAGTGATAGTAACTATAAATTTTTGAACCTAGGATTCATGTGAGCAAAAGTACTTGCTTTGGAGTGATGCTTTATTCAGTTTCTCCAGTAAGCTATGATGCAATCTCCTCCACACTGTGGGTTCCTTGGATGCAATACCTCATCAGAATGGCATACACTGTGATTATTTCTCATAGATTTCAGATGCCTGAAATCTGTCTTCAGAGAGATACTAATGCCACCATGTGGGCTCTATCTTCAAGACTTCGCCAAAATCTAATGTTTTCCAAATGCTTCCTAGCCAAATAACTTCACATCCTATGGTAAAGCTTCAACATATGGATTTTGAGAGAATTAGAAGGCATGTGGTTACCTTCTTCCAATCTCTGACACCCTCACATGCAACTGCACTCATTGTATACCAATAATTCTGAAATCTTGACTCATTTTGACATCATCTCATAATTCTGATGTTTGAAGATTTATCTAATGATGATGTAAAGTGGATATGACTGAATCTTGAAGGATGCTTTGTCCTGAGGCAACATCCTTCCTGCATTGTTGAAACTATAAAATCAAAAAGTATGCCTTGATATCTCAGTGGTGACATGGCTTAGTCTAGACAACTTCATTTCCAAAAGAAGAGACAAAAAAGATGAAAGGAGCAGGAGATTCCACATGGGTATGAGATAAATTCAGCTATAACACAACATTGTTGAATAATACTCTTTGTATCGGTGCTCCATTTGGTTGACTCATTAGAATAAAATCATCCCAACTGTCTGTACAGCCTCACTAACAAGGTCTTAGTTGGCTAAGTGGACTTCAAAAATCTAAGCAAGGGCTCTAATGGTCTCTGAGTAACATTTGGATTCTCTTCTCATTTCATGAAAAATAGCCACCAATACTTTAACTTCATAATAATTTTGCCCATTGTGACTTGAGGTATAGTTCAGTGGCAAAGTGAGCTATATCTCACTGAACATGAGTAAGACTCAGAAATGGGCCTCAGTGGCAATAATAATGACAATAATGGATGATTGAATAATGCTGATAAAATCTTATTGATCTGTAAGCATAACTTTATCTCATTTCATTTTCCTTTTGTGCCTCTAGTGATTTTTGGCTGCCTTTGATAGTATAATTCTATCTTTATGCCTAGCTTTGTTCAAAATGGCTAATTAAGTCTATATATCACCCCAATCCTTTTGTTAAAAAGAATTCTCAGCCACATCTTAATGTTCTCTTAAAGGTACTGTTAGTGGCTTTTGTGTATGAATAACTAAGAGAGTTGGATAGCTCTAACTGCTGCTTGTATTTTCGGGTAACCGTTCTTTCTGGAGTTTGCCTTTCTTTCTCTATCATTCTCTTTTACTATAAATATCCATATGCTTATTGTAAAAAGCACACAAACAAAACCAAAACAACAAAAATCCCTGCCCCTTTCACATTCTACTGAGGAGACTTTTCTGCTAAATATCCAATGATGTTGCTCTCTGTTCATCTAGGTTCTGTATTGTGTTAGAAAAATGACCACATCTTCCCTAGTTTTCATTGCTCATTATTTCTTTTGGGCACTTGTCCAGAACTACTATTCATTTTGAATAAAGTATTTTTATTAATCCTTTAAGAATTTTATAAGGTTAACTACTGTTCCTTTTTTGTCTATGCTATATTATATAACAAGATTATTCATAGTTTAATTCATTACCCAGGTTCAAAGCATGACACTTTTTAGGTCTTTGTTCTAACAGTGTTCTATGTCTAAGCTATAGATATAAGAATATAACTGTCTTAGTGTTGTTTCTATTGCTATGATAAAACACCATGTCCAAGAGGAACTTGTGGAGGACATTTTTTCAGCTTACAAGTCCATATCAGGTTTCATTACTGAAAAATAATTCTGGCAAGGAACTCAACCAAAGCAGAAACCTGGAGGGAAGAGCAAAAGCAGAAACCATGGAGGTGGCCTGCTTAGTTGCTGGCTACGATTTTCTTGCTCATCCTGCTTTCTTATAGACCCAGGAACACCATATGAAAGGCTGTAGGACCCACAGTGATCTGGACCTTTCCCCATCATACATCAATCAAGAAAATGAACCACATGCTTGCCCACAGTCCAATCTGATGGGGGCAGTTTCCCAATAAGCT
This sequence comes from Mus musculus, assembly GCF_000001635.26. Lineage (NCBI taxonomy): Eukaryota > Metazoa > Chordata > Mammalia > Rodentia > Muridae > Mus > Mus musculus. The sequence goes on from NC_000084.6 coordinate 51,898,185, forward strand.
TACCTCTTCTTCTTACCTCTTCTGATAAACTGACATAAAATATAACCATCACATTCATTCTGGAGTCTACCTAAATTACTATAAGTAGGGAGTTTAAATAATAAATTAATCCTTTGTGGGGTTTTTTTCTTTTACAAATTCAGGATCACAGTGATGCATAATTCAGTTCCTTTTAAGGGTTTTCCTTCTGAAATGCAGACAGACAGCAATCTTCCCACTGAACCTGTATGTGACACTTAATTCTGGATAAATACTTCTTTGTTAATTAGTACAGCACTGACCATATTGGCAGTGTGACTTAAACATATATATGAAAGATGTTCTACATCATATTCCACTAAGGAATCAGAAATAAAGCTTATGTTAACAAATAATTTCACATCATTGTGAAGGCAAAACAATGGCCAAGTAATTTTTATTTGGTTCTTGTGGGAAGATACAATATAGCAAACACGAGCCATAGTTTTGTGGCTTCTTAAAAAAGACCGTTTTTACAAATGCTCCGGAATTAACACCCCTTGTTATTTATCAGTAATGCTGAAAATGTATTCCCAGAGAAAACCCTGCGCCTTCCAGTCCACTTGAGCACCGGGGTGCCTTGCCAGCGGAGTATCACGACACCCACAAGGGCCCACACAGGATTCCCCACGGGATCCTAAGACCTCTGGTGAGTGGAACACAACTTCTGCCAGGAGGTAGGTTCGAACACCAGATATCTGGGCACCTTCCCTGCAAGAAGAGAGCTTGCCTGCAGAGAATACTCTGACCACTGAAACTAAGGAGAGAGCTAGCCTCCCAGGTCTGCTTATAGAGGCTAACATAATCACCTGAGGAACAACCTCTAACCAGAGACAACTATAACAGCTAGCGTCAGAGATTACCAGATGGCGAAAGGCAAATGTAAGAATCCTACTAACAGAAATCAAGACCACTCACCATCATCAGAACGCAGCACTCCCACCCCACCTAGTCCTGGACACCCCAACACAACCGAAAATCTAGACCCAGATTTAAAAACATTTCTCATGATGATGGTAGAGGACATCAAGAAGGACTTTCATAACTCACTTAAAGAAATACAGGAGAGCGCTGATAAAGAGTTACAGGTCCTTAAAGAAAAACAGGAAAACACAACCAAACAGATAGAAGTCCTTAAAGAAAAACAGGAAAACACATCCAAACAGGTGATGGAAATGAACAAAACCATACTAGAACTAAAAAGGGAAGTAGACACAATAAAGAAAACCCAAAGTGAGGCAACTCTGGAGATAGAAACCCTAGGAAAGAGATCTATAAACATAGATGTGAGCATCAGCAACAGAATACAAGAAATGGAAGAGAGAATCTCAGGTACAGAAGATCCCATAGAGAACATCGGCACAACAATCAAAGAAAATACAAAATGCAAAAGGATCCTAACTCAAAACATCCAGGAAATCCAGGACACAATGAGAAGACCAAACCTACGGATAATAGGAGTTGATAAGAATGAAGATTTTCAACATAAAGGGCCAGCAAATATCTTCAACAAAATAATAGAAAAAAACTTCCCAAACATAAAGAAAGAGATGCCCATGATCATACAAGAAGCCTGCAGAACTCCAAATAGACTGGACCAGAAAAGAAATTCCTCCAGACACATAATAATCAAAACAACAAATGCACTAAATAAAGATAGAATATTAAAAGCAGTAAGGGAGAAAGGTCAAGTAACATATAAAAGCAGGCCTATCTGAATTACACCACACTATTCACCAGAGACTATGAAAGCCAGAAGAGCCTGGACAGATGTTATACAGACACTAAGAGATCACAAATGCCAGCCCAGGCTACTATACCCGGCCAAACTCTCAATTATCATAGATGGAGAAACCAAAGTGTTACACAACAAAACCAAATTCACACATTATCTTTCCAAGAATCCATCCCTTCAAAAGATAACAGAAAAAAAAAATACAAGGACAGAAATCACGCCCTAGAAAAAGCAAGTAAGTAATCCCTCAACGAACCAAAGAGAAGACGGCCACAAGAAAAGAATGCCAACTCTGACAACAAAAATAACAGGAAGCAACAACTACTTTTCCTTAATATCTCTTAATATCAATGGACTCAATTCCCCAATAAAAAGACATAGACTAACAGAATGGCTACACAAACAGGACCCAACATTCTGCTGCTTACAGGAAACCCATCTCAGGGAAAAAGACAGACACTACCTCAGAGTGAAAGGCTGGAAAACAATTTTCCAAGCAAATGGTCTGAAGAAACAAGCTGGAGTAGCCATTCTGATATTGAATAAAATCGACTTGCAACCCAAAGTTATCAAAAAAGACAAGGAGGGACACTTCATACTCATCAAAGGTAAAATCCTCCAAGAAGAACTCTCAATTCTGAATATCTATGCCCCAAATGCAAGGGCAGCCACATTCATTAAAGACACCTTAGTAAAGCTCAAAGCACGCATTGCACCTCACACAATAATAGTGGGAGACTTCAACACACCACTTTCATCAATAGACAGATCGTGGAAACAGAAACTAAACAGGGACACAGTGAAACTAACAGAAGTTATGAAACAAATGGACTTAACAGATATCTACAGAACATTTTATCCTAAAACAAAAGGATATAAGTTCTTCTCAGCACCTCACGGGACCTTCTCCAAAATTGACCATATAATTGGTCATAAAACAGGCCTCAACGAATACAAAAATATTGAAATTGTCCCATGCATCCTATCAGACCACCATGGACTAAGGCTGATCTTCAATAACAACATAAATAATAGAAAGCCAAATTTCACGTGGAAACTGAACAACACTCTTCTCAATGATACCTTGGTCAAGGATGGAATAAAGAAAGAAATTAAAAACTTTTTAGAGTTTAATGAAAATGAAGCCACAACATACCCAAACCTATGGGAGACAATGAAAGCATTTCTAAGAGGGAAACTCATAGGTCTGAGTACCTCCAAGAAGAAACTGGAGAGAGCACACATTAGCAGCTTGACAACACATCTAAAAGCTCTAGAAAAAAAGGAAGAAAATTCACCCAAGAGGAGTAGACGGCAGGAAATAATCAAACTCAGGGGTGAAATCAACCAATTGGAAACAAGAACAAATATTCAAAGAATTAACCAAAGGAGGAGTTGGTTCTTTGAGAAAATCAACAAGATAGATAAATCCTTAGCTAGACTCACTAGAGGGCACAGGGACAAAATCCTAATTAACAAAATCAGAAATGAAAAGGGAGGCATAACAACAGATACTGAAGAAATCCAAAACACCATCAGATCCTTCTACAAAAGGCTATACTCAACAAAATTGGAAAACCTGGACGAAATGGACAAATTTCTGGACAGATACCAGGTACCAAAGTTGAATCAGGATCAACTTAACGATCTAAACAGTCCCATATCCCCTAAAGAAATAGAAGCAGTTATCAATAGTCTCCCAGCCAAAAAAAGCCCAGGACCAGAGGGGTTTAGTGCAGAGTTTTATCAGACCTTCAAAGAAGATCTAATTCCAGTTCTGCACAAACTATTTCACAAAATAGAAGTAGAAGGTACTCTACCCAACTCATTTTATGAAGCCACAATTACTCTGATACCTAAACCACAGAAAGATCCAACAAAGATAGAGAACTTCAGACCAATTTATCTTATGAATTTCGATGCAAAAATACTCAATAAAATTCTCGCTAACCGAATACAAGAACACATTAAAGCAATCATCCATCCTGATCAAGTAGGTTTTGTTCCAGGGATTCAGAGATGGTTTAATATACGAACATTCATCAATGTAATCCATTATATAAACAAACTCAAAGACAAAAACCACATGATCATCTTGTTAGATGAAGAAAAAGCATTTGACAAGATCCAACACCCATTCATGATAAAAGTCTTGGAAAGATCAGGAATTCAAGGCCCATACCTAAACATGATAAAAGCAATCTACAGCAAGCCAGTAGCCAACATCAAAGTAAATGGAGAGAAGCTGGAAGCAATCCCACTAAAATCAAGGACTAAACAAGGCTGCCCACTTTCTCCCTACCTCTTTTACATAGTACTTGAAGTATTAGCCAGAGCAATTCGAAAACAAAAGGAGATCAAGGGCATACAAATTGGAAAAGAGGAAGTCAAAATATCACTTTTTACAGATGTTATGATAGTATATATAAGTGACCCTAAAAATTCCACCAGAGAACTCCTAAACCTGACAAACAGCTTCGGTGAAGTAGATGGATATAAAATTAACTCAAACAAGTCAATGGCTTTTCTCTACACAAAGAATAAACAGGCTGAGAAAGAAATTAGGGAAACAACCTTCTCAACAGTCACAAATAATATAAAATATCTTGGAGTAACTCTAACTAAGGAAGTGAAAGATCTGTATGATAAAAACTTCAAGTCTCTGAAGAAAGAAATTAAATAAGATCTCAGAAGATGGTAAGATCTCCCATGTTCATGGATTGGCAGGATTAACATCGTAAAAATGGCTATCTTGCCAAAAGCAATCTACAGATTCAATGCAATCCCTATCAAAATTCCGACTCAATTCTTCAGCGAATTAGAAAGAGCAATCTGCAAATTCATCTGGAATAACAAAAAACCTAGGATAGCAAAAACTCTTCTCAAGGATAAAAGAACCTCTGGTGGAATCACCATGCCTGACCTAAAGCTTTACTACAGAGCAATTGTGATAAAAACTACATGGTACTGGTATCCTGACAGACAAGTAGACCAATGGAATAGAATTGAAGACCCAGAAATGAACCTACACACCTATGGTCACTTGATCTTTGACAAGGGAGCTAAAACCATCCAGTAGAAGAAAGACAGCATTTTCAACAAATGGTGGTGGCACAACTGGTTGTTATCATGTAGAAGAACGCAAATCGATCCATACCTATCTCCTTGTACTAACTAAGGTCAAATCTAAGTGGATCAAGGATCTTCACATAAAACCAGAGACACTTAAACTTATAGAGGAGAAAGTGGTGGAAAAGCCTTGAAGATATGGGCACAGGGGAAATATTCCTGAACAGAACAGCAATGGCTTGTGCTGTAAGATCGAGAATTGACAAATGGGACCTCATGAAACTGCAAAGCTTCTGCAAGGCAAAAGACACTGTCAATAAGACAAAAAGACCACCAACAGATTGGGAAAGGATCTTTACCTATCCTAAATCAGATAGGGGACTAATATCCAACATATATAAAGAACTCAAGAAGGTGGACTTCAGAAAATCAAATAACCCCATTAAAAAATGGAGCTCAGAACTGAACAAAGAATTCTCACCTGAGGAATACCGAATGGCAGAGAAGCACCTGAAAAAATGTTCAACATCCTTAATCATCAGGGAAATGCAAATCAAAACAACCCTGAGATTCCACCTCACACCAGTCAGAATGGTTAAGATCAAAAATTCAGGTGACAGCAGATGCTGGCATGGATGTGGAGAAAGAGGAACACTCCTCCATTGTTGGTGGGATTGCAGGCTTGTACAACCACTCTGGAAATCCGTCTGGCAGTTCCTCAGAAAATTGGACATAGTACTACGGGATGATCCAGCAATACCTCTCCTGGGAATATATCCAGAAGATGTCCCAACCGGTAAGAAGGACACATGCTCCACTATGTTCATAGCAGCCTTATTTATAATAGCCAGAAGCTGGAAAGAACCCAGATGCCCTTCAGCAGATGAATGGATACAGAAAATGTGGTACATTTACACAATGGAGTACTACTCAGCTATTTAAATTTATGAAATTCCTAGCCAAATGGATGGACCTGGAGGGCATCATCCTGAGTGAGGTAACACATTCACAAAGGAACTCACACAATATGTACTCACTGATAAGTGGATATTAGCCCAAAACCTAGGATACCCAAGATATAAGATACAATTTGCTAAACACATGAAACTCAAGAAGAATGAAGACTGAAGTGTGGACACTATGCCCCTCCTTAGAATTGGGAACAAAACACCCATGGAAGGAGTTACAGAGACAAATGTGGAGCTGAGACGAAAGTATGGACCATGTAGAGACTGCCATATCCAGGGATCCACCCCATAATCAGCTTCCAAACGCTGACACCATTGCATACACTAGCAAGATTTTGTTGAAAGGACCCAGATGTAGCTGTCTCTTGTGAGACTATGCTGGGGCCTAGCAAACACAGAAGTGGATGCTCACAGTCAGCTATTGGATGGATCACAGGGCTCCCAACGGAGGAGCTAGAGAAAGTACCCAAGGAGCTAAAGGGATCTGCAACCCTATAGGTGGAACAACATTATGAACTAACCAGTATCCCGGAGCTCTTGACTCTAGCTGCATATGTATCAAAAGATGGCCTAGTCGGCCATCACTGGAAAGAGAGGCCCATTGGACACTCAAACTGTACATGCCCCAGTACACGGGAACGCCAGGGCCAAAAAAATGGGAATGGGTGTGTAGGGAAGTGGGGGGGAGGGTATGGGGGACTTTTTGGATAGCATTGGACATGTAATTGAGGAAAATATGTAATAAAAAATATTAAAAAAATAAAAAATAAAGTTCTAAGTATAGCAATGAAAAAAAAAGAAAGAAAACCCTGCAAACCAATAAATTTGGTATATTCCTTATTTGTTACCTTTCAAGTTAACCTTCATCAGGTGAATAGACACATCCAGAAAATAGACTCTTACTCTGTGCTAATCAGAAATAGACTAGCTAGAGGTCCAGGAAAGGAGATGGGGAAATCACAAGGAAACTACTAAGAAAAGCAATGTAAAAAGCCACATATTGTCTGATTCAAAAATATAATGTTTTAGAAAAGGTAAAACTATTGCTATAATATAAATATCAGTGTTTGCTAGACTACATGGAATTTTCAGAGAATGCAATTCCCGTATTTAAGGTAGAAAAGTATTAAATATTATAGTATAATTCTGTATAAAAGTCAATATATGTTGTACAAATTATTAATCCAAATCCAGGGTTTCTAGCCTGCCTTTGACCATATAGTTTCCAGACAAAGATGCACATAGCCTATATACTTACAATAAGCCTTAAACAGCTCAAGAGCTGGTCAGTAACTACCCTCTATGCTATTAGAATCTACTTTCCTATTGATTAACCCTGGTTATTGCTTACTATGTTCATCTAGACTGCTCTTAACTCCAATTGGCCAGCCCTCACCATCATGTTTTTATGGCTTACCTAACCTATGGTGGCTTCTCTTTCTTTCTCCATCTTCTTTCTCGTGGTTTTGCCCAACCCCAAGCATGGGAAATCTAAAACCCATTTCTGTCTCTTCTCCCCAGGATTGGCTGTTGGTATCTTATCTTACCAATCAGAAATAACTTGGGGTCAGAGTCACAGGACTTTGGGGACAAACTTAGCATTACAAATGGCAGCAAAACCAAACCTAAACAACTATAAATGTATTAAGACTCATAAAATGCACATTAAGTACAGAAGTTGGTATTAATAAACAAAGGGTTATCGGGGCATGGATTTCTTATTATGGGTCCATTGTTTCTGGTGGATACATTGGAAGCACGTATTGATGATGACAAAGACTTTGCATGTGTCAGTACAGGGCATACTGTAACTGTTCAATTCTTCTATGAGCCTGAAACTGGTTTTTTTTTTTTTTGGTTGTTTTTTGTTTTGTTTTGTTTTTGTTGTTGTTTTGTTTTTTTCTTAATCCAAGTTGGTTTATATGGAAAGTCTAAATCTAATATCATCATGTTGAAGATGTTTTTCAATATCAGCTTGGTAATTTTAAAAAAAAAAAGTGTCAAAAACATAGATTTAAATCCCTTTATGCTACTACCGAATTAATTCTCCTATGCTGGGTAACATTTCACTCAACTATTTAATAATTTAAAACATAAAAAAAAAAGAAATAACACCTTCTTTTTTGTGAAACAGAAGGCTGCAAACATTATAGCTGAGTGATTTCAGATCAATGGACATTGGAAACTGCATTTCATTCTTTGACTAAGGCTGTGGTTAGTTTTGTTTGGGGGAAGATAGTGGGAATGACAGGGTGTACTTTCATTCTCTGGAAGATGGCCACGGCCACAGGCTTACTTACTTAGTTTCCCTCCAGTCCGGGTTTCTCAAGTACAAAATGATTTAAAGGCAGCAGGAGAAAAAGCTTATAAGATCAAAACTGTAGTCTCCCTATAATCTGTGCTAAGAAGGAACAAAGATGAATGCCAGGCTTTCTTGTTGTCCTAGTATTGTCAAAAGAAAGAAAGTAAAGCTACTCTAAATTCAAAGGGAGGATTATATAGGGCTAAGCTCAGGGAGACATCACTGAGGGTCATTAGAGGATCCCTAACATATTTCGCCTGTGTCTGTTTCTTTGCTGGAAAATAGTACTAATCTCCTAGGAAAGTTGACCTTTGAAGTACAATAACACAGATAACACTCTCAATAGCTTTAATTTTGACTCTAATGGAATCCCTTGTTCACATTTTATACAGTACTGCTATCTCCAGACTTTATCTGTTTCCATTTTTGAGGGGCTTTCAGATTATTCTAATCTAGATGTGTATATCTAGAATCTCTTTATTATAGTGTTCTAATAAAAATTACTTTTTTGCTATGCCAAAAGTTTGCCTTTGAACTGTCTCTGTGAAATAGTTAAATGTGACCCTTATTTTCAAGTAAACGTCTAGGTTTTGTTAGGCAGAAAGCTGAAATTATCTTTCAATTTTTTTTTTCAATTTTCCATATAATTTTATTTTCTGTACAATGTAAAACTCCTAGGTTTGCATGTCCACCTCAGCACTATGGACAGAGTGTGGGTCTGAGATGGCTAATGTAATGAGGAAGCAAAACATTAAGGCAGCCTGTGTACAGTGTGATCAGGTATATGAATAAGTTAATGTAAAAAAAAGAAGCTGAAAAACCAACAAGTAAATCAACAAACTAAAAACAAATACTCCTGACCTTTGTTAAAGTGCAAAGAAGACATTATGAAAGATTCTACAGTCAGTATAAGACCTGAAAGTGAAGGAAATTACATCAAAACGTTTGGGAACTGAATTAGAGATACGAGAGTGAAAACTCCAAAGATGAAACAAATTATCTGTTTTTCTCATTAAAATTGCAGTTAACCAATAGGGTTAAAATTTACAATGATGCTAATGTCATTGATCTTTCCCCATACACTTACCTTTAGGTTCAGGCACCACACAGAACGTTTACTTTGACCTTAATAAAATCCATCCATTGATTAACTCAATGTTACTTAGAGATTCTACAGGCTGTTGTTGTATTCCATGTCATTTGAAGACTTCTAATCACTGATTTGAACATAATTGGTTTATCAACAATGCAGCTATCTATGGGCAATTATTTGATAATTACATTTACAAAGTTGGATTAGGAAAATACAAATATTGATAATTCTTCATTTTAGGTCCTGAGTCTTTGTAGGTTTCTTAAGGTTTCTTGGCACAGAAAGGGTGTTAAAATGGATGTGCTGCCTCACAAAATGACCTGACTTCAATCTTTAGTACCCCAAAGTAGGGATGATATGACTTTTGCAAGTTATCATCTGCTGTCACATGGAGAACAAAATACACACACATACACAGCATACATGTACATATATATATATATATATATATATATATATATATATATATATATACATGTGTACACACATGCACACAAATATGGACACATAAACAAATTTAATTAAAATAAAACATACCTTCTGTAAGAAACCAAAGCCAACAACATTAAAATCAGATAACTGGGGTGTTTTTCCCTTGTACTATCTCCCGATGTTGATGCAATAGCTTTTGAAACAGACATCGTGGGCTCAATATAGAGCTGTAAGTAAGTGGTGGATAGAGAAGAGATACACATATGGATACATAGGTGAAAGATACATTTCAAATTGTTAAGATTTTAAATTTCAATAACTTTATATTAGAAATTAAATGTAATTAATAACAATCTTATACAATTTGATTATAGGTAATATACTGCACTTAGCTGTGAATTAGGCATAGGATCAAGCTGATAACAATGATGAAGATGAAGACAGAAAATATATTGCATCTTCCAAAGCATAATCTAATAATAATTATTAATGATGTTCTTGGAGTTTTGCTAATTATCTAATCTTGCTTTAAAATGATGTGAAATTTTCTGTTTAAAACAATTACTGATTTATTTAGTCACAACAGAATGAAACTGATTGCAAGAATTAAGAAAAATGTAGGATCTGTACAGTCTTTAGATTTTTTCACACACTTGCCTCTAATTTAGTTTCTAATTTTTTTAATGTAATTTGCTTCTCTTTCATAAGATTAATTGAGCAAATTCTGTGCTATAGTTGTGCTTTCTTGAGGAAAAAAATAATCCTAACCTTTCCCTACCCTGCATTACTATGGATATAAAACAGAGAAGGTGTGTTACTAAGTCAAAGAGAGTTTGGGAGCTATCACTCAACTATACTGGCCAAATTCAATAAAAATGGCACAGAAAAATTATTCCTGGGATGAAATAGGTTTGTTCATGGTCTCAATCTAAGAAGGCGAGACTGATTCCATAACAGACTTCATGGCAGTTGAGGAGACTAGCTCTAAATCTGTTTCCAAGAACTGAGCAATTCCAGACCTCAGAAGCTGCTCTACCACTGCCTGAGACAAGGACAATGGACACAACAGGGTCAGATGCAGATTCCAGACTTCCCTAACTACTTCCTTCTCAGTAACAGTTTCCAGACCTCCCCAACAAGTTTCCAGCCCCAATGCCCAGGTAATGGAATGTCTGTAGAGATGGACCCAAAAGATTAACATATATAGATGTCAGCTATCCAGGTATTCCCTAAAGTGCTTTAAATCAGGCCTGCAAGCTCACTTTGTCTTTCTATTGTGGTACTAGGAGAACCCAGAGTTCTGGACTTTGGCAGAATAAAACATTCTTTGCATTTACATACTATTTGAGTCTGGGATATCTTCAGTGAATCATGGACCCTTACAAAACAATTCATAACAGATTTACTATTTCCATACCAAACCTCATTTTTCTAGTGTTTATTCCAGGCACTGTGTTTTTACTGTTTACTTTGGCAGTTCCGTTTTTATCTTTTGGGTCCTGTTACTACTTAAGGTAGAAGTCTACCATTGTCTAGATAGCCTCCTGAGCTCAGCACAAAATGAGAAACTCTCTTTACCAGCAGAGCTTCTACCTCTCTGACCTTGTCTGGGGAGCCCACGACTCCCTATCCTCTAACTGAGGAATGTCACAGAGCCTTAGTGAGATAACAACTCAACTTTCTCTCTCCTCTCTGCCCTCTACAACCCCAAGAACCCTTGGAGCAAGTGCTTGGGATTGCTGGAATGCCTCTCCATGCAAAGGAGGTATTCATAGAACTTAAACTCTATCCTATGACTTGCATTTACCCTGAAAACTCCTTCCCACTCTTCAAAGTCTATATATAACCCTGGTTCATCCCTACTAAAATATATGCATTTAAATCCACCTTCAATAAGTACATGTGCACAAGTTAAGATCATCTAAGAGAACTGGTTCATTGAAGATAGTCAGAAAATGCCTTAGCCAAAGAGCTAAGATCTCAAGAGAGAGCCTTCCCTCTCTTCCTCTCTTTCCTCTGGCACTTACTCCTGCAGCACTCTATCAGTTCCAGATTCCACATTATCCATCCAGTCCAGTGTGCGGCTGTGTCTGGATACCCTGAGAATGAGGAAGGAGGGAAACGACAGCTAGACCCCCCCCCCCAAATGCATACCACATTCATCAAATTTTCATATTAGCAAATTCTTTATTCTTGTTGGGTAAAGAACTTTCCGTAATATTTGGTTCATTCTAATTCCATTTTTATTTTCACCATGCAATATAGGCTGATGTGTGTGTCCTCGTAACATTCATATACAACAAACCATATATCCTAACTCACTAATAACTCATGGCCTTTGAAGGTAAGTCATTCTACCTATATAATTACTCTCAGGAAATGCTCCAGAGAGGGCTTTTAAGAGTTTTGATATAGGATCTTCTAGCCAGAGGAAAGCTGCCAGCAAAGGAGGACGTAGGTCTTTAAATGGACACCAAAAGTATGGATACTTTCGTCTTGGACTTTCTCAATTCACAAATCTATGAGAGATAATGTCAAGGTCTTTTATGTTGCTCTTTTATGGTATTTTTCTTAGAACAACAAGAAAAGGTTATACTGCAAAGGAGTCTTATGGTTCAGAGTATCCTCTTTTTTATCCCATTAGATTGTTTATAAATATAACTTTAATATACAATTAAAATTAATTTTGCCTGTTTTATTTAATGTTTCTTCTACTATAAACGTCACTGAGGAAGGATCAGTTAAGTCTTCCTATCTTCCTATCATTATGGCTGGAAAACAGCAAGTATCAGGTATATTTTAGCGAGCAAATGAAACTATCCCTAACTCCTTTCTTTAACTCTACCCTGGTCTCTACTTTTCTTGAAGATTTATATTGTACAGACATAACCCAGATCCTTCTTCCTATATCTGGATAACAACAAATGCCTCCAATTGCTTGTCAAATTTAGTACAATTTTTCTCATTTTTTTCTTATTGTTTTTTGTTCTAGACACTGTCTCACTGTGCATTCCTAGCTGGAAGCCAGGTTGGCCTTAATCCTGGAGTCTTTCTCCTTAGTCTCCCTAGGCTGGGATTGATTGTAGGTGTGAAATTCTCATAGGGACATATAGATATTAATCTGGCAAATATGCTGCTGCAATTGATTATAGATTCACCATATTTCAAATTTTAGTGAATTGTGTTTTCCCATTTCATGTGTTGACATACTATTTCTCTCTCTCTCTCTCTCTCTATATATATATATATATATACACACACACATATATATACATACATACACACACACACACACACACACACATATATATATATATATATATATATATATATTTTTTAAGAAATGTCCTTTTAAAGTATCTCTTCTTCCTCCTGGGTTTTTCCAAGGACAAGTAATTCACACTGCTCAGTGATGCTATCTGTTCATGAATTCCACAAGGAAGTCATTGTTAATTGATTCACACAGCCAACACTGTGATCCCTCTGGGTAATATAAAGCTGTTTGTGACAGTAAAATTATTTTACTTGTATGCTAACAGAAGGACTTTACAAAACAACGATGCTCTGTAGTGGTTACATCTCGATGTAGACATATGTTTTACTACAGTAGGGGTCATCATCACACTGTAGCTTGCCCACTCACATGAGTGTGCTGACATGAGCAAACAGATAACCTTTAATCCCAACAGCAGCCATTTGCTTTCAGATCTGTCAGACAGTGGTGTGATACACAGAGTAGGTTAGGCAGTTCAAGATACAATTTAGAAACATCGAAAATCCTCATTAAGAAAGCGCATCTCAGGGGATCTGTTGCTGCTGTAGTTACAAATGCCAGGCTCAACACTTTGTTAATTACTATTGTCAATTTCTAATTCTCTTTTTCTTTTTATTTAGAATAATACTTGCTTACTAAAAACCAATTTTAAATGGTAAAATTCAAAGTTGCAGAGCTTTATGGATTAATTAGTCAGAGAAAGTCGTGCTTTAATCTACAGGAACTGCTAATATGAATCTATGGAGCAGGACACATAAATACTTAGACTTTTAGGGCCATATCCAATGTTGATCTTTATAAATCATCTTGGATTTAAATTTTACTCTTTGTGATAAGACATAAAGTCAGTGAACCAGAGTAAATCTTCAACCAACACATATCATATGATGCCAAGATTTGTTGTTCTTGTTGTTCTACATTTTGTTTCCTCACTGTAGACATATTTTACCTTTGGAGCCTGTCTTAGTGGTTTACTGCTGTGAACATACATCATAACCAAGACAACTTTAATTGGGCTAGCTTACAGGTTTATTCCATTATCATCAAGGCGATAACGTGGCAACGTCCAGGCAGGCATGGTAGAGAAGGAGCTGAGAATTCTATATCTTCATCTGAAGGCTGCTAGTGGAAGATTGACTTTCATGCAGCTAGGGTGAGGGTCTTAAGCCCACACCCATAGTGACACACCTACTTCAACAAGGCCACACCTCCTAATAGTACCACTCCCTAGGCCAAGCATATGCAAACCATTACAGAGACATTTTGTAAAATAGCTTATATCCTTATGTGTAAAGTAAACCTTTATTTGACAAATGTAATTATTGTCTTGGAGGCTTACTGCTGAATAAACTCACCCTTTCTAGTTCTTTCTGAATTGTGGTTGGCTAGTTCAACTCAGCTGTTTTGACCATGTTCCTCTCCAAGCTGAGTGTTTCAAATGTGCTTCTCTTGATTTCTGACTGAATTGCTCTGCTTGCCCTCACCCTGACTCTGACAATCTGCTCTAATCTTCTAGCTGTTTCTCATTTTCTGGCTCATTTCACCTTCACCTGCAACCTATCTCTGTAAAACTGTCCTGGTAAAATTCTGTGGTCTCTCCCTTTCTCTCTGTGTTGCTCTCATAGATATCCTCTCTTTCCTGTCTATTCTCATGAGAGTTGGGTGTATCTTATCTTCAACTCTTGTCAAATTGTCCTCTGATTTGTCACCTTATGTGCCTCTCAATTAGTTGTCACTTTCAAACACTGCTGCTTCCTTTTATAAACTAATTTTACCTTCATTGTTAGGGATTAACAGTGTCTACTAAGGGCATGTCTGTATTCTAGCCAGATTACATAGACCTAGAGAAGACATGTTGCTGGTTTAAAATTACTCTAAATTATAAAGACTAAAAATATTTTCTAGCTTTTTCCTTAATAGACAAAGGTGTGTAAAATTAATCTAGATATTTTATTAAGCTGCTTTTACCAGAAATTTACAAAGTTTATAAGAACACTACTATAATATTATTACTAATGTAAAGATTCTATTGGAATATAAGATTCAATACTGAGAAAAACAATAAGAGAAACTTGATTTTTATGAGAAAAATCTATGTTACTAGCTCAAATTATAAAGTATTTTTTTTAAATTAGTATTAAAAAAATCTTTTCCAGTGACTAAATTACATCTGTCAATGTTTTATTTCTTTTATGCTTTAGGTATGTTGCTATTTATTATAATATCTCAATGATACTGCTACCACAAACACTGAACAATCATTTGTCCTTTTGTCTCTTTATCCCTTTGTTCTTACTTTTAAATTATTCTTTGTTGTGTAGCAATCTCCTCTGAATGGAAGCATTCTATACTAGAGGGAAGTTCCTTAAGATTAATGAAGTTCCTGAAACTTACAAGATTTTTTTTTAAATCTCCCCTCTTAGGATATATTGTCAGTAACAGTTGTGGTTGAGAGGAGACATTCCAGGTCATAGAGCTTAGTCTTGTGCATGAAGCATCTCGAAAACAGTTTTCATGAGTAATCATTCATACATGGGTGGACTTCCTGGTGAGGCTGCTGACTTTGAGTCATACATGTTCCTGTTGGGAACCTCACATGCTCTGTGAAGGAAACACATTAAACGTGTTAATTCACCACACTGAACATTGATAGTATTTTAGATTGTTATAGGTCTGGGATAAACAGACTCATGTTTATGTCTCCCAGGAAAACTCACAGGACATTCTTCTTCCAGGAAGTTCCTGAAAGCACAGGATGTTTTCAACTCCAAGTCTTATTCTAACCCCCTTCTAATAATCTTGGTCCAAAGTAATTTTTCATTTCTAGGCTCCATGAAAGCCCACTTATTTTTCATTTATTGATATTTTGGCTTCTTTCTTATTCATGTGAAGTGGGGTAAAGCGTTTATAGAAACACAGAACAGTAGTATATTTCAAGCTCCTGCAAGTATTTAACATTCCATTCCTATTTCTCTAAATTTCAAAACAAAGTACAAATTCAATATTATGAACTTTGCTCTTTTTTGAGTATGGAATTATTGATAATTAATCTTCCTATGTAGCTCTGGTAATCAAAAGCACACTATGAATGTTAACTTATAGTTTATCTTAGAGCAATTCTCCTTTTGCCTCCTCTGGATGGTTGAATTGCAAATGTGTATGGTCATGTATTCCTGGTTTGTGATTCAATGATTTTAAAAATTATTACAAATATTATTATGTTGAAAAAACAAAAGTATCCAAAATGAATCTATTATCACACATTAAGTAAAGAATTAGCCTGACAGTGTATAACAATGGCCATTTCCCTATTGACAACCTCATAGTCCAAATAATCACCAAATTTTATCTGTAACTGACTTTAAAGACATATCATAATTTATTTTTAGCTTCTTAATACCTACCTGAAATATAGTGCACACTGGTCTTATTTCCTCTCTAGCTTACCTTTGTTCCATCTTCACAGTACCTCCACGGATTGTCTCTTTTGAGTCTTATTTGCAAAACTGACACTGAATATAACAAATGTTAGTCATCTATATTTAAATATCATTTTTACTTACCATTCAACGTGTTGTAATTTTAACATCTAAAAGGTATTTTTTTCAAGGTTAAATTAGCTCAACGAAATAGTTATTAGAGAGTGTATTTTTGTGTCAGTGAAGAACATGGCATTTTCAGGGTGGCTTTGCTCATGCTCAACCACGGTAACTAAGAGTGATTGTGTCAGACAGAGTTGAGGGACCAGAGCCTCTCATAGCATTTTAGAAGATCTCTGTTTATTGGCTTTGTTTATGCTTAATTTTTCCCTTAAATAAAACATGATGGATATAAGAAAATAATCTAAACACATCAGGATAGAAAGAAAAGTATTTCAGTCCACTAAGCTAAAATTTCACTTATTTATGAAAAAAAAAAAAAAAGAAAAAAAGCATACTTCAAACTTTGTAAGAAACAATTATGGCCAAACTGATCAGTGGCTGATGATAACTCTCTTATTCTCGGCATTGCTATCATGAAATGGGTAAGAAACCCACAGCTAATTCCTAAATGAGTTTCCCCTGCTTTGCTTTCCAAAACTTTCCTATTTAAATAATAAAAATGATTTGTTTGAGATAAAACCCTATGACCTTACATTGTGGTTAATATGCAAAGAAACCTATCCTTGACCATATATTGATTACTCAGCTAAGCTAAATAGGTTCCTAAGATGCAAAGATTAATTACATGAAATGTTAAATACAAGCATACTGCTGTAATGAAGCCTGGCTTCCTCTGTCTTCGCTGAAGGTTTTGTCTTTCCTTCAGGGACATCCAGGTCATTGGACTCCAATGTTAAACCCTGGCATTTGGGTATTAGCTTAAGGCCCAACGCTGTTCTTCATCATGAAAGATGCTGCTTGTATTGAATGTCTCTAATTTCCCACCAGATTTTAGGAAAATTCATACACTGAATATTGAGACTCTTCTCTCTCTTTTGATTCCTCAGAATCCCTCCCACCAATACAAATTAATTTCCTTCATATTTTTTCTGGTTCCTTAAACTAGTTTGGGTATTATTCGCTTGGATACTAATGCCACTCTACGATGATGAGAAAAGAACAAACTCAGACTTACAAAGGAGCATCAAATCTTAGGCCAAGTGCCAAATACTAAATAACTGAGTTTACTAACTCCTTCTAATGTTTGCAAAATTGTCGATTGTTTTATGTCTATTAATTCTCATGTTATAACTTCTGTTACACTTCATACTGGGCTTTTCCACATGTATAGTCAACCATTTGATTTATTCTTATTAAATAAAATGCATCTGTTATTATTTAAAAACTGGGTGAAGGAGTAAATGAAGAGGATATTTCCATGTCAGATAAACCACTTACTTATGGGAAGCTGCTTTCCCACAAATAAGAATAAACTGTTTTGAGGAAAAACTAAGATGGCATTTAGAAACTTACAATTTCCAATAGCCTAAATATTTAGATCAAGGATTTCATATATGAAGTTCTCTGGAAGACCAAGCTCCTGACAATCACTCGGCCATTAGCTAATAATACAATTGTCTCAATTTGACATTTTCTAGGAACAGTGTGTCTATAGGTTAATTACTGACACTAAAATTCATAATATACTTTAATGAGAGAAAAGTTGAAAGCTGTCTATACCATTTTTCATTATAGTAGAAAAAGACAGCTTGCCTTTCAAATTAAAAAAAAAAAATCCTTATCCAGAAAAGGTAAGAATATGCTACATATGATTGGCTATTAACTAATTAATGGCTGAACGTATATGTGCTGACACTGCCATGAGTATGATAAGTTGCAACATATAGCACTTATTGTCCTGTAGCAACTCAAACTCCTGAACTATTGAAAGAGGAAGTCAACTGTAGGTAAGACATAGAGTAAATACATAAGCAGTTAATTAAGAAGTAGTAACTTTTTTCCTTTCCACTCATTTTAGGATACATTCTTTAATTACTACTTCAGTGAGCCAAAAATAGTGTAGGGAATGATTTCAATGACAAACTTGGACCCCATTATCTACTTAAGAAATGTGGTATTATTATCATCATGAGGATTTTAGTTCTCATATCTCATTTGTATGTTAAGAAAGGCATTTGAATTTTAGATTCATTACAAGTCATTATAGTTTTGCTGATTATGTGTCAAAATTGTACTTCAGACATTCTATTTTATGCATTATAATCTAAAGATAGCTACCACTTTTGCTTGGGAGGTAGACATTTGTGTGGGAAGTTCATTATAATTCTGAGAAGGAAAAAAAACATAAAAATTAGCAACTTACAATTCTTGAACACAAAAGAGAAATGAGCTGTCAAGTACTAAGGTACATTTCATTCCAAAGGGAGATGTGACACTGCAAAGGGAGACTACTTTCTGTCTCACCTATGCCATATAATAGGAGCAGTAAAAATGGACAAGAAAGATAAGCAGCTAAAAGAACCTCTAACATCCAAATATTGTAGCTCCTGTCAGTTGTATTCAGCAACCAACAAAAGGAAAGCTAGTTACTCATTACAGTGAGCTTGGATGGCACAGCAGTCAGTATCCAGCGAGATGAAGGTATGCGTATGGTGATTAAAACCTAAGGGAAGAAACGCATAGTTCAATCTGCTTCTCAAAATTGTTTCTTCTATAAAGAAACTGAACATTAACTTATTATGGAAAGGGTATCACACGCTGAAGACAAAAGTCAAATAATCAACTCATGGCTTAGGGACAGTCTCCTGGTCAGCTTCAGTTATCAATTTGTCACAACTTAGAGATATCCAAGGGGGGTTCACATTGAAGCATTGCTAAGATTGACTGGGTTCATGTAGCTGAGATAATGTCCTGAGTGATGATGTGGGAAGATCTACTTATTATAGGTAGCTCCATTCTTTGATAGGTGGACTTTGACTGCATAAGAATACCTGAGATATACATACAGCTCAGTCTCTATGTGGGTCCCCCCAGCACTGGAGCATAGGCAGTTCCTAAAGCTATTGCATGTGTGTGGAATTTGTTTACCAGCTGGGCTGCCTTGTATGTCCTCAGTGGGAGAGGATTCTTTTAAACCTGTAGTGACTGCATTTGCCAAGGTCTGGTAATACTCAGAGGGCCCCTGCCAGCTCAAAGGAGAAGGGGAGGGAGATGGGGAAACTCTGGGAGGAAGGGACTATGAGGGAGGACATTAAAATGCGATATAAAATGAATAAGTAAAAAAAAAAATCAATGGAAAAAAATAAAATTAAAAAGATTATCTGTAATGAGCCAGAAAGCCAGCCAGCAAGCAGTATTGAGTCCATATGTAAGTTACTACCCCAACTTATAGCATAGATAAATTGTAACCTATAAGTGTAAGCCTAATAATAATCCTTTTTTATCTGAATTCCTTTTGGTTAGTGTTATATCAGAGTAAACTGAAGGTAAATTACAATAGTAAATAATGATCTTTGCTTCAAACCCTATGCCAACAGAAGAATATGTTTTCTAGGACAGGGATGTTAGGTTCCACATATTAGTAACAATTACTATGAGACACAACTGGCTCACAAAGAGAAGAATGGAGAAGGGAAATCAAGGAATTAGTGGTGAGAAAGCCCCACCCTGTCAACTAAAAACACAGTATGTATTATTTTGATTGGACCAGGACCACAGCCAGGTAGGATTCTGCCACATCTGCCACATGCTGTATGAATACAGCAAGATTAGAGAAAGAAACTATACATCATCAATAGATTTGAAAAATTCTGAGACAGGGTCAATGAATTCTATGTACATAATCATATGGTGGCACAAATTTACGGAAGTCAGCAACCAGTGTATGCTTGGTCTTAAAGCCCATTCCACAAGATAGAGCCTATACCTGACACTGCTTGGGTGACTAAGAACCAGAGAGTAGATAGACTAGAAGTCTAAAATAAAATTAAATAAAACTGTTTTTTTAAAGGATTAAGAGTAATGATCAAATGATTCCTAATGATATTCTGTTATACTCATAGAACAGTGTTTCATTTATCCATTATCAGATAAGCTCTCTCCTGAAATTGATGGGGACAAGTACACACACACACACACACACACACACACACACACACACACACAGAGGAACCAGGGGGTGAGGGGAGTCTTGGACCATAGTCCTAAAGGATATGTCTGCATCAAATCCCTCCCCTCAGAGCTTAGGTTACCCCAGGAAAGAGGAGGACAAAAGATATAAGAGCCAGAGGGTATGGAGGACAGATAGAAAACAAGGCTCTGTAAATAAAAATAGCCCAAGCTCATATGAACTCATATGACTGAAACAGCAAGCACTAGGCCTGCATGGATATGTACCAGGTCGTGTGTGTGTGTGTGTGTGTGTGTGTGTGTGTGTGTGTGTGTGTGTATGTGTGTGTGTGTGGTGTGTATGCTTTCTCTTTGGGCTCATTTTCTTCTGTTGGTTTGCCTTGTCCAACTTTGATCTGATACTTTTGTTTCATCTATTACATTTTATTTTGTTGTTATATGTTAGGAACTTTCTCAAAATGAGAGTTGAGGTGGACAGGGGTAGGAGGAAAAACTGTAATCAGTATATATTCAGTGAGAAAAGAGTCAATTCAAGGGAGACAACATTTAAAAATAAAACTATAAAATTCATAGAAGGTATATGTGTATATACAGGGTATTAAAGTTCTATGGATCTCAATTCATAAAAATAAAATACAAAACCAAAATTCCACAATATATCTAACATCAAAAGACAAAAATAATTTCTGGGTAAAAATAAATTAAGGTCTACATAAAACATGAAACTGCTATATAAGCATGCAATCTCAGTAATTAAAAGGGAGAAACAAAACAGAGAAAAGTACTTAATGAAATATTTTCTAAGTATTTTCCACAAATAACAAAAGACATAAAAATCAGGACATACAATAAGAATTTGATAGTTTTTGAAAAAAATGAACAATTTAATTAGGGTATAGAAGAAAGGAGTTTCTAGATGTTATTGATATGTATAATTAAGGAAAACACACATAGAGCAGAATATTGAAGATATGGTAAATCTTAACAGGCGTCATATGGGATGATGAAAAGTACATAAGATGGTAGAAAAAGAAAAATTATATTTGAAGAAGGAAAAATCAACAGTTCCCAGTGATCCTAGGATAGGAGCAATGAATATCCATTGTTGAAAGGATATACTTTTTTTAAGTCGATGTCCCTCAGTGTAGCCCCAACCAGCCAAATACTCACTAATTAGACCAGTGTAACACTGAACTCACAGAGATCCTCCAGCCTCCCCCTTCTGAGTGCTTTAAGTCATACACCACTACTTCTGCCTACACAGAGAATTTTTAAGGCAAAGAGAATTTTCTGTGGGATACTGTAATAGTGATGGACACATGGTATCATGTTTTTGTCCAAACACACAGAATACACACATCTTGAGTGAATCTTAATGTCATTTATGAACTCTCAGTAGATTGTGTGTCAATGTAGGTTGATTGAATATAAAAAAAATGTAAACAAGTCCACTTTGCATTATCTATATACTCACTGGAGCATAGTCATATTTTTAGTGGCCTGCCCCTTACACAGAACTTGAGTCCTTTCCCTCTCACACCTCTGCCAGAGGCCTTCAGTTATGGACGTTACAAGTGAGGGACCTGGGAAGGATTGTGAATGGAGTACAGGAAGTGAAACTTCCAGAGAATGAATATTAATGTTAGGTGGAACGAAGTAAACAAAAGTAGGTATGTTCATGATGGTATATCTGCTTGCTTATATCATAAGAAAGGCAGACGTTGAGCTGGTAGCCAACATGAGCTTCACCCATAATGACCAGCATTCATGGTGCTGAATGGTGTTCTTCACACCACTGGAGAAGAAAGGCAATCATCAAACTCACCACCTTCAAACCCTGGGATCAACAACTGTGACCTGCCTGTAAAACATACTGGTACAATGGTGTCAGGAATGTAATGGAAAAACCAACCATTTTTATTTGTTTGTTTGTTTGATTGATTGATTGATTGATTGATTGATTGGATTGACTGATTTTTTTAAAGACATCTGTATAACATTGCTAAAATGTTCAAGATCTTAAGACTACATAGGTAATAGGCATATAGGAAAACCTATTAATTTCATTAATTTAAATAAACATCGCAATAAACTGACTCCTAATGATGTAATACTAAAGCCATAGATTAGTTTTTCACTGAATCTTCATCAGAGAAACTTCTTGTAGTAAACTGGAATTAACAGAAAGACACAAATGGACAATGTCCAGAAAGTAAAAGACGTTGAAGCATTTAGTTCTAATTGAGATGTGTTCATCAAACCCCTCCCCTCAAGGCTCAAGGATTTATAATGAAAATGTATAAAAATATTTACAGATTCAGAGAGACTTTAATGTTCTTATAGGTGATGGTACCCCTTATGCTTTGTATCAGAAAAGAAAAAGCTATCAGAACTTATTTGCCAGGAATATAGAACCATGTTTTGTGTCATATTTCACAAATGCCTAACATAAGGTAAAAGAAGGAATAGTAATGTGAGCACCTTCATATTCTTATTAATGTGAATTTTGTCCAAAAGCCATTGAGATTACCTTGGCTTATCCTTTTTAATGAGACTGAATTCATAATGAATTAAATCAAGTCAAACTGAAATGAACTTACATACTAGGAGCAGTTAAAATAACAAAAGTCATTCTTAGTAGATTTGTTAAAAAAAATCTTGTGTTCAAATTGCTCATTTCAAAACGCAATGTTCCATTTAATATTATATAATGCTGAACTCAAAATTTGGAGTTATTTATGCAAATCCGGCTTATTCCACATAAATAAGAAATGTATCTTAAGACAGTTATCAACCTGGGAACTTTTTCGGATTTCTCCAGTTTTATTCAAGATGTAATGAATATTGAATAAAAGAATTTGGAAATGTATCCTGTTACCTAAAGGATTACTAAGGGTTGATACAATTTAATGGATTTTAACCTGGCAATGGTGTTGACTTCATGGGTCTAAGCTCTAAAAACATGGCACATTTATGTAAATGCTTGTTCTCTAATTTTAGACTTGGTCTAAAATCATGAGGAGTAGAGAACTGGGAGGTCGAGCAGTTAGGACATGGTGCCAAACATGTAAAAGTACAACGGCAGTAAGCATGAACAATTATACTATCATCAAGTGTTGAACAAAGGAGAAGACTTACCAAAAGATGAGTTTTCCATACGTGCGGATACATGAATGTGTCCTCTCCATTCTAAGCCCATAGAAAAGAAAAAAATCTATTTCCAAAGCAAGCTAAATTCAACTCAGTCATGGATTTGCACTTTTTTCTCTGTCTTGCCTAATTCCATACTTCTATTGATTCTGTGTCCAAATACTATCTTTTAGGTGGAATAGCATAACATAAACTACACAAGCCACAGCAGAAGTATCTCTGAGACCATAGCAACCATTGGCACCATCACTGCAACCTGCTAAGTACAATCCAGCCCCAGAGGCCCTGCAGTCCTTCCTGTCAGTATAGCTGTCCTGCCTCTTCCTATACTTCAATTCTCTCAGTTGTGTGTGCAGCATCTGACACAACAAACATGTGTTTCTTTAGTTAAGATCTCTTCTATTTGATTGTGAATTCAATCCTGAGAGGGTTTGTTTAGTTCCTGACTGTATTTCTGGATTCCAGGATAGAATGAAGCTTGTCAGTTATTACCTACCCAGAATATAGTAACCATAATGACAACGAATGCTGCATTTTTATTCCTTAGAGAAAGCCAGCTTTGAAATATCAACTTCTAGAAAGTCTATGCAGTCCAATTATGAGAATATATTTTAGGTCACATCTTTCTAATAGTCTTCCTCTTTTGCCCTCTGTTTCCATATGTCCCTTTGTCCCTCCTCTCTCCATGGCCTCACTATGGAGCTCAAGCTACAACTATGCAGTCCTGGCTGACCTCCACTTCACATTCCTCCTGCATAAGCATCCTGAAGGCTGTGATTATAGACACATGCAGAACTCCTAGATTTAACTTTCTCTAAATCACTTTATCTTTTTTATTTACTCAGAATATTTATAAGCTTTACTAGTTGAAGTTTGTTATGTATCTCAACAACTTGCATAGAAACCTCTTTTATTAAAATTTATTCCCAAAGTTACCTCAAGTAGCCTATGCTTTCATTTGTGACAACAAGGTAACTTTTCTATATCAAGATAGAAAAACCTCAAAGACATTATGATAAAAAGAGCATTATTCTATGATTCTATTTTTATTAGAAACTGTAGAAGCAAAGAATTTGATAAAGTTTTCAAGCACTGAGAGGAGGTAGAAATCATATTTAAGGGTATAAAATTTCAATTTTATAAGATAAATAAAAGTCAGAGAGCTATTGCTTAGTAGTATACTGCCTATATTAACAATAGTATATTAGTATTTAAAATAAAAATATTTTGCTTTTAATTTGATGTTTTGAATTTTATTATGTTTTATTATTATATTTTACTAGGAGGAGAAGTGTGTGTGTGTGTGTGTGTGTGTGTGTGTGTGTGTGTGTGTGTGTGACACAGTGTAGTTGTGGAAGTTAGAGGACAACTAATAACAGTCAGTTTTTCCCTTTCATCCTATAGGTTCTAGAAATCACTCATGTTCTCCAACCTGGCAGATAGCTCCTTTACCTGCTAAGCCATGTTACAAACCTGTAATTTAGTAGCTTTTGTTTGGTTGGTTCAGGAGAATTGCATAAATGAGTAGTGTGTTACATCATTTCTACCCCTCTTTATCACTCCTTCAACTCCTCCTGTGAATACTTCTCAAATCCCTCTGCAATTCATGTTCTTTTTTTTTCTATAGTTATTATTGCAACAATTCCAAGACCAATCAGTTGAGTGTGTATACACATGGGTTTACCAATGACCACTATGAGTTGTATAAGCTATCACAGTGCTTGGTCCTAGAGAAATCTGATTCTCCCTCCCTGAGAAGCCATTGATTGCCTTCAGCCAGGGTTGGGACCCTGTAGAAATTTACCAATCATGTTGACATGTTGGATATTGTGGTTATTAGGCAGGTCTTATTTAGGGCACAACATTGTTGAGATTTCACAGATGTGACATCCATATCAGTTACAGAGACACTATCTCACAGCAAGCTTGCAGGTCTCTCTGTCCCTTTGTTGACACTGCTCTGTGAGCTTTAGGTTTAAGTGTTGTTATAGGTATATAGATTGTGGCAGGGCATTCCATGATCAACTTTTAACTAGTTGTGGGTTTGTATTTGACTATGTAGCCTTAGATTTTTCAAAATCTACTTTAATAAGGGTTCTTAAATGCTTTAACGTCTTTTATAGCCCACTACCCACCAGAGGCCATGGAAAGAAAAGGTTAATAGGGCAAAAAGAGATATGGGCCTATTTTGAGGTAGTGTTTTTGGGTGATTCTAATCTTCATTGCCAGGATATCAGCAGATCAGTTTGGACAAATCAGCAGCAGTAGCCTGATCCATTCATAAAAACACTACTTACAAATCAGCAAAGGCAGTTAGATCCAGAAGAAACCTGCCAATCAGCCCAAGTATGAGAAGCAGCAAGAAGCCACTGGGATATCAAGAGAAGTCCTTTTCTGCATTTCTCTCTATGAATTCATAACAATCAGTGAAGGCAAGGCAAACCATTGCCACAGTATACTCAGTAAAGGCTAGCGTTAGGGAAGCCCCATAAAGACCAGCACAGCATCAAGGCAAACCAATGCCACACAGTGTCATACCTTGTCTGTTGGGTTATATTTCCCAACATCACATCCTTCTTTTCCAGGCAGCTTCCAGAAAAACATCACAAGACACAACTGAGTCTCCAAAGAAATGTTGAAACTCCATCATCGGGATAAAAAGGCTTCTTTTATGAGGCTGAGAATACCCTTACTGTGGTATAAGGACAAAATCCGAATAGGTGTTGTTATATCCAGATGCTTTCCATGTACCTGTTTAAGTGAACATGAAGTCAAGTTCTATGGTTAATTATGTGAATTATATGTATGTTGAATAAATTTTTAACATAAATTTTGTAATTTGTAAATAAACAAAACTCAGACTTGACATATATTTTTACTTATATTACTGAAAATTTTTAGGTGTGCACACTCATGAATATTGCATACAAGTTTAATACTAATATCCCTCTAATGACCACATCTTGATGTGACTTTGGGAGATCTGATGCCAAGCATCTTTTGACCTCAGGCATAGTTATAAATCCACCCTTTTCTAGAGACTATATGTTAGTAATTTTGTTGTTTTAAAACTTAATTATCCTTTTAGCTTATATATCTTCCTAATTTTCTGAGGCACTGCAGTATTGATTTCCGTAGTGGCTGTACAAGTTTCCACTCCCACCAGCAGTGGAGGAAAGTTCCCCTTACTCCACATCCTTGCCAACATGAAGTATGATTTTGGTATTAATCTCAGCCATTGTGACAGATATAATATGAAATCGCAAAGTAGTTTTGATTTTCATTTCCCTGATGGATAAGTAAGTTGAACATTTAAGTGTTTCTCAATCATTTGAGATTCCTTTATTGAGACTTCTCTGTTTAGATCTGTACCCTATTTTTAATTGGATTTTATATATTTTTGGTATCTATTTTCTTGAGTTCTTTGTGTATTTTGGATATTGGTAATCTATTGCATGAATTTTTACCATTCTGAGGGATGCTGTTTTGTCTTTTGCCTTATAGAAGCTTTTCAATCAGGAGTTCCCATTTATTAATTGCTGATTTTAGTGCCTATATTATTAGTGTCTTTTATAGGAAGTTGTATCCAGTGCCAATATGTTGAAGAGTATTCTGTAATTTCTCTTCTATCAGGTTCAATATATCAGGTTTGAATTTTAGGTCTTTGAGCCACTTAGACTTGAGTTCTGTGCCAGGTGAAAATATTGATCTTTTTGCATTCTCCTACATGCAGATATCCTGTTAAACCACCACCATTTGTGGAAGATGCTTTCTGTTTCCATTGTGTATTTTTGTCTTCTTTATAAAATTCTGGTATCTGTAGGTCTGCAGATTTATGTCTAAGACTTCTATTTGATTTCATTAATCAACCTGATTGTTTATATGTCAATACCTTCTGGTTTTTACTACCACAGCTCTGTACTGGCTTGAAATCAGGAATGGTTGATACCTCCAGAAGGTCATTGATGGTTCAGAATTATTTTAGCTATCCTGAGTTTTCTTTTTTCTTTTCATATGAAATAAAGCAAAGTTCTATCAAGGCCTGTAAAGAATTGTGTAGGAATTTTGTTGGAGATTGCATTGAGTCAATATACTGCTTTTGGTAAGATAGCCATTTTTACTATGTTAATCCTACCAATCTGTGAGAATAAGTTATCTTACCATCATCTCATATCTTTTTCAATTTATTTTTCAGTCTCAGAGGGTTTTTTTTGACAGTACGATTTTTTAAATTTAAATTTTAATTTATGTTTTACTCTCTGTATTTCATTTCCCAGCCCCCACCCCCACCCACCCTCCTACTACTCCATATCCCATGCCTCTTCCCCACCCAACCCTGCCTCCATGTGGATGTCCCCAAACCCCACCCCACCTGACCTCTAAACTCCCCAGGGCCTCCACTCTCTTGAGGGTTAGGTGCATCATCTCTGAATACACACAGACCTGGAAGTCCTCTACTGTATGTGTGTTGGGAGCCTCATGTCTTCTGATGTATGCTGTCTGTTTGGTGGTCCAGTGATTGAGAGGTCTTGGGGGTACAGATTAATTGAGACTGCGGGTCCTCCTACAGTATCAACCTTCTCCTCAGCTTCTTTCAGCCTTACCTAATTCAACAACAGGGGTCATTGGTTTCTGTCCATTGGTTGGGTGCAAATATCTTCATCTGACTCTTTCAGTTGCTTGTTGGGTCTTTCGAAGAGCAGTCATGATAGATCCCTTTTTGTGAGCACTCCATAGCCTCGGTAATAGTGTCAGGTTTGGGACATCCCCTTGATCTGGATCCCATTTTGGGCCCGTAGCTGGACCTTCTTTTCCTCAGGCTCCTCTCCATTTCCATCCCTGTAATTATTTCAGACAGGAACAATTATGTGTTCAAGAAGTGACTGCAGGATGGTAACCCCCATCCCTTACTTGATGTCCTGTTTTCCTGTTGGAGGTGGGCTCTATACGTTCCTTCTCCCTACTGTCCAGCGTTTCATCTAAGGTCCCTCCCTTTGAATTCTGGGAATCTCTTACCTCCCAGGTCTCTGGTGCATTAAGGGGGGGTAGGGGGGGAAGGTCCTCCCAACCTCCTATTTCTTGTTTACATTCTTTCTTCTGGTCCTCAGGGCTTCAGCCCTTTTTCCTCACCCAATAACAGATCAGGTTCACCCATCCCCCCTCGCGACTCCCTCCCATCCCATCCACTTAGCCTCCCAGGTCCCTCCCTCCCTCCCTCCCTCCCCACTTGTGATTGCTTTCTTCTCTCTTCCAAGTTGGACTGAGGCGCCCTTACTTGTGCGCTCCAGCTTGTTGACCTTTTTGAGTTCTGTGGACTGTATCTTGGGTATTCTGTACTTTTTTCTTTTTTCTTTTCTTTTCTTTTCCTTTCTTTCTTTTTTTATTTTTTTATTATTTTTATTTATTTGTTTATTTATTTAGCTAACATCCACTTATTAGGAAGTACATACCATGCATGTCTTTTTGAGTCTGAGTCATCTCACTCAGGATGATAGTTTCTAGTTTTGCCTGCAAAACTCAGGATGTCCTCATTTGTAATAATTAAGTAGTGTTCCATTGTGTAAATGAACCACATTTTCTGTATCCATTCTTCTGTTATGGAACATCTAGGTTGTTTCCAGCTTCTGGTTATCACAAATAAGGCTGCTATTAACATAGTGGAACACCTTCTCCTGTGGCATGGTGGAGCATCTTTTGAGTATATTCCCAAGAGTGGTATAGCTGGGTCTTCCAGTTTCTGAGGAACCTCCAGATTGATTCTAGAATGGTTGTATCTGTTTGCAATCTCACCACCAATGGAGGAGTGTTCCACATTCTGCATATCCTCGCCAACATGTGTTGTCACCTGAGGTTTTGATCTTAGCCTTTGTGATTGGTGTAAGGTAGTAAGTATATCAGGGGCGTTTTGATTTGCATTTCTCTGATCACTAAGGTTTTGTCATGAATGTCGTTTCACTTGCTTGGTTAGGGTTTCTCCAAGACATATATATATATAATATAATATATATATATATATATTATATATATGTAATTGTTTGTGGCTATTATAAAAGGTGTTGTCTCCCTGATTTCTTTCTCAGCATGTTTATCATTTGTATATATCAAGGATTCTTTTTTTTTTAGTTAATTTTTACTCTAGCTGCTTTGCAGAAGGTACTTATCAGCTATGGAATTACTTAGTAGGATATTTGGAGTCTCATATATACTATCATGTCATCCGCAAAGAATGGCACATTGACTTGTTCCTTTCCAATTTGTATTTCCTCGATCTCCTTAAGTTGTCTTACTGCTCTAGCTAAGACTTCAAGTACTATATTGAATAGGTACAAAGAGAAATGGGCAACCTTATCTTGTTTCTGATTGTAGAGACATTGCCTTGAGCTTCTTTCCATTAATGTTGATGTTGATGAGGTCCATCGGCTTGTTGTAAGTTGTCTTTATTATACTTAAGTATATCCCTTTTATCCTAATCTATCCATTACTTTTATCATGAATGAGTATTGGATTCTGTCACAGGCTTTTTCAATATCTGATGTGATGATCATGATTGTTTTCAGTTATTTTATATGACAGATTACATTGAACTGGCTGATATTTATATATTGAAACATCCCTCCATCCAATCTTGCTGAGTTGAAGCCAACTTGATCATAGTGGATAAACTTATTGATATGTTCTTGGATTTGTTTTGCAAGTATTTTGTTGAGTATGTTTCCATATATGTTTATAGGGGAAATTTGTCTGTAATTCTTTCATGGTTGAATTCTTGTGTGGTTCTCATTTTGGGTAATTGTACCCTCATAATATTAATGTTGCAATGTTCATTTGGTTTCTGTTTTGTGGAATAATTTAAAGAGTATTGCCATTAATTCTTCTTTGAAAGTCTGGTGTGGTAGAACGCTATACTAAAATCACCTGGACCTGGACTTTTGGGGGGTGGGATTTTACTCACGGCTTCTATTTTCTTGTGGTTATATGCCTATTTAAGTTGTTAATATGATCTTGATTTAACTTTGATGTTATCTATGGAGAAAATTATACATTTATTTTAGATTTTACAATTTTGTGGAGGATAGGTTTTTAAAGTATGGCCTGGTAATTATTTGTATTCCCTCATTGTCCATTGTTATGTCTCCCTTTTCATTTCTGATTTTATTACTTATTATAGTATAATGTTTAATATCCTTTGGTTAATTAAACTTACCTTTAATTATGTACAACAATTACTTAGGCAATTCCAAAAAAATGATAAAACCTCACTTACATCTTTCTATATATAAAATTAAGTATTTTTTTGTCAACTCTACAGGAGCTAAAGTATCTTAGGAAGAAGGGATAAGAACTAATACAATTCTCCCATGTATTTGTGTATGGTGAAATATGATTGCTATTGATTGGTATGGCAGGACATAGCTCACTGAGACAGTGTTAAACTTTCTTCCTAGGTGCTATAAGAAACCAGGTTAAGAAGATGCTCGTAATCATCCATTGGATGGAGTACAAGGTCCCCAATGAAAGAGCTAGAGAAAGTACCAGAGGAGCTAAAGGGTTCTGAAGCCCCATAGGAAGAACATCAATATGAACTCACTGGTACCCCCCAGAGCTCCTTAGAACTATACCACCAATCAAAGAAAACACATGGTGGAACTTGTGGATTTAGCTGTATATGTAGCAGAGGATGGCCTAGTCAGTCATCAATGGAAGGAGAGGCCCTTGGTCCTGTGAAGGTTCTATGTCCCAGTGTACAGGAATGCCAGGATGGGGAATGGAAGTGGGTGGGTTGGGGAGCAGGAAGTGGGGGAGGGGGAGGAGATTTTTGGAGGGAAAACTAGGAAAGGGGATAACATTTGAAATGTAAATAAAGAAAATATCTAATAAAATATTTTTAAAAAAGAAATCAGGTTAAATAAAACTCGAGGAGCAAAGCAGGAAATGCATGACTCAGGCCTTTGCTTCAGCTCTGGTCTCCAGGCTCCTGACTTCAGTTCCAGCCTTGACTTATTTCACAGATGGGTTCTGATCTAGGATTTTGAGCTGAAATAAAACTTTTTCTCCAACCCGGGCGTTCAAGGCCAGCCTGGTCTATAAAGTGAGTTCCAGGACAGCCAGGGCTATACAAAGAAACCCTGTCTCCAAAAACAAAGAAACAAACAAAAAACAAAAAAGCAAAACAAAACAAAACAAAACAAACAAACAAAAAAACTTTTTCTCCAATTTTGGTCATAGTGTTTTATTGCAGAGGTGGAAATCTAAGACCAGAAGTTTAAGATAGTATAAAGGTAAAAAAAATATGTTAGATTCTCTTAAACATATAAATGAATCTGGCCATTGCCAAAACTAGTAGTATATTAAGTGATATTTCTGAGACACTCAGAGAGAATTTTAGTTTCCGTTGTATAGTGTTTCTGCATTCCCATGACTTTGCCCAAGTAAATATACTTGATGCTTTTCAAAGGCGGATGCATGAATGCATAATGGGGAAATAGTGACAAGGAACCACCATCAACCTGAAAAAACAAGAGGCAAAGAATTTCATTAGGACTGAAACTATGTAGCAAATGTAATTCAATGAATTTGAGCTAAAATAGCAAAACATGCTGGATGTAGTTAAAATAAAGTCTAACTTTTAAGATCAGCACAATAAAAACAGAGTCTGAACATTTGGCTTCTTTAAGCGGAAATTCAATTTTACATCAAAGTAAAAAGTAAGAGTCATTATAATATTGAGGTGGTAATGCTGACTCTGTGAGAAATTGCATAGTGTCTTCAAAGAACCTCATTATTTTAAAGCTATAAAAATATTTGTCCAGATCAAAATTATAGAGATATCAAATTCAAAGAAGGAAATCAGATACCTTAGGAGGTTCAAGAAAGTTTGTGAATCAGAAATTTTCAGTTTTTTTATTTCTCATCAGAATTGAAATGTATTATTTTCTTCTCATCTACATCAGCAATTAAGCCACCTGTGCCAAGTAAGGAACAGAAACAGAGCTTGCTCTGCCTGAGTTGGTTTTCTTTTTTCTTTATTAGAGTGGCTGAACACGCCCCCCCTTTTTTTTCATAATAAGAGACTATTTCTTCTATTTTTCAGACCTCAATTCTGCTTTTTTAACTTTTATATATTGTTTCAGGTGCCTCTTTACTGATTGATATTGTAAGGGAAATTGTTTTACTATGTTTCTTCTATAAATTCTAAATAAAAACGTTAATATTTTTGAGTCTGATCATTGAATCTTATTTAACATTTAAATTTGGGAGGAGGAAGTGGAGTTCAATAAAAGACAATGAAAAAAGAGAAGCTTTCCTAACTATCAAAAAACAAAAACAAAACAAAACAAAAAAACATAATGATGCTGTGAACCCATCCTTTTGTACAAGTAAGATACACTAATAAAATGTAAAGCTTTGAAAACATTTTGTCTTTTTCTTGTTTGCTTTGATATTATTGAATGATAATATGTTCTTTTTACTGTTTGTTACTTTTATATTTCTTCTCCTTGTTCAACTATACTTGCAGTATGATAATAGATTAATTTTTAAAATATCAGCATTGAGGATGGTTGATACTAGTGGTGGGGATGGTGATGGTGATGATACTGATGTTCAGACAATTTAAAAAAATCTGAGGCAAGTGAAGTATTGAAAACATTTTATATTCATTATAATGAACATTCTACAGCAATTTTACAGCATTGAGTACATTGTCAAACCTTAGATGAAGACAGAAGAATTAAGTGAAACAGATATGCAAACTGGAGTTAACAGGGACTAAACAACTTATATAGTTACCTTGTAAAACTAACCAAATAATTGACTCTGATTTTGAAACCCAGAGACTTTTTTCTTACGTTGTACCAGGCAGATTGAGAAATAGTAATTTTTAGGCTATTTTTTTTATCATCTGGAATTTTGATATTAGTTTTTACTTTTCCATGAGTTCAGAATTCAGTAATTCTGATATGTTAGACAATAACTGAATAATATTTTATAATGTGAAGTAGTTTATGTGACAAATATTCTTTTATATATTTTGTTAATCTATCATCTATCTGCCTGTGTTTTATATATAGAGAGATAAATCCTAAAAGTTTTTACTTTAAATAAAATAAATGTTTCTTCTTTGTGTATATGAGTATGTGAAGATTTTTAGTTTCCTTTACATGAAAGTCTATGTGACTTGATTGTTATATACAATATAGTGCATTATTTTCATGAATAATAACAACTTCAACAAACAAATAATAATTAACTACTTCTCCATAAACATACTATTTCTGAACCTGAAAACTAAAAACTACAGTTAAGAATACAAAAAAATGAATCTATATTGAAATCTCAGATTTACTGTCTAATATTTAACTCTTACCTATGAAGTTCAGAGAAAATAAGGAAAGAGTAATTAATATAGTTCTCAGATTAAACACTAAGTAACCTGTGTCGTAAATTGGCTGTCAAGAGATCCGATGACATACAAGCTGTGTATGGGATCAACTGGCAAAGTCAACATGTGTGGCTTGAAGCTGTAGCAATGCTAATTTGAATTTTATTTCACTACAAGGATATATTGTCTAAGCTAGGGTCTCAAACACAGAAGTCAGGAATACATGTTTGCTATGCCCACTCCAGTGAAGTCTGCTTGACAGGCTGAAAGGCCTGGAAGCACTCAAGAAGCAAAGATTTTCATGGAAACTATGCCTCCTGGAACCTTGGCATTCCCATAGCCCGTATACTCAAACCCTGTCCCCATGTTAGTCTAGTGTATGAATCCACGTGCTCTCTTTCAGTATTGTTTTTTATAAGTGCCTTTAAAGATTGATTTTTGACATAGCTAAGCCTCCACCAGTGTTCCAATAGTTCCTAGATAATCCTTGAAGCCAACAGTGACCTTTGAATTCAGTAAGAAGGTTACCTATTCAATAACATTCAAATTCACTTCTAGTAGAGACAGTGAAACAAATTAGACATCACAAAGAACAGAGCTAGAATAGCTCAGGGCTAGTCTGCATAGAGATTACTTAGGACAATAGTCAAGTCTCACCCAAACAAGGGAATACACAATGGCCTAGCAAATAGGTGGGTTAACCATGAAAGAGTTAGTGGAGGGGAATTCTCCTGGGACAGGTTTCTTCACTAGGCCCAAAGGAATAGCATAATCAGGTATTTACTAAGAACCCCTGGTGGTATAATAGACTAGCATTACATCAGAGTATTCACCTGGCTCTATTTTAAGTGGTAAACTAACTTGGGGGGATGTGTTTGCCGGGCTTTTCATGTTTTAATTCTGTATAAAAAAGTCTGGTGCTCGTTTGGACATTACATTCAGATCCAACACACTCTCTCGTGTCTGTGTCTGTTGATTCTCACCGACTCTATGCCCATCTGTCTGAGACCTTGATTCCCACGGATTGAGGTGGGCCAACTGAGCCTGGTCCGTGGCACATGTTCACAACTCCCTGAATCTTTTGTGTTTTGAAGCTGTGTGATGTGCAGAATAACCAAGCAACAAATCAGTAACGCCATCTCCTTGAGTATACCCGGACTTCTCTTCACTTACTCTCTACAAGATCAGACTTCTCTGACTCTCCACATGATCATGATTTGAGCTGCCTTTGACCTCAGCCTAGAACTTTTCAATGCTCATCACAGGATGTTTTTTGAATTGCTGAACATAGCCCACATTTCAAGAAATGTCCCTTACGTTTATTCTAAATCTCTTTCTGTATTATTTATGAAATTATTCAAAGCACATAAATTTTAATAATTTATTTTATATGTGTGTTTCTCCTGATATAAGCCACAGATTTTGTGATGAATGTGAAATGTGACTTAATCACATAAAATTACTCTGAAACTCTTTGTGGGGTGCCTAGAGAATATATTGTAGTTTACTATTAATAATTGTCATTTTATTTATGCCTAGGAATGGGAATAACAAGAACTTTAAGAAGGCCAATGCAAATGTCTGAATAATTAAAAAGTTTCTCAATAATTAAAATTAATGTGAAACAAATTCCTTCAAAGACTACTTGAAATATTTATTGAATCATCTGTGTAACTAATATGCCAGTTGAAAAGACATTTTAACTTTCAAAACAATAAATAATTAGGCTTTCTCCTAAATTAATAAAATGTACCAGAAGCTGTTTGTAATACTTAATTAAACTATAACCCAAAGACACCAATTACAATAAAATGCTTCTCATGCAAATTCACTGTCTTTTTTTTTTTTTTTTTTTTTTTTTACGAATCACAAAACCAAGACTGTGCTGAAAGCAGTAGGTGAAGCCAGGGTCAGAATTCTCTGATGTGATTCCTCCAGGGAACAAGTACACTCCTTATGATCAGTGCTCATCTCCAAATTCAGTCTTTCCACATATGCTGTGGAAAGGATGGATGTGAGGTACTTGACATTTTTAGTAATTTTGAATATTAGTTTAGACATCCTTTTTGAAAGTGTTCAATGAATGGAAAAAGAAAAAAACGAATATGGTATCTGTCGCTTCTGTTTCCAACCAGCAGAAAAGAGCAACGACACAGCGTTCTTCTCAAAGCAGTTTATTCAGGAACCTTTCAACATGCAAGCAGGAATCTCTCTCTCGCCCCCAATCGCAATCCCTTATATAACCCCTCAACCACGCCCCATCAGCCCAGTCTGTGTAATCTCAGTTCATTGGCCTTCATCAAACGGCCTGATCTTGTGTCATAGTGCACCTGCATAGCTCTCACTATGGACGTGGCTTATTTTCGGGTGTATGAGGAAGTCAGGTGCAAGTTATAAGACTTGGCTGCAGTCCCGGGCGCCATCTTGGGACTACCGCCACACCCGCTCCCTACAGGTATCACCTCTAATATTTTGTTAAATGAAACAAATGACAAACTGGAAATGTCTCAGAAGTTCCTTGTAAGGGATGGAGATTGATAGTTTATGCACACTTTGCAGTGATTTCTGAAATAATTCAATTGTTCTTGATGTGATTTGCTATGCCAATCATTGTAGATATAACTGAGCTTATGTGTTTGTCTCTACAAACTAGAGGGTTTGCATAAGAGACTCATAGAATTCTCTACTGTGTAACATGTATGGGATATCGTAAAAGTTAAGGGAAGACTTTTACACTGCCTGTAAAACAGGTCTGTGGATGAGAGCATTGGTAAAGTGGTGGATCTGGCAGGAAGAGATAAAAGTATGTTTACAAAAAGGCTAAATTTTAAAATGATGCATTCTAAACATTGTATTTGATTTGCTAATCTTCTGATTAAACACAGAATTGAATTTCATAATTAAATTTAAATTTATAGCAATCATTTTAATTTTAAAACTAGAACATGATTTACGGTAATCAGACCAAAAGGAGATTACTCATATAAATATGTGTTTTATAAAAAATAATTTACAAAACTAAAAGATCATATTCCTATTCAGTTATTTCAGGTCAGCTAAAGTATTAAATATTATGAAATTTTAATTTTAAAAACAAAAGTAGTCCCAGTACAATATATTAATATTAATGTGTTACTATTTAAAACAATTAAATTTAGTATCAAAATAAGTCCAAGAATATACTGACAATAAAGATACAACACATCCAAATCAGAAAAAGTTTATAGCACTAAATTCCTGTCTTAAAATTTTTTAGGAATCTCAAGTTAATAACATAATGATAAGCCATATGTTTCACATTGGAAAAATCAACAATAACAACAATAAGAACAAAAGATCTCACAAAACAGTAGACAGGAAGGAATAATCAAAATCATGGTTTAAAGTAAAAACAATATTATTTTCTTTTCCTGTCAGATGATTATGGCATACATACATCTCCTGTTGGTTATACTATACTAATATAGAGACTTGGGAAAGATTCCAGGTTAATATTGTTGTTGGATGACAATTGTAGTTCAGCATTGATCCCATCTTAGACTCCATTTTGTAGAATTTATCCTATTTTATTTCTCTTTAATTTCTTCAGTAACCCATATATCATCCAACAATGTGGCTTCTATTGTTTATTTCTATTGTGGTTAGAAAAATATGGGTATTATTTCAATTTTTCTATGTTTTTGAAACTTGCTTTATACCTTGCTGTGCAACCAATTTTGGAAAAACTTCCACAAACTTCCTAGAAGAATGCATTTCCCTAGAAGAATGTATTTTCTTTAGTCTTTGGGTGAAATGTTCTACAGATGTCAAGTGCTTTGTTTTATGATGTAATATGCTCTGTATTTGTATACTGCATTATTATATAATACTTCTCTGTTACTTTTTTTTCTAGGATGACATGTCTATTGAGGAGTTTACAGTATACATATCATCCACTATCACTCTGCTGGGGTAAATCTGCAGATTTTGATCTTATTATACTGTTTAAATAACTTGGATATGCCTTTATTTGTTTTGTATCTGTTTATTCTTGCAATATTCTCTTGATGGATCAGTCCGTTATTGCATAAGCACTCATCTTTATCTCTTCTAACTATTTTGGATTTAAAGCCTTTTTTTAATTAGACACTAGAATACATACACTAGACACTAGAATCTATACATCCTACCAACCATTGTAGTATGTTATAGTTATTCATTTTATCGTGTGATTGGAAATGGAAGAGGAGCCATTGGAAGGTCAAAGGAAGTCTGTATCTAGCAGCTGGAAATCTGTTTCAAGAGCTACTGACGATACTGAATCACAAGTATGACAGCATGGATATGTATCCATATATAGAGATATATCTCTATCTCTATCAACTATATGTATATATCTAGTTCTACATTTTAGCTAAACTGACAAGAAACAAACTTATTTATTTCTAAGCAAATAATTCATGTAGATTTAATTATTAAAGTTACTACATAAAGATGGTTATATTTGGTATTTAGCAAATATACTATTTATAGGAATAACCCATGTAAACTGTATGTTTCAATTTTGATCTTGAGTCATTATTTCAGTGTATTTTGTGAAAGGTGCTTTCTTATTACCTTTATACCACTGACATTATCACAATGTAATTTGGTCAAGTTTGAGGCATCCATTTGGGGGTATGCTTTTCACAATGCATTTTATGAATATGAGGACATGATATTAAATCATGAAGAAACCAGATTGCTAGTATGTGATT
Source organism: Mus musculus (assembly GCF_000001635.26). NCBI lineage: Eukaryota > Metazoa > Chordata > Mammalia > Rodentia > Muridae > Mus > Mus musculus. Next base: position 51,936,914 of record NC_000084.6, read on the forward strand.
AGTAATGAGTCTCAACACTTGGCAAAATGTATTAAATAATTGGATGTAGATTTCATAGCTCTAAATAATATATTAAATAATATATAACCCACCACAACCACCATCAAGGCTCAGTGACTAGGCAGAAAAAGATATGCAAAGAATGTAGGGAACAATGGCTAAAGAATAAAATCTGCTGACCTGACACACTGCCATTATACTCATAAATGCACTGCAGCTGTGATTACCCTAACTCGTCACTGATGATCTATAGGCACATAACAAATAAGCAAAACATTCAAAATGTGATTTGTATTGTTTATAAGAAGGGTTTTTGTTTTCAACAGGAGTCAGGAGGATGAGGGAGAGTCAGAGGTATTTAAAACTTCCAAACATTGAAATTGTCAAATAATAATTTATTTTTAAAATGGAAAGAAATCTCACAAATTGATTATTTTAAATTTCTCAGAAAAAAAAAATACCACATTAACCTGCTTACATACAGCATCACCAGAGAAGTTGTCATGTTTGACAGATTTAAGCAATAATTGTTTATTTTTAATATCAGCCTCCAACTGTACATTTTTATAAGAGACAAAAAATGGTTAGATTTGGCCAATGTAAACAGAGAAGCCTAAATGGCATCAAGAACACCATTCAAGAAAGATAGAACAAAGCACACAGAACCCTGCAGACTTTGTTCTAGCTATGTTAATTACTCTCTGAGAGCCCATGTGAGCCCAGCTTATTTGACTCAGTGGGTCATGTTCTCCTGATGTCCTCCATTCCCTCTGACTCCTTACAATATTTCCTTCTTCCCTTCAAGCTCAGAAGAGAGAAACCTAATGGAGACCTACAAGATTCCACATAATGTCTGCATGTGTGTTTTTGTACCCTCTCCCATATGCTCCTTTGGGAAGCATTTTGAAGAAAGCTGAAAAAGGAGCCAACCTATGAGTATAGCAGAATAAATTTTTAGTAAGAATAAAAACAAAGTTAACTTAAACTGTATCAGTTAAGAACAATCATTTAAAAACTAAGGGTTTATATGTATCAGTAGATGGCCTAGTCGGCCATCATTGGGAAGATAGGCCCCTTGGTCTTACAAACTTTATCTGCCCCAGTACAGGGGAATGCCAGGGCCAAGAAGTGGGAATGGGTGGGTAGGGAGCAGAGTGGGGGGAGGGTATAGGGAACTTTCAGGATAGCATTTGAAATGTAAATAAAGTAAATATCTAATAAAAAATTAAGAAAAAAAAAGATACTTTTAGTTTCTGCTGAGTTTGACAGGGTTTATCTAAATGTTATACATATACAAAAGCTAGGTTAAATGATTATTCTTCAAGATTTGTAGATCAAAATTTTCATGATCAACTACCATATATTAAGGCATGACAATGAGGATAAAATGACGGAAAGGAAATGTTTTTAGTGTTTGTTTTTGTTTTTGTTTTAATCGTTCAACAGAGTTCAGCCAAGTCCCAAGCAACCAGCCAGGACACCACTAAAAAGATCCTGCATGCTTGGTGAGATGTCTCTTCTCATAATCAGAGGTCCTAGAGACACCAGAGGTTGAATCCTAACCAGCATTCATTATACAACCACCTTGGCCAGTTTGAAATTATTTACTATTGGACCTTTCCCCAGACAGATGTTTTACTAGATTCAGAGACTCATAAATTAACTTGGCATGTTATAATACCAGGACAAGTAACAAAGGACAAATACAGTCTTTAGTCTGACTATACCATGTTAGGATCACTGTCTCATTAACCTGGGAGATTTAGTTTATCTTAAGACCACTCCATATGATAAAAGGTTGCCCCAAGATGTCTGCACTGGACCCTATGCAATCTTTCTCAACTCTCTTGTAGTCATGCTATAAGAAATATCACAGTAGATTTATCTGGTCAACACTAAGAATTTTCTACTTCCTAGAAACTCAAATGGATACAAATGTTAGTATCTTGACAATCTCTATTCCTTCTGGTAAAACCTTGATGGAATGAATTCTTAGACACCTCAGATCCTGGGAAGAAGCCATGGTTCAAGGTCATCATTTGCCTTCAGTAGTGACCTCTAACTGTATCACTGGGTTCATTATGGGGAACAGAGCTTTCATATATTCACAGGAATACTGCTTATCTCTCTTCCTACAGTAACTCTGGGGTATTACTTTTTACCACCATGACTTTTATGTTTTCTCTGCTCTTATTTACAGCTTCATGTTTTAGTTCTACTTTGTTTCTTTGTGCTCTTCAATGGCTATTCTTGGTTGTCAATTTGACTACATCTGGAACTAACTACAATTTGAAAATGAGGAACACATCTCTGAAATTTTCTGCTTGGTTTGAAATGGTGAAGGCTGAATCCCTTCCAAGTCTAGAGATTGGAGTAGGAAAACATACCTGTGTTCCATATCTTGAAGCAGAGAGACAGAGGCTTTTATCTAGATCTTTAAGACAGGAAGACACACCTTTAATCTAGGCAACACCTGCTGGAAGCCTATATAAGGACATGTGTCAACTTTCGATGACCTGTGCAGACCTTCTCTGTGGGACCTAGGACCTGAGGACCTGAAAGAATGAGTGAACTACACTGTGACATTGTAGACAGTCTTACTTCACTGTCAGTGCACTTTCATCTATGGATGCAACAAAGTAAACAATGATCTAAGGAAGGTTGTTAGAGTTCAGAGAAATGTAAATAAATGCCAGAAAGCACATAATAAATATTAATAGAGCAGCCCTTTCCCAGAACTTTCTAAGGGCAGATCAATTTAAGCACAATTACCTGGCATATAGGATAGATTATATCTAGGAAAGGACAAAATCAAGGCAGAAGGCCATACCCAGTTTTAGGGTATATGGACAAATTGGATTCTATAGCTATGTTCTGACATTCAACAAGAGTAGATATCTTATAAATTGAATGTGAATATTTAACACAGGAGGCATGAAACATCATCCAAGAACAATCCAGGGAACAATGAGCACCTGAGATTAAAGGCTCTCTTCCTTTTTCTCCTGGAGGCTCTCACACAGTTCCCCCAAGACATTGTTTACCATGGTCATTCTTTTCACCATGTTTGTGCAGACATGGAAGAAGAAAACTCTTGTTCTCTGCCTGCTTGAACTTGTCTTCCTAACACATTCATTCCTTTGCTGGCACCAGATCCTACTGTTTTATTATTCCATCATGTACTTCTATAGAAGACTAGCTGAGACACTCAGCCTTGTGTGAATAAACTACATTATTTGACTTTCCATTCTCATCGAGTTGTTGTTGAATTAGTTGGACTACAATCTGTAGATCATTCTAATAAACTCCCTTTATCTATCTATTTACCTGTCTATCTTACATCTATCCATATTCTATCATCTATCTATTTTCATTCACTGTATGTATGACTCAGTGGGTCATGTTCTCCTGATGTCCTCCATTCCCTCTGACTCCTTACAATATTTCCTTCTTCCCTTCAAGCTCAGAAGAGAGAAACCTAATGGAGACCTACAAGATTCCACGTAATGTCTGCATGTGTGTTTTTGTACCCTCTCCCATATGCTCCTTTGGGAAACATATGTATGTATGTATGTATGTATGTATGTATGTATGTATGTATGTATGTGTCTATCTATTGATTATCTATCTATCTATCTATCTGTCTATCTATCTATCTATCTATCTATCTATCTATCTATCTATCTATCTATCTACCTATCTATCTATTTAACTACCTGTTGTCAATCTAGAAAGAATAGGTTTCGTAACTCTAGAGAACCCTGACTAATATAGGTTTCATATCTGGATCTAATAAAAAAGATCATATGACCTTCAAATGGCTTGGGTAAGCACACTCTTCCAACTTTGCTACTTGTAGTCCATGTAATCCTTCTACTTGTCTCCCGACTTTTCATACATAAAGCTTAACTTTATGGATATATATTCATCGTGGGATCTCCAACATCTTGAAATCTTCGTTGCAACTTGTTCTTCACCTTCAGAACTCCCCACAGTGGCCTGTAGGGTCTCTTAAGATGTCACACATCAGTAATCAGCTTTATAGAACATTTGCTCGAGCCTTAAGTGCACATTCATTTTATCTTTGTCCTACCTGAAAATCTAGTACCACATAGATATAATGTTACTATTTAAGAAGTAAGCTCATACTCTTGGAGACACTACAACTAATAAAGAAATACATCAGATATTGAATATACAAAATCAACAAACAAGAATCAGAAGTGTTACTATAAGCAAATTACACAATTCTATTAAAGGAAAATAATCTCAATTCTAAAAGGTAATATTGTTTCAAATATCCATTATCTTCAAAGCAACCTACATATTCATTTTGATTGCTTACAAAATCCAACTGGTATTCTTCATTTAATTAATAGTAAAGTAATGCTAAACTTTATGTACAACAAAAATTAAATGTTCAGTGTGTGTGTGTGTGTGTGTGTGTGTGTGTGTGTGATTTTAATGAATAAAGGATGCAGAACTCAAAGACTAAGGAATATATTGATCCAACCTAGCTTTATTGAAGCATAAGGGTACCATGTCAAACCTAATCAATGAATATATGTAGGACATGTAGTTTTTTGAAAATATCAAAGTATACTACTGTATTTTGTGTATATTTAGTTAGTAAAAGCTGTCCCAAATCTTATATAAGGCCCATGAGTATATTAGTAAAGTAGTTTTTAATAAACCTTCCATAAATTACTTTTGTAATCCTTTTCCACAAGAACAAACAATAATAATAATAACCACCTTTATTTAGGAAGAAAACAGGCTTGAATTTAGAAGTTGATTTTCATAAAGAACATAAACAACTGAACCCTGGGTCAGGTGGGAAAATAATATATTTTAAAAGCTGCTAATAGAAAAAAGTACAGAAATAAGCAAATACACAGACTAATAAAAATCTCTCGTGTTGAACTGTGACAGTCATTTGTGTTTTTACAAAGTCTTATCATGGTGCCTCTGTGTGGTGATAAAATATGCAGAGATATTTTGAAAGTGACCAAAAGCAAATAGCAAGGTCACTAACACTAAGAAGATAAATCTTTTCAAAGAAAATTGATATGTTCCTTTTTTTAATAATCAAAAGCATGTTTTTAAAAGCTGAAGTTGGTCTCAATGGTTCTGTTTGTGCTTTAAGTTCTTGCTGGCTCTAGTAATCATAGATATCTTCAGTAACTAATAAGTTAGGTTTCTGTTTCTAGGTTTAAGTCAGTTATTTATGTTTCTATCAGATTTGAGTTTTGAAGAACTGATTTTCCAAAACAGAACTAAACCATTTAATTAAAATGTAATGGAATATAATTCTATTCAAGATGACACAGAAACATTTATAACCATGCTGACTTTAATTTTCTTCAAATAGGGAGCAAGAGCACAGTAGATTTACTGGTCATAAAATGTAAGTATAATGTTGCTTTGAGTTGTGAAACAAACTCTGTAATTTGAGTTGCTATATTCTAGAAAAATTAAAATTGCAACCCTATAAACTATTATTCAACTTCCTTTTTCTAAGCCTATTACTTGTCAGAGGAAGCAAATGGGAGAATTAGACCATAACACAAGTAGTAGCTGAAGCTAAGCTCCACAATTTGTTGCTAGAATTGGTAAAATATACTTACATAATTGTAGATAGTGGGTCACATGAAAGCAATAAACTAGAAGTTAAATATATTTAGCATACCTCAAATGCTCAGAACTAATAGGGTTTTGCACTGGTTTCTAATTGGTTAATACATTTCATTTCTTTTGCCTATCTAGTTTGACAAAATCCAACACCCATTCACGATAAAAGTCTTAGAAAGATCAGGAATTCAAGGCCCATACTAAACATGATAAAAGCAATCTACAGCAAACCAGTAGCCAACATCAAAGTAAATGGTGAGAAGCTGGAAGCAATCCCACTAAAATCAGGGACTAGACAAGGCTGTCCACTCTCTCCCTACCTATTCAACATTGTACTTGAAGTCCTAGCCAGAGCAATTAGATAACAAAAGGAGATCAAGGGGATACAATTTGGAAAGGAAGAAGTCAAAATATCACTTTTTGCAGATAATATGATAGTATATATAAGTGACCCTAAAAATTCCACCAGAGAATTCCTAAGCCCGATAAACAGCTTCAATGAAGTAGCTGGATATAAAATTAACTCAAACAAGTCAATGGCCTTTCTATACACAAAGGATAAACAGACTGAGAAAGAAATTAGGGAAACAACACCCTTCTCAATAGTCACAAATAATATAAAATACCTTGGCATGACTCTAACTAAGGAAGTGAAAGATCTGTATGATAAAAACTTCAAGTCTCTGAAGAAAGAAATTAAAGAAGATCTCAGAAGATGGAAAGATCTCCCATGCTCATGGATTGGCAGGATCAACATTGTAAAAATGGCTATCTTGCCAAAAGCAATCTACAGATTCAATGCAATCCCCATCAAAATCCCAACTCAATTCTTCAACGAATTAGAAAGAGCAATCTGCAAATTCATCTGGAATAACAAAAAACCTAGAATAGACAAAACTCTTCTCAAGGATAAAAGAACCTCTGGTGGAATCACTATGCCTGACCTAAAGCTGTACTACAGAGCAATTGTGATAAAAACTTCATGGTACTGGTATAGCAACAGACAAGTAGACCAATGGAACAGAATTGAAGACCCAGAAATGAACGCACACACCTATGGTCACTTGATCTTTGACAAGGGAGCTATAACCATCCATTGGAAAAAAGACAGCATTTTCAACAAATGGTGGTGGCACAACTGGCGGTTATCATGTAGAAGAATGCGAATTGATCCATTCCTATCTCCTTGTACTAAGGTCAAATCTAAGTGGATTAAGGAACTCCACATAAAACCAGAGACACTGAAACTTATAGAGGAGAAAGTAGGGGAAAGCCTCGAAGATGTGGGCCTTTCTAGCTTCTGAGATTCTCAATCAGCCAATCCATTTGGAATCTATTCTCCACCCACATTTTCAAAGTGAACAACAGTTTCTTCTAGGGTCTCTATGAAATTCCTTATTTCTTCTTTCTCCTTAAAAATATGACCAGGCCTTTTCTTTCCTGGATAATACATATCAATGTATTTAAGTGTGGTTTTACTACATAATATATCAACCTTAATGGATGTGGACATAGAACTATATAAAGCAGGGAGAAGTTATTTTTATTGGACTATCCAAATTGAAATTGAGACTAAGGTAAACCTTGGTATTTCATTGTACATCAAAAATTCCCCTCTCTCTCTTCTGCATTTCCCCAGGCTTGAATAGAATTTATTTTTATAGACAATGATTAAATCATAGCCAGTACAAGTTTAAGGAAATAACAATAGTTCAGTTGGTACGGGTAATCCAATAAGTATTTTGGCTTATATTTTTGGAAAGTGATAAATTTAAAATCATTTAGTCTAAAAAATAGTATTACTCTCAGGGAAAAATGTATGAATACCAAATGGTCATCTCAGAAAACATACATATATGTCTAAGTAACATTATATGAGCAGATTATTTTTATGTATTTTGTAATGTATGAGAGAGAATGTGTCTGTATAAGTAAATAAAAAAGGATGCTATGAATTTGAAATAGTGCAGGGAAATGGAACAATGAGGAAATGATATAATTCTATCTTAATTTTTAAAAAAAATGGAAAAGAAAAATATCCAGAACATTAAAATGGAATACATAAAACAGTATATAACTTGGCCTGGCAAACAAGATCCTGGACAAAAGAAGAGTTGTTCTTTAGGACTAGTTCTGCTGGTCTACTCCTCTTGGCTTTATATACCTGAAGGCACATCTGATAGTCATATGGCAATTTATCATACTATTAAATCAATGATTGGAATTAATAAAATGTCATCACCTTGAGACAAGTTATTTTGTCACAGTATTCATTTATCTTGTTATTGACTTTCCTATTACAATACAGGATTATGTCTCTATCCAGAAATAATGGGTACCTAATTGGATAATTACATATATCAGGTAAACATACATAGAGCATTTGAAATAGTGGTGATTTTAAAAGATCTGAACAAATGGTCTATTTGCTGAGTTTAGGTTAACAGTATGAACAAGGGAACTCCAAAGACTCATACTCCTACTGTGGTTTTCCAGAGAAATGAGAGTTGCTACTCAAGGTAAAGTGTTTCCATTGACTGTATATACTCTGTAAATACCAAGAAATCAAAAAGTGGGTAAAATAGTGAGTAGTTATTTTCAAATGCCTTAATAATATAATCACAACAAATTTTGCATAGATGTATAAGATGTTGCTATATCCCAACTGTAACACATTAATTTAGAACTATTCCCTTCTGGACTATATGTTGAAACTTAATGTACACTATTAGAAGAGTCAAATTCTTTCTAGCTGATAAATATTTTAAAGCTCATCATTGAATAATTAGAAATAATACTACCAACAAGTATAATCCATGAAAATACATATAATAAAGCTCAAACAAAATAAAGTTCCAAGCAAAACAAAGATGATTACTACCAGGGACTATCAAGGAGAAGCTAAAATCTAGCAGGTGTGTTGATTTTCTAGGCAAGGCTGAGAAGAATTTCATTTTGGGAAAAAATTCTGCTATTAATATGATTTTGCTGTTATTCTTAAATATGTGTAATAATCACTAAGTTGATCAGATCCCTTTTGATCAGATCTCTACAGAACAATGAAGATGTACAGTCTTGTGATACTATGTAAACAAATAGGTAATTTCTTAATTCTTAATGATGGTCCTAAATGAATTCCTAAAATTACATTAATAATTATTAAGGTCTTTTATAATATGGCTGCTATTAAGTCCTTTCTGGTGTCAAAACTGCATTGAGAACTCTGACAGTCTTCAAATGTCACTAGTTAATTGCTTGTGAGATTACAAACAGGCATCCACAAAAGAGCATATTCCAAGAGGTTATAAAACAATTAACCAAAGGTCATAAAAAATATAAAATAAAAGGAACTCAGACTATAGGTGCAAGAACAAAAGTTAAGATATTGACTGGGTTTACCTATATGAAACTTTAATGATAACTTAGTTATGGTCTTTAACCCTCCATAAATGTGTAGAGCTAGTAGTAGATAATGAATGTTCAGCCAGATAATTACTCTTTTGTTGTAAACTTCATATTCAATTTATGGTTTGAATTCATGTTCAAACTTCTAGCGAACTTTTATAAAAAGGGGGATGCTAGGGAAATTTATGTGATCTATTCTCCTAGAAGGCGTACAAAAGATTAGGGAAGATTATATTGGTGGGCATAACATTGGAAGAAATAGCATTGGGTAATATATCATTTGGGAACATAGCGTTATTGAGTAAGGCATTGGGAGCAAGGGCATTGTTACATCAGAGCAAGAGGAGAGACTGAGATTAGAAGGATAATGCAGAGTGAAATAGCTTAGAAAGTATAAAGCAACTTAAAAAATTAATACAGCAATATGCAGAATGAAGAGGGAAAGAGGAAAAAGGAAGAAGCTGCCGAGAGAGCAAAAAGAGTTTGTTCCTTACCACAGGACAAAACAAGTATTTTGAAAATAACAATGCAGCCTTCATCATACTAAAGAGAACAAAGCTTTTTTCTTATATACTTGGTTTTAATTAATTTGGCAATAAAAGGGTAGAAGCTTTATCTTTTTCTATACAATAAAGGTTGGAGTTCATTTCTCATCTAGAATGGGTGAGTTCTTTCTTCACTGGTGCTTGTTCGTTTGCTCCATACGTATATATAATTTGGGAGGTGTGTATATAAGTATGTAATTATGAGATGATCATTTAAGCTTGGCCCAATGGGTTTGAATGGTGATGTATGACTCTGTAAGCATGAATCTGCATATAAATTCATGTGAGTTTAATCCATATTTGCTTGTATAAAAGCTTTTCTTTTCCTTCTGTGAGTGTGACTCTCTTCTCCTGTTTCAATAGAAGTTTATTGCTCCAACCCTCCCCCTAGCCTGACAAAGGTGATGAATCTGGACAAGAGGGAAAAGACTCTAGCAATCAACCCTTACTTAATCCCATGCTGTCTAGGATGAGGTGCTAAATACCAAAGAAACTCAGGCAGGTCAGCTACAGTAGCAAAATGACTTAGACTTAAATAGGTAAACATTTTGTTATTAAACAAGAACTCTACTCCTACCCCCCACTGAAGCTCTTTCCCCTCTGCTACCTCAAGAGGAACCAACATGAAAGAAGAACAGCCAGGGCTGGCCCCCAGAAAATTACCCAGAATAAAAGATAAAGAAAGGTGACAGAAGACAGTAGTTGAGGCTCTCTGAAGTTTGTGAAAACGTCCAGTAAAATTAGCTATTATCCCAATTCCCTATTTCTACCACTAGGATACTAGTTTTGTTGGGCTTAAATTATATTTATTTTATGCTGTGGAGAGATGTAAGCATGGTCTAAAGACCATGTCTGGAAACACGTTAGGCAAAAATATCATTTGAAAAATTTACTGAGTTCAGTGTCAAGATTTTGATTGCCTCTTAAGTTCTTTGTCGAATGTGTGCTACTTTTGGTCAAATGTATTCTCTTTTGAAAAATGTGGTCCTGTTAATCTTTAATGAACATATTACCATTCCGTTATACAAAGTGTGAGTCTATTTTGAACAATGAAAACAAAGAATTCCCATGTTAAGATATTTATCATCTCTAGTAACTAAGATAATCCAACTCTAAAAAATGAAAGAAGGAAAGTAATTATACTAGACACCTGAGAATGTTGGTACTATAATTAGTCTCTGAATCTATGTTAATGTTCATTTAAATATAAAGAAAAGAGAATTCACATAATTGCATTGCAAATGGATGCATGCATCTTCATGTGGGTGAAAATGTGATTCTCAGCATTGAACTACAAAAAGAATCAGCAAGGTGCCATTGTGTAGTGTAATGTCAATATGTATGACCATGGTTTTACAAAACTAAGAAAATAAGTGCATCAAGTAGACATATTGTAAGTTGCCAAAAGACCTTAATTTAACTTCTAATTTAAGGAACTTTTCATTGTGATGAAAAAATAAATGAATTTGTTAAGTTATTTTCTTTTCATTTAACCATATAAATTTATGGTTGTCAGATATATTATCATAAGTAAGTTATCCCCAAGTATATAAATTTGCTTAATATTTGTGAAATGTTTTAAATGGATTTGCTTTGCTCCTAAATATTTTGGTATTTGTCTAGTCTATTCATGTTTTTATAATGTTCTCTCATTAATTTTGAGCTTTTATTTAGAGACAATATATTATCTTACTTTCTCTTCCCATGTCTCTCTTGTTCACTGTGTATTAAAGGTTTCAGGGAAGCATTCAGAAATGCTACATTGTAGCTAAGTTCCTTTATAATTGCTGTTTCTGACATTTATCGTACTCTGTATTTTTAATAAAGAGTATTCCTTAATGCTTAGTGCCAGATGTAAGGGAGGAAAGTTTTTCAATTTGTTTTGACAAATTAAGATCTGTTCCCAAATTCATGTCCAGATAGGATAATTAAATTTCTATGTGGAGGCAGGTCTCATGAACACACATGTGGTCAAAGTCACTATATTTTTCCTTTGGAAAAGGTTAAAAACATAGTTTATATTTTAAAAGCTTATAAAGCACAGTTAACAATAAATAACAATAGCACACTTCCTCGACCATAAATGTTTCTCATGTTGTCTAATAAAGAAAGTACCATAGAATACACATCTTCTCATTTTCATCCCAACCCACAACTTCAAAAGGAATTAGATTAAGTAATAATATACTGAATGCAAATAATAACTAATAATAATAATAAAGCTAATGAATGCTCTCTACTAACTAATTGAATGTTACTATTATTATACTACAGTTAGCCCTAGGTTGACTTGATATTTACCACTGCATTGCAGTCAACACTAAGATAACAAAATAAACAAGTCAAGAACTCTTACAAGTTTTGCTGAGATTACAGTGGTGAATATGCATTTATACTGTGAAATTTTGTCATACAGTATTAAGACATGATATAAATGAAGGCTTTCAAGTGTGGTATATACAAATTTTTCACTGAAGATTTATATATAAGAAAAGATGGGGTAGGAAGATGGCTCAATGCATAAAAACTCCTCTAATGCAAGCCTGGACCTGAGTTTAACTCTAAAATCCCATATGTGATGAGGAATAAAAGGAATGACTTCACAAAGCTGTCTTCTGGCCTGCACATATGTGATATAACAAGGGAGTCCACACCCATCATGTACACACACAGCAAGAATAAATAAATTAATAAAAGGTATTCTTTCTTTAGAGAAAGGCCATTGACTTGTTTGAGTTTATTTTATATCCAGCTACTTCACCGAAGCTGTTTATCAGGTTAAGGAGTTCTCTGGTAGAATTTTTAGGGTCACTTATATATACTATCATATCATCTGCAAAAAGTGATATTTTGACTTCCTCTTTTCCAATTTGTATCCCCTTGATCTCCTTTTGTTGTCGAATTGCTCTGGCTAATACTTCAAGTACTATGTTGAAAAGGTAGGGAGAAAGTGGGCAGCCTTGTCTAGTCCCTGATTTTAGTGGGATTGCTTCCAGCTTCTCTCCATTTACTTTGATGTTGGCTACTGGTTTGCTGTAGATTGCTTTTATCATGTTTAGGTATGGGCCTTGAATTCCTGATCTTTCCAAGACTTTTATCATGAATGGGTGTTGGATCTTGTCAAATGCTTTTTCTGCATCTAACGAGATGATCATGTGGTTTTTGTCTTTGAGTTTGTTTATATAATGGATTACATTGATAGATTTTCGTATATTAAACCATCCCTGCACCCCTGGAATAAAACCTACTTGGTCAGGATGGATGATTGCTTTAATATGTTCTTGGATTCGGTTAGCGAGAATTTTATTGAGGATTTTTGCATCGATATTCCTAAGAGAAATTGGTCTGAAGTTCTCTATCTTTGTTGGGTCTTTCTGTGGTTTAGGTATCAGAGTAATAGTGGCTTCATAAAATGAGTTGGGTAGAGTACCTTCTACTTCTATTTTGTGAAATAGTTTGTGCAGAACTGGAATTAGATCTTCTTTGAAGGTCTGATAGAACTCTGCACTAAACCCCTCTGGTCCTGGGCTTTTTTTGGCTGGGAGACTATTAATAACTGCTTCTATTTCTTTAGGTGATATGGGACTGTTTAGATGGTCAACTTGATCCTGATTTAACTTTGGTACCTGGTATCTGTCCAGAAATTTGTCCATTTCTTTCATGTTTTCCAGTTTTGTTGAGTATAGCCTTTTGTAGAAGGATCTGATGGTGTTTTGGATTTCTTCAGGATCTGTTGTTATGTCTCCCTTTTCATTTCTGATTTTGTTAATTAGGATTTTGTCCCTGTGCCCTTTAGTGAGTCTAGCTAAGGGTTTATCTATCTTGTTGATTTTCTCAAAGAACCAACTCCTTGTTTGGTTAATTATTTGAATAGTTCCTCTTGTTTCCACTTGGTTGATTTCACCCCTGAGTTTGATTATTTCCTGCCGTCTACTCCTCTTGGGTGAATTTGCTTCCTTTTTTTCTAGAGCTTTTAGAAGTGTTGTCAAGCTGCTAGTATGTGCTCTCTCCCATTCTTCTTGGAGGCACTCAGAGCTATGAGTTTCTCTCTTAGAAATGCTTTCATTGTGTCCCATAGGTTTGGGTACGTTGTGGCTTCATTTTCATTAAACTCTAAAAAGCCTTTAATTTCTTTCTTTATTCTTTCCTTGACCAAGGTATCATTGAGAAGAGTGTTGTTCAGTTTCCACGTGAATGTTGGCTTTCCATTATTTATGTTGTTATTGAAGATCAGTCTTAGGCCATGATGGTCTGATAGGATACATGGGACAATTTCAATATTTTTGTATCTGTTGAGGCCTGTTTTGTGACCAATTATATGGTCAATTTTGGAGAAGGTCCTGTGAGGTGCTGAGAAGAAGGTATATCCTTTTATTTTAGGATAAAATGTTCTGTAGATATCTGTCAGGTCCATTTGTTTCATAACTTCTGTTAGTTTCACTGTGTCCCTGTTTAGTTTCTGTTTCCACGATCTGTCCATTGATGAAAGTGGTGTGTTGAAGTCTCCCACTATTATTGTATGAGATGCAACATGTGCTTTGAGCTTTACTAAAGTGTCTGTAATGAATGTGGCTGCCCTTGCATTTGGAGCATAGATATTCAGAATTGTGAGTTCCTCTTGGAGGATTTTACCTTTGATGAGTATGAAGTGTCCGGCTTGTACTGTAAGATCGAGAATTGACAAATGGGACCTAATGAAACTCCAAAGTTTCTGCAAGGCAAAAGACACCGTCAGTAATACAAAAAGACCACCAACAGATTGGGAAAGGATCTTTACCTATCCTAAATCAGATAGGGGATTAATATCCAACATATATAAAGAACTCAAGAAGGTGGACTTCAGAAAATCAAATAACCCCATTAAAAAATGGGGCTCAGAACTGAACAAAGAATTCTCACCTGAGGAATACCGAATGGCAGAGAAGCACCTGAAAAATGTTCAACATCCTTAATCATCAGGGAAATGCAAATCAAAACAACCCTGAGATTCCACCTCACACCAGTCAGAATGGCTAAGATCAAAAATTCAGGTGACAACAGATACTGGCGTGGATGTGGAGAAAGAGGAACACTCCTCCATTGTTGGTGGGATTGCAGGCTTGTACAACCACTCTGGAAATCAGTTTGGCAGTTCCTCAGAAAATTGGACATAGTACTACTGGAGGATCCAGCAATACCTCTCCTGGGCATATATCCAGAAGATGCCCCAACGGGTAAGAAGGACACATGCTCCACTATGTTCATAGCAGCCTTATTTATAATAGCCAGAAGCTGGAAAGAACCCAGATGCCCCTCAATAGAGGAATGGATACAGAAAATGTGGTACATCTACACAATGGAGTACTACTCAGCTATTAAAAAGAATGAATTTATGAAATTCCTAGCCTAATGGATGGACCTGGAGGGCATCATCCTGAGTGAGGTAACACATTCACAAAGGAACTCACAAAATATGTACTCACTGATAAGTGGATATTAGCCCCAAACCTAGGATACCCAAGATATAAGATACAATTTGCTAAACACATGAAACTCAAGAAGAATGAAGACTGAAGTGTGGACACTATGCCCCTCCTTAGAATTGGGAACAAAACACCCATGGAAGGAGTTACAGAGACAAAGTTTGGAGCTGAGATGAAAGGATGGACCATGTAGAGACTGCCATATCCAGGGATCCACCCCATAATCAGCTTCCAAACGCTGACACCATTGCATACACTAGCAAGATTTTATCGAAAGGACCAGATGTAGCAGTCTCTTGTGAGACTACGCAGGGGCCTAGCAAACACAGAAGTGGATGCTCACAGTCAGCTAATGGATGGATCACAGGGCTTCCAGTGGAGGAGCTAGAGAAAGTACTCAAGGAGCTAAAGGGATCTGCAACCCTATAGGTGGAACGACATTATGAACTAACCAGTACCCCGGAGCTCTTGACTCTAGCTGCATATGTATCAAAAGATGGCCTAGTCAGCCATCACTGGAAAGAGAGGCCCATTGGACACGCAAACTTTATATGCCCCAGTACAGGGGAACGCCAGGGCCAAAAAGGGGGAGTGGGTGGGTAGGGGAGTGGGGGTGGGTGGGTATGGGGGACTTTTGGTATAGCATTGGAAATGTAAATGAGCTAAATACCTAATAAAAATGGAAAAATAAAAATAAAAGGTATACAAAAAGAGTAAAGTCATTCGACCTTATTTGATAAAGATTACTTTTCAGGAATAAAACTTAGCAAAATTTATTCTAACAACTATATTAAAGATACTCTGAAACCATAAAGTTATATAGTAAATTAAAGCAATCACAGATAGAAGTTGTAAGTATTTACATTTTTATAACCTACAAGTGAACTATGTTTGATTGCCTTGACAATAAAATAATACATAATTTCTTCTAAATTATTGTTTGAGATTGCATTAAGGTGTTTACAAGTAAGAATCCTTAAAATCACAGGGTTGAAAAATCCCAATAATGGAATTTGAGGCATATTCACAGAGTATGAAAGTTTTGTGAAGGCTACTATTAAGGCTGTCAAGCTGGTCTTCCAAAGAAAGACCAGGCTCCCACATTTCTCCCTGATGGGTGGTATGATAGCATCCAGTATGGCAGAGTCTCTTGTACACTAAATCATGGGATGTGTACTTTTACACAGACTTGCACTCATGAGAAGCAGTAAGCTGCCTCCAGCATACAACTGATGTATAAATTGCCAAAAAAGGAGTAATTATTTTTTATGTCTCTTTTAAAGTGAATCATTCAGTGAGATCCAACTTTTTAAAACAAACACACACATATGACATCCTCTAAATGAAACTTCCAAAGAATACACATGGAGCGACACATGGTGTGGCCCTGTACATGGCAGAAGATTGCCTTGTTGCATACCAGTGGGAGGAGAGACTCTCGAACCTGAGGGTGTTCAATGACCCAGTGTAGGGGAATGCCAGGGTGGAGGATGGGAGTGGGTGGGTGGGGGAGCACCCTCATAGAGGCAGGGGTGGGAGGATGGGATAGGGGATTTTGAAAGGGAAATTTGTAAAGGCGAAAACATTTGAAATGTAAATAAAGAAAATATCCAAGAAAAAAACGAAAAAGCTTCAATTGAGTGATTCTTAAGATTGACTTGGTCTGTATGTATGTCTATAGGGGCATCTTCCTTGTTCACTGATGGGAGAGGACCAAAGCCATCATGGGCAGTACCATTCCCTAGGCAGTGGGTCTTAAACAGTGTAAGACAGAAGAAATTTAGGTGCAAGTAGCCGATAAGGATCCAGTTGTTTCTGATTTTGACTGTAGCTATACCTTCTAGCTGTTTGAGTTACTGCCCTGATTTCCCATCAGAGATGGGCTGTAACAGAATTGTAAGCCAGATAAAACTTTTCCTCCCTTAAGTTGCTCTTGGTTGGAGTGTGAAGCTAAAATAACTGTGAGTAATATTTTTCTGCCGAGTGTGGTCAGAGCCTGTAGTTTGCTTTAAACTAACAGAATACAGTGAAAGGGAACAGATGGTTTCCTACATTGGTACATAGTAACATAATATTCTCTTTGTTAGACTTCTTTCCTGATGTGTATAATAATGCAATCTGTCACATTACAGAGTGCCATACAGCAAGAAACAAAGGACAACTGTGGGCTGACAGGTAAGCCGTCTTTCAGACTTATTTCAAAAAGTTGAGTTCTACCAATCACCGTGTGAGCTTGAGAGAAGGCCATTTCCCAGTCACTCTGGGAGATGAAAGTGCCACCTGGGCAAACACCATGTTTATAGCCTTTGTAAGAAGCCAGCTAAATTCTGTCCAGATTTCTGTCACAAAGAACATGCAATGTTACAAATGTTCCGGGTCCTTCTGCTTGCCTTAGAATTGTTAAACAAAGCATGGGCTATAACTACAATTTTTCTACTGAATACTATATGCCAAGCACTACTCTAAGCATCCTAAAACTGTTTTTTTTTTATTTTAAATGTCCATGACAGACTATGATAGCACTAATCCCATTTCATAGATAGAAATGAAAGCACATGAAGCTGAAATAATGTTTTCAAGTTCATCGAGGAAACAAATGACAAACATGGTACTTGAACTCCATTCAGAGTGCTTTCACCCTTTCCTGCTACTTTTCAAACCTGCTAATCTTCAAATTATTAGCCCTAAAAAACTTAGAGTATCCAAACTATCCAATCAGGTTATGCCATAATATATTTCCTAGGAAATATAATACTTTGCTTGTAAATGGAATGGAGTGTAATAGGTTTCTATGGTGTGCCGCCTGAATTCCATTGAGGCATTTTCTCACAAACATTTCCAGGAATTCTCATGCTACCTGGCAAGCATAACCAAACCAAGAAACAGGATGCCTTAATTAGCTAGACAAGAGAAAATTAAGACTGGTTTCAGTTTGTCTGCAATCTATCGGTAATGTAGTCAGAGAAGAAAAAAAAAAAAAAAAAAAAAAAAAAAAAAAAAAAAACCTCTGCCAGCACACAGGCAGGAAACAGTAAAACTTGTGCCAACATTATGTAATCATCTGCCTGCCTTAACTATGAAAACCCATAATTTTAAAATCCACAGTTATGCTGAAAATAACTGAATGTGTGTGTGTGTGTGTGTGTGTGTGTGTGTGTGTGTGTGTGTGAATTTTAACTCAGCCTAAATGTTCTTTCTATTAGTTTAGCTAATGAAACTATAATCTATTAAAAAATGTCATATGGCTACATTGCTGTTATATATGAGACAAAGTTAAAAATACAATGATTTTTAACTGTCGTTTTCTAGAATAATATAATTATTTTTACAAATAGTATAATTATTTTGAGTTAGATTTTTAAATTAGCAAGCAAAGTAATGCATTACATGATGACATTTTCAGTAATATATACCATTGTTTTTTCTTCTTATCCATCTTCCTTCCATAGCATCCTCCCTAACTCTCCTGTCTCCCCCACCTCCACTTTTCCCTCATATTGTTCACATGGACTCCAATGCACTTAGTTTCTCCTATTCTTTCCCTTTATGTTCATCATCTTTTTCTTCAGACATTTCTACTCTTATCACACATACACACTGGCACACTCACACACATATGCACACTCACACATGCACATGTATGTACACACACATACACATTTAAGCACTGATATTTACAGTTAGTTCTTTTATGCTGTGGTAAATATTATTTGGGGTATCTACACCACTTTAGATCATTTAGTTCTCAAACAAAAGACACAAAACCCTTATATTTATAAGAAGCCTTAAAACTTTATAACTGGACAGATATCAACCCTCTATGCTATTTTGTCTACTTTCCTGTCAGCAATTATGAAATATCACTTACTGTATTCTGTGTGAACCATTCCTATTCCAACAAGCTGGCTCTCATAGCCATGCACTCACAATCCACCTACCCCATGGCACCTTCTTCCTTCTTTCTCTCCCTTTGTTCTCTGTCACACACAAGTCCAAGGAATGAAGCCTTGACTATTGCTCTTCTGCCCAGCTACAGGCTGTAGGCATCTTTATTCAACTAATAGTTGTGCAAGATTTGCACAACAGCAGGTACACATGAGAATTCACTTGTATCAAGACAACTAGACCTTGGGATACAGAATTTAGCACTGCAACATAGCAATAGAGCAAACCTCAACATATCAAGTATAAGTATCTGACTAGTTTTGCTTACCATAGTGATCATAGTTCTTTCTATTTGCCTGATGTTTTCATAATGCTATCAATTGTCATGGCTTAATGGAATTTCATGGTGAATCTGCCGACACTAGTCAAGTGCATTTCTTAATAGTCACATATATTTATATTTCTTTTTTGTTCTTAATATTGTTAGAAACATCTTAATGGTTTGTTGGGGTAATTTGTTTAAAGTTATCGTTGAGGTGGTTTCTCTAACTCCTATATCCAAGTAGAATGCCTTTATGGAATATTAGAATATTAGCAAGCTAGAATAT
The DNA here is from genome assembly GCF_000001635.26 of Mus musculus. Classification (NCBI taxonomy): domain Eukaryota; kingdom Metazoa; phylum Chordata; class Mammalia; order Rodentia; family Muridae; genus Mus; species Mus musculus. The sequence goes on from NC_000084.6 coordinate 51,956,450, forward strand.
TGCTTGCTCTTTTCTTCTTCCCCATGAGTACTTCAGGTTTACAACTTTGCTGTCATTGCCTTGGTAGTTTGCAGCCTAACTCATCCTTCCATTGTTCCAGTTCCTATGATATTTCCTCTTTTGGGGCTTTCATGATTTAGGTTTTCTTTGTTCTCTCTAGAATATTCTTTTAAGTATGCAGGATTGTTGGTATATATGATCATCATTTCTTTATAAAGTGAATTTTTAAATACAAATATTGTAACTTTAACAATACCTATAACAATGCATATACACATTTATATGGTATTTTAAAATCATAAACACTTAAAATTTTGTTTATAGAAAAATGATGGTGAAGTGAAGCAGTCTATCAGTCTGTTGATTGTTGACTTTGTGACATAAGAAATGACTGACTGCTCCCAAAAATTTAAATAGTTTGAGAAGAAGGGAAAGCAAGAACGTACACATTAAGAAAATGCATTTATAGAAACTATCTGACTCAAAATGAGATTGGTAAAAATGTTCTGCTTTTGCTTGTGAGTTCCAGAAGTCCATCAATAAACAATAGGGAAATATTTAGGAAACCTCTTACTTTAAAGATTAAAAGCAAGAGAACACTCTTCCATTCCTGGTGAAAGTGCAAATATATACAACCTCCGTGGAAATCAATTTGGTGATTTCTTCAAAGATTGTGAATAGTTCAAACTTAAAATACAGCTATATCACTCCTGGGTATGTAACCAAAGAAAATGCACCATACCTCAAAGACATTGACCAGCTATGTTCAGCCTTATTCATCATATCCAGAAACAAACAAACAAACAAACAAACAAACAAACAAAATCTAGATGACCTCCAACTGAAATGGATAAAGAAAATGTGGTACATTTATACAATGGAATATTAACCATCTATTTAAAAACAAGGACATCATGAATTTTGCATACAAATGGACGCAAATAGAAAATATCTTGAAAGGGGTAGCCTAGACCCAGTAAGACACACATGATAAGTGCTCACTTATAAGTAGATATAATTCATAAATTACAGGATAACTATGCTACAGTTCATAGATCCAAAGGAGCTAAGTAATAAGGAGAACACAATGGGGTTCACTTGAATCTAATTTGGAAGGGGAAATTGATAAACATGGAGGGGCAGATGGAGGCAGGAAACTAGGTGGAGTAAGGGTTGGGAAGAAGAGCAGGAAGGATAAAATTGGAAAGAAGTTGAAGCACCAAAGTATGGGGGGAAAGAAAACTAGAATCAGTGGGAGCCATCGCTAGGATGATCCAGAAACCTCAGATAATGGAAACTCCCAATAATCTAGGAAGGTGACCCTAGCTAAGATTCCTAGGAATGAAACATATGAGACCTGAAAAGACTATTTCCTCTAACCAGGAAATATTTACAATAGAGGGATTGGGACATTAACCCAGTCACAAAACCTTTTACTCACAGTCTGTCCTGCCTACAAGATGTACAGGGGTACAGATAGAGGAATTGAATGTATGTCTAACCAATGACTGGCACAGCTTTAAACCCACACCCTGAGATATAGAGTCCACCCTTGACATTATTAATGACATTATGCTATGCTTGTAGACAGGTGCCTTGTATAACTGTCTTCTGTGAAGCTTCACCCAGCAACTGATGGAGTCAGATGGAAAGACCCACAGCCAAACATTAGGCAGAGTTTGAGAAATTCTATTGAAGACTGGGAAGCAACCACAAGGAATCAACAAGAAAACCCACAGAACCAACAAACCTGAACCCATAGGGGCACACAGAGACTGAACCACCAGAGAGCATGCATTGGAAAGACACGGTCCCTCTACAAACACAAACATTTAACAGTTATGTGGCACAGTCTTCACATGGGACTTCTATCAGCTAAAGCAGGGGCTATACTTGACTCTGTTACCAGCCTTTGGATACCTTTCCTCTAACTGGGCTCTCTTGTCTAGCCACAATAGGAGAAGATAAGCTTAGCAGTAATGGAAGTTGATATGCCAAGGCATGTTAATTTCAATGGGAGGCCTCCCCTTTTCTGAAGAGAAAGGAGGGACAGAAGGATGGCAGGAGGGGAGATGAGAGGGAGAAACTGGAAGGAGAGAAGAAAAGGGAAGATGTAATCAGGATGTAAAATAAATAAAAAACACTTATAAAAAGAATAAACAGTGTGCATAATAACATGTAGATCTATTAAAATGACACAAGATGTATGTACAAAGAATTTTATTTGAATTCACTCATTACACAAGTGTTTATTATTGTTAGATTTAGTAAGAGAAGTGAATAGCAGCAGTCAACCTGGATAGGATGCTGACATGTAAACATCTTTAATAAGGTACATCATGGAAAGGCCTCAAGGCCATGGTTGGCTCTGCAGGTACAATGGAGAGCACTACACCAGACAGTGCATTTATGGAGATCCGTGCACCATCAGGTCTTAAAGAGGATGAGATGATTCCCTTTAAAGTCCAGACATAGCTTGAATAAGGGTGAGAATGATGACTTCAGTGGCCAGTGGTTGCATTTTTTTTTCAGGACAGTCATTATTGCAGCTCACGGGGTGTCTATCTAGCTAATAATGATTATTAAATTTCTTCTCTTGAAGCATGTACAATGCCTCTCAGCACTGGGAAAGCTATCCAGGAGATTTGATGCTCTCAAGTCACTATCAGTTTGAACTCTCCATTCTTTAGTATTCAAGTGTGTGGTGCCTTCTGCAGTAGGATCTTAATGTTAAATACTTTGGAATCATCAAGGGCAGTGGCAATAGCCTGCTGTATGCAGCATCTATGGGACCTCACTGGACAATACCCTACAAAAGAAAGACCTTTTCTGGTTGTGTAATTTTAAGGGGATGAGAGGGGCTAAAGTGAATAGAAGAAAGGGAGCAAAGGATATAATTACATCCTCATTAAAATTTTAATTTCCTTTTTTTGAAAAGGATAACAGAACATACCTGTGTGTATGTATGTTTGTCATAAAATATATAATGTGAAAACCAATCTAGACTGAGTATCACGCAGGCAAATGTATTTTGTATAATTGAAAAAAAGTTTCTGTGTTTGAAATATTTTCAGAACTTATAATGGGTGTTTTTATTTTGTGCGAAGATGATGATTAATATATTGTAGGATACAAATTGGTGAAAATAACTGCAAGTTTATGACTGAATTTTTCTCAAATGTGCTTAGCCCTCTGCTATTGATAAGAACAATTTTATTTATCTTTCCACATTTTCTGGAATCATTTAACATTTCAGTACTATTTCAGAATACAACTGGTAGTTAGAGTGCACCTATCTGTAGACTTTGACTTTTCTCTAAACCCACTTTACTTAGGATTCTTGACCACTTCAACCTTCTTTCCAGCCCACCAGAGGTAGGAGAAAAGGAAGGCTTCTAGAAAAAGGGAGTTGTAGATCTATTTAAAAGTAGTTCTTTGGGGGCAGTTCCACTCTGTTGTCAGGATACTGGCAGTGCAGTCCAATAGCAAACACCAAACACAAATCAGTAGTAGTGGCTTGATCCAGTAGAAACTGCAAGGCTCTGCCCAATCATCCCAAGTCAGCAGAAGTGGCAAGAATCATCTGGAATATCATGAGAATTACTTTGTTACATTTCTCTCTATGAAGCTAAGCCTTGCAAAGCCTCACGAAGCCCCCAAGAAGACCTGCAAAGACCAGAGAAGACCAGTGAAGACCAGAAAAGACCAGTGAAGTGTTGCATGGGCTTGCAATACAAGAGAGACCTCTCACTGTTTACGGGTTTCCATTTATTCATTTTGCAAACATCACGCACCTTCTCAAGGGTCTGCTACAGAAAAATATCACATGCCTTCTCACAAGTCTGATTCAGCAAAACATCTTCTCACAAGACATCTTCCTGAAAAATATTATGGGACACAACTGAGTTTCCCAAGAAATCACAAAATTATACTTGAACACTCTTACTCTGTTTCTCTTTGACACTGGATGTTGAATGTTAGTTGATTTTATATGTTCTCCTACAAATGTTAGGTTCTACAGGCTAACACTTAATTTCCTAGTTATTTCATCCCATGATTTGTTCCCCTGTAAGTTCCAAAGCATGCTAAAACTAAAAAGCATGATACCATCCAGGTACTTTTATAAATTAACAGAAAATTTACACAGGACATGACAGAATAGTTAACTGACTGATAAAGCAGAAGTGTCGATAAGGGTGGAACTTTTTTGCCAAGGTTTGTAAATGATTGTGTATTGTGAAAGTTATAATTTTCTTCTACACAGTAATTTGCCTAGCTTGACATTTATGACGCATGTGTCTATAATGTCTGCTAAGACAAAATGTTCTGTTTCATATCTGTTCACAGTGTAGACAAGATGATTGTCTCTATAATTGATAGAAGTTTTCTCTGACTAACCATCAAACATCGCTGACTTCCCTTGCTGCTTTGGATAATTGCAACTTGATTATCATCAAAGTCTTCACAAGGCATCAAGTGAGTGGGTGGAAATCCTGTCAAAGTGAGTCAGTTTAAATTACCAACACTCTATTTTAGGGTCACTCCAAATGTGCTCTAAGACGTGATATGGAGGGTTCTTAGTAAATGATGAATAATAATAGACTTACAATTTACATACAGATGGGTTTTTAGACCCCTGCATGAAATAAGTCAATTGGAAGAGAGCAAAATATAGATCATATCCTTTAAGATGTTTTGATTTTAAAGTGCAGTGGTGAACAGTTTCTAGATGAAGCATGCAGTTTTAGAGATTTCTCAAGAGGTTTAGACCCATGCTAGAACAAAGCATTTTTATGAGAGAATGCAAGTGACTATAAATATGTATGTGATATATCCTGCTGTGTATGATTTATAGAATAAAAACATTCCAATTGTCTCTTAGACTCTAAATCCAAACCTTTGTGGCTTTAAGGACCTCATGCCCCTGATTTTGTACAGTTTTCACATTTATAATGGGAACTCATTTTCACTGAAGACTCTGTTTCTATAACAGTCGTTTTTATGGAAATGTCCTTGACAGGAGGTTGAGACCATCTGACAGAAGCACTATTCCTACTGCATATCTGATTCTTGTCTTTCTCAAGGCTCCTGGATAAGTCTGTATAAAAACAAAATATTTGTTAAATCTTTTCTACAAATGTTCTCTGAACACTGGGAATTTGCTCTGATTATTAATCTATCACACATTCTGCAGACATAATTGAACTCTGAGTATAACTGATTGCCATAGTAAGATAATTTTGCAGCCTATCATGTAAACACAATCTTATTCATAGAATTTTTTCCTGACTTGCAGTTTGTCAGGCATTTGGGTGAAATAAGTATAAATCAAATGATTTTAGCTGGACAAATTTGTCTTATGGTCAATGAGGATGTCTTTGCATCCTCAATGTCATATCAGTCAGAATCTTGTTTATATTTTAAATCGCCTCTGTAAACTCTCTTCTTTTAATTCAGTTTCTTATACTACACTCTGAGCATTTTCTTTTCTTTTCTTCTGGCTGGGGGTGTATTTCTCTTAGTTTTGTTTTCTCAAAGTACAGCAGTTTCAAAGCACAGGTTTACAATGTAGTAATCTACAGTTACAAAGAAAAAAAAAGCATGAGAGCTGACTCTTCAGTTAAGAGCACTTGCTGGTTTAGCAGAGGAGAGTGTTTCCCAGCACCCACATTGGGTAGCATGTGATTACAGGTAACTACAGTTCCAAGAATCCTGATGCCCTCTTCCATCATCTGTGGGAAGCTTCCTGCATCTGTGCATGGAGACACACATGCTCTTACAGTTTTTATAATTAAATTCTAAAACATGGGATCTAAATAACAAAATACAGGGACATGTTTCCTCCCTTTCCTTTCCTTTCCTTTCCTTTCCTTTCCTTTCCTTTCCTTTCCTTTCCTTTCCTTTCCTTTCCTTTCCTTTCCTTTCCTTTCCTTTCCTTTTTTTCCTTTTCTTTCCTTTTCTTACCTTTCCTTTCCTTTTCTTACCTTTTCTTCTTCCTAGAAACTGAACTCATCTTTCAGTTGCTATATTGATTAAGTACTAATCGCTAACTCCTACTCCAGAGAATTCTTCACAGTTTGAAAACACTATGGTTGAATTCTTTGACAGTCACTGAAAAGGTCTTCCAAGATCATGCCTATATGATTCACTCACTTTCTTTACCTGGTTTGCTTCCTTCATTCCTGTCTTAGCTAGGGTATTACTGATGTGAACAGACAAAATGACCAAAGCAACTCTTTTATTTTTTTATTGTGTATTTTCTTTATTTACATTTCAAATGTTATCCCCTTTCCCAGTTTTCCCCCTCTCAGAAACCCCCCATCCAGTCCCCCCTCCTCCCTCTTCTATGAGGGTGGATATTAGCCCAAAAGTTCAGAATACCCAAGATTCAATTCACAGACCATGTGAAGCCTAAGAAGGTGGAAGATCAAAATGTGGATACTTCAGTGCTTTTTAGAAGGGTGAACAAAATACTCACAGGAGGAAATATGAAGACAACTTGTGGAGCAGAGAATGAAAGAAAAGGCCATTCAGAGACTTCCCCAACTGGGGATCCATCCCATATAAAGCCACCAAACTTGGATGTTATTGTGAATGCCAGGAAGTGCTTACTGACAGGAGCCTGATATGGCTGTCTTCTGCAAGGCTCTGCCAGAGCCTGACAAAGACAGGAGGAATGTAAATAAAGAAAATACCCAAGAAAAAAAGAGCAGCTTTTGCATTTATACCTGTGTCATGCAAATCCTCATTATCAATATGCTAAAGGGAAGTAATTCCCCATAGATGGGGACTAATGTGTTTTATGCCTCTATGTAACTAAGGAATCAAACATATGAGTTCAAGGCCAGCCTGGTCTACAAAGTGAGTTCCAGGACAGCCAGGGCTACACAGAGAAACCCTGTCTCAAAAAATACCAAAAAATAAATAAAATAAAATAAAATAAATTCATGAAAATATATAGACATGTTTATAGATCAAGAATATCAAAATGCAATACATACATGGTATCACATGCCTAGAATCCTAATAGTGGGCAGGGGATGTAGGGAAATCACAAGTTCAAGGTGAGTCTTAGTTATACATGTACACTCTATGTACCCCTTCATTTGACTTGTGATGATCATAAGTTTAATGCTTTTATGACATGTGTGCCTCTAGGGGTCATTCCAGTGCTTTACAAAACCTGAGAAAGTAATGGAAAATTCCTGAATCTGTAAAGTGAGTGAATGTAATAAGCTCACCTTTTGATGCCTGCAGAACCAGTAACAACAGTCAGGGGATGAAAATAGTGAAGAGAGATTTGTTACTTGCAGCTACTAAGGGCTACGCTGGGGGTAATTCTCAAATCAGCTCTGTGTGTGTGTGTGTGTGTGTGTGTGTGTGTGTGTGTGTGAAAATGCTGTCTTTTTACTACTGGATGGTGTTAACTTCTTTGTCAAATATCAAGTGACCATATGTATGTGGGATCATTTCTGGGTCTTCAATTCTATTCCTTTGATCTTCCTGCCTGTCTCTGTACCAATACTATACAGTTCTTACCACTATTGCTCTGTAGTACAGCTTGAGGTCAGGGATGGTGATTCCCCCAGAAGTTCTTTTATTGTTTTTTTTTTTTAATTTTTTATTAGATATTTTCTTCATTTACATTTAAAATGCTATACCCTCCCCCTTCCCTGATCCCCAACCCACTCAAACTACTTTCTGGCCCTGGAATCCCCCTGTACCAGGGCATATAATCCTCTCAAGACCAAGGGCCTCTCCTCCCAATGATGGCCGACTAGGCCATCTTCTGCTATATATGCAACTAGAGACACAAGCTCTGGAGGGTACTGGTTAGTTCATATTGTTGTTCCTCCTATAGGGTTGTAGACACCTTTAGCTCCTTAGGTACTTCTCTAGCTCCTTCATTGGGGGCCCTGTGTTCCATCCAATAGATGACTGTGATCATCCACTTCTGTATTTGCCAGGCACTGGCATAGCCTCACAAGAGATAGCTATATTAGGGTCCCTTCAGCAAAATCTTGCTGGCATATGCAATACTGTTTGGGTTTGGTGGTTGTTTATGGGATGGATCCCTGGGTAAGGCAGTCTCTTTTATTGTTAAGGATAGTTTTCACTATTGTGGGTTTTTTGTTTGTTTGGTTGGTTGGTTTTTGTTTTGTTATTCCAAATGAATTTGCAAATTGCCCTTTCTAACTCTATGAAGAATTGATTTGGAATTTTGATGGGGATTGCATTGAATCTGTAGATTAGTTTTGACAAGATGGCCATTTTTACTATATTAATTCTACCAATTCATGAACATGAGAGATCTTTCCATCTTCTCAGATCTTCTTCGATTTCTTTGTTCAGAGACTTGAAGTTCTTGCCATACAGATCTTTCACTTGTTTGGTTAGAGTCACACTAAGGTATGTAATATTATTTGTGACTATTGTGAAGGGTATCATTTCCCTAATTTCTTTTTCAGCCTGTTTACTCTTTGAGTAGAGGAAGGCTACTGATTTGTTAATTTTATATCTGACCACTTTGCTGAAGTTGCTTATCAGCTTTAGGAGTTCTCTGGTGGAATTTTTGAGGTTACTTAAATATACTATCATATCATCTGCAAATAGTGAAGTTTTGACTTCTTCCTTTCCAATTTGACCTCCTTTGGTTGTCTAATTACTTTAGCTAGAACTTAAAATACTATATTGAATAGATAGGGAGAGAATGGGCAGCCTTGTCTAGTCCCTGATTTTAGTGGGATTGCTTCAAGTTTCTCTCCATTTAGATTGATGTTGGCTACTGGTTTGCTGTATATTGTTTTTACTATGTTTAGGCATGGGCCTTGAATTCCTGATCTTTTGAAGCCTTTTAATATGAAGGGATGCTGAATTTTGTCAAATGATTTTCGATTTTCCAGCATCTAATGAAATGATCATGTAGTTTTTTTCTTTGAGTTTTTTTTACGTAGTGGATTATGTTGATGGAGTTCCATATATTGAACCATCCCTGCATCCCTGGGATGAAGCCTATTTGAAGTGTCCTTAGATTCAGATGGCAAAAATTTTATTGAGTATTTTTGCATCAATATTGATAAGGGACATTGGTCTGAAGTTCTCTTTCTTTGTTTGGTATAAGTATAAGCGTAATTGTGGTTTCATAAAATGAATTGGATAGTGTTCCTTCTGTTTCTATTTTGTGAAATAGTTTGATGATTACTGGCATTAGGTCTTTGAAAGTCTGATAGGATTCTCCACTAAACCCATCTGGTCCTGGATTTTTTGGTTGAGAGACTATTAATGACTGCTTCTGCTTCTTTAAGGGTTATGGAACTGTTTAGATGGTTAATCTGATCCTGTTTTAAATTTGGCTCCTGGTATCTGTCTAGAAAATTGTCCATTTCAACCAGATCTTCTGATTTTGTTATGTATAAGCTTTTGTAGTAGGATCTGATGATTATTTGAATTTTCAGTTTCCATTGTTATCGCTCCCTGTTCATTTCTGGTTTTATTAATTTGGATACTGTCTCTGTGCTCTCTGGTTAGTCTGGCTAAGGGTTTATCTATCTTGTTGATTTTCTCAAAGAACCATCTCCTGGTTTTTTTGATTCTTTTTATAGTTCTTTTTGTTTCTATTTGGTTGATTTCAGCCCTGAGTTTGATTGTTTCCTCCAGTTTACTCTTCTTGGTTGAATTTGCTTCCTTTTGTTTTAGAGCTTCCAAGTGTGCTATCAAGCTGCTAGTGTAAGCTTTCTCTAGTTTCCTTTTGGAAGCACTTAGAACTATGAGTTTTCATCTTACCACTGCTTTCATTGTGACCCATAAGTCTTGGTATGGTGTATTTTTATTTTCATTAAATTTTATAATGTCTTTCATTTCTTTCTTTATTTCTTCCTTGACCAAGTTATCATTGAGTAGAACATTGTTCATCTTCCATTAGTATGTGTGTTTTTGTTGGAATTTAAGACCAGCCTTAGTCCATGATGATCTGTTAGGGTGCATGGAATTATTTCAATCTTCTTGTATCTGTTGAGGCCTGCTTTGTGACCAATATGGTCAATTTTATAGAAGGTACCATGAGGTGGTTTCATAGAATGAATTGGATAGTGTTCCAGTGAGTGTTCTTTTGCTTTAGGGTGAAATGTTCTATAAATATCTGTTAGATCCATTTGGTTAATAAATTCTGTTAGTTTCACTGTCTCAGTTTAGTTTCTGTTTCAATGATCTGCCCATTGCTAAGAGTAGGGTGTTGATGTCTCCTTCTTTTATTGAGTGGGGTGTGATGTATGCTTTGAGCTTTAGTAAAGTTTCTTTTATAAATTGGGTGCCCTTGCATATGGAGCATAGATGTTCAGAATTGAGAGTTCATCTTGGTATATTTGTCCTTTGATTGGTATGAAGTGTCCTTCCTTATTAATTTTTTTTGATAATTTTTAGTTGTTGGTGTGATGGTGTATCCAGGCCTTGCTATGGTGGAGAATTGGGTTCTTATGATGCTAAGTAACCTTGGTTTCTGTTGCTTATGTTCTTAAGCTTGCCTCCCACCATCTGATTATCTCTAGTGCTACCTGCCCTCGCTATAATCTGACTGGAGCCTATACTTACTGTTATCCTGGTTGTGTCAGAACTTCTCAGAGTCTATCCAGCTGTCTCTGTGATCCTGTGATTTTGGATCCTGTAATCCTCAGACCCTCGATGTGTCAGAGTTCCTGGGAGTCAAGCTGCCTCTCGGGCCCTGAGATCCTGGTATGACCAAGCTCCTGGAATCCTGGGATCGTGGGACTGTGAGATCGTGGGATTGTTGGCTCGTGGGATTGTGGGATCCTGGGTGTGTTAGAGCACCTGGGAGTGAAGCTTCCTCTTGGTGTTGTGGGACTGACTATGAAGTTTGTGCCCAAAGTCTGCTCAGAGCACCTTCTCAGACTTGAAGGAACCCAAGTCACTGGTCAGGCAGGGTTCCTGTGCCCCTGGATCCTGCTGGTCCCAGTTACTCCAGGTGGTGTTGGGACAGGTGCTATGTCCTCCTCAACTCTGATCCTTTAATCTTGGGCATATTAGAAAGCCACGGAGTGGAGTTTCCTCTGGGTCTTATGGGACTGTCTGTGGAGTCATGTGCAAAGTAAACTGACCCAAGCCAGAAGGAAAACCAAATCAACTCTTATAAAGGACATTTAATTGGGGCTGGGTTACAGGTTCAGAGGTTCAGTCTATTATCATCAAGGTGGGAGCATGGCACTGTCCGGGAAGAAGGCAGATATGGGGCTAGAGGAGCTGAGAGTCACACCTCTTTTACCAAAGGCAGGTAGCAGAATACTGGCTTCTAGGCAGCTAGGATGAGGGTTTTAAAGCCCATGTCCACAGTGGCTTATTTCCTCCAACAAGGCCACACCTCTAAATAGTGCCACTCCCTGGGCCAGGCATATTCAAACACCACAACTCTGTCTAAAGAGTTACTCATGTCTAAAGACACCTTGTTAAATTATATTTAACAGCATCCAAATACAAGGGTTCATGATTTTTATCATCTTGTCACTGTTTCATAGAACTATTACTTCTAGAAGCATATTCTCTGTAATAACAGACCATATTTAAGCTAAGCATTATTCTTAGTCTGCTAACAAGGTATAAAAGAAGGCAGATAGCAGCCTACATTTTAATTTTAAATAATACCAACTTTTGCAGGGTTCAATGTGAAGGTGTTTTGATGAGACTCATTCTTTTTAAGAACTTAGTACTTTCTATTAATCTCTATGCTGAAATTCAAATTCTTCTTAGGATGTTGATCTCTCGGAATCTACTTTGTAGGCAAGATGAAGAGGATAAAGGTGGGTGGGACACACTGTAGCTTTTCTAATACATTTTTGTCTAGATAAAATGTATTTGAGAAATATCTCAAGCCATTAACTTTTAATAAAATATTTAGCATATACAGTCCTGCTTCTTAGCTTTACCATAGCAGAAAGTTTAAAGTTGAGGGAGAAAGTAATCACTTTTATTTATTATATTTTAGAGTATCTCTATATTTATTATAATTATTTTCAAAGAGTTGTAGAGGCAAAATTATAAGGACAGATTTATGATATACTTCAATCTCATATTAGTTTTATACCATCTTACATAGGACCTGAATGTTGTATTTATAATCACATATTTTTCACAGAATACAACAATAGCTCTAATAGTTACATTTCTAAATACTTGTTAAGGAATGCTGGTGTGCCTTATAATTTTAAACAGTAATGACATGAAAAATGACATGCCAGTGTCTGTACACAATTAAAATTTAAATTAAAAAATTTAAATTTATTTTAAAATTCTTCCTCAACCATGATTTCAGGTAGAAAGTTGGAAAGTAACGTCCACTTCTCTTTTTCAATTAATTATAATATGATGGTGAATTTTTATTTATCTTAAATGCTGTTTTTATTCATGATAACACCTTTTTGTTGGCAGCAAAAAAGACAAAGAGTGCCAAAAATCAAAGAGTAAGATGAAGCTGGTTTGTGGCAAACCCCATATTCAATCTATTTACTATACACACTGCTGTGTTACTAGTAAATCTAATTTCAAAGATCATAATATCTTAAATATATTACTACAATACTAAACGGTAGATTTATGGACAGGCTCTATAAATAGAGCGCTATTTTTTTTCTAAAATGCATTATAAATCTGTATCTCTAAGCACCTTCATTCCACTTGCACTTTGAGCTGCTTCTTAATTCTTTCTTGAAACATCTTACTATTCATAACTGGAAGGACTTCCAACTTGCCAGTTCTTTTCTTCCCGAGATGAAAAAGCATGCTAAGTATATTCTCAAACTTCCAGCATTTGTTGTCATATTTTTGGTGACTCTTCCTGCCACTGACCACCTCAGTTCATCCTTGAGAAAGTGTCAATGACCTCTTGTCTTCTCACCTTGTTGGCCATTTGTTCAAACTTCTCCCTCACTACCCGTCCCACCAATTAATGATCCCAATGTCATGTATTTTAGGTTATGGTCATGCTGTAGGTATCAGATTCTGTGCCATTTACCAACTGTTGCATAGCAGATCATCTTAAAACCTAGTTGTGTCTTAAAACAACCATTGTATTTATTACAAACCAAATGAGTCAGCTGTTTAGATCCATTTGTGTCACCATCTGTCAGTCAAAGACATCTGTTACTTTCCACAGTGGCCTGTCCCTAGGATCTAGCACCTGCTTCTACAGACACGTTTTCCTTTCCATTTGTGAAGCATCTAAGTATATAAAAATATCTCTTGGGGTGACTTGAAGGGCAAAAGCTCTAGTAAGATGTAGACCTGAAAGTCACAAGATTTTTATTTGCTCTATTTAATGTCTCCCCCCAAGTCACAAAGCCAGTTCAGATTTAAGGACATGTAAGTGGATGGTAGCCTTAATTGGAGGTACAAAAATGTGCATAATATTTTTAAAAGGAGTTAAGATACACGACTGAGAAGAATCATTACAGATTTATTTGAGGATTCTCTACCTTAGTGGAAGAGGTCAATTAACAGATTAACCTGCAATAAGTGCATTATTCTATGAGTACAGATGACAAAAAAATGGTTGCTTTTATAATGGTGTTCAAAGTTTATGAAAATCTCAATAAATTCATCAAATATATAATTAAAACTGCAGGAACACAGGCAGCTTCCTGTCCCATAAGAGAATTACTGGCAAAGAATAAGAAATATGTAAGTAAATTAAATTTATAAAAAAAATAACCTTACATGATTATTGTAATCATGAAAAGCAGCCTTCCTGGTTCCTGGTTGAGCAGAGGTTAGAAACCCCAGTGACCCTGAAGGGATGGAAGGTGTTAGCCCTACTCATGGACACCAGGCTCCTGACACAGGCAGCAGCCCTCCATAGATTTGTGGCCATCAGTCACATAAGGGAAATGCCTCAAGCCCCTGCCCAGGTAAAGGACACATACCCTTAAGACAGATCTCCATTTTAATGAGATACCTAGAGGCCTGGAGGGCTTAGCCAATTAAGCTTTCCTTCCCAGACACTCCTCTCTGAAAAAGATATTTAACCTCAGGCCCGCCCTGAGAAAAGGGGTACGGTTTTACTCACCCACTTTTCGCCATGACAATAAATGTCTTAAAACCATGGACTGTCTCTTTTCACTGGGATCTGCCTTGGGGAGCTATAGAGACGGCCTTCGCCTATAGACCCGTCCTTGTCTAATCTCTTGTACAAGGCCTCTCTGTGCTTCCAGCCACCACCACCAAGCCAAGTCCAACAAGCCAAGGACTCCTGTCCAGGAGATCCAGGCAGAGCTCCCCTCTTTTCCCCCTTGGCCTCAGGCTAGAATCAGCCCACTCTGTTATCAGCTCTTCCAAGACTCCTAAGAGCACCTGGGTGTCCAAGAGCCTGAGAACCAGTTAGCCCAGCCTCCCTGAAGGCCTGGGGACCCCCAGCCAGCTCCATCTGTCCCTGGGACCTCAGACTGCGTTCCCCAGCCCCCAGAGCTGTGTCCTGCAGCTTCTCATAGCCAACACCCATCCAGTACTAGCATGAGGTAAGCACTGTCACAACTCCTGCATCCTGCTTCCCAGCACGACCCAAACCCTGTGGCTGAGTGGCTGCTGGACCCCATCAATCTTACACATGACTATTTGTATCTGTTCATTATGATTACATTTTATTTCTCAGGTTTAGGTTCATGTTTTTCCCTCCCTAAGTCCATCAGTCCTTGTCATAATTAGCCTTTGACAATTTTGCATTTGTACATGATCAAGCATGCTATATATAATTTTTTTAAAACCATAGTGACAAAATACATATTTATTTTTAATCTGCTAATCAAAACCCTTTTTAAAAAGGTTTATCAACTTTGAACCATACTAAATTATAAAATATTGAGTAACACTTTAAGAGTTCATTACTTAATTGAAATAGTATCTGAAATATAACACATAATTGAATCCGCTAAAGTATTTATTACCATGTAAATGTATTCAAATTATTAATATGTACAGCATACTGCCTGAATATTTGAAAGTAGCTTATGATTTCTGTGACAGTTTTAAATACGGTGCTCCTATAACACTAACTTTTAAAATGCAAACATCTATGCTATGCCACTAAAAATTATGCTACAAGATGTTTATTTTGGTCATGATGTTTCTTATTTTTGATTTAAGTAACTAGCCTCATAATTACCTATTTGACATTTCACTGGATCCAAATGGAGGCAGGATTACCATGCATATGTGTGCTTGTAAGATGTTTGGCTGACCTGACACTTCCTGAGTTTTATTACTAGCCTTTCTAGGGAACCTGTCTAAATATTTTTTCCTTTTAATAAGATCACTTTGTCTATTTTCTGGTAGGCTATCATACGGTCATATGATTTTTCTTTTCTTGGTTTTCTTTCTAATTTTCCATGGTTTTCCGTTGTGGTTTTGATTAAGCTAAAAATCTCAATGCTGTCTCATTTTTATTTCTTTCTCTAAAAATATAGGTGTCTAACATTCAAATAATAACTGAAATTTTGAAGAAATAATACTTATTTTAAAGAAATAATAGTTAATAATATATTAATTAAACTTTAAGAAAGACATTAAAACTATAATTGATGATTAATGTTTCTATAAATTATGTATTTCCTGACATAACCCATGGATGTGTCCCTTCTCCAAATTCATATTTTGAATCCTAATCAACAATATGACTATATTTGGACATAGTGTAGTTAAATTAATTTCACATGAAGATAGTACCAACCAAATTCATTAGGATTGTTCTAATATAATAAGATATGATCCCCCTGATATATGACACACTAAGGAAAAGTCCCATGATCAAGCAGGAGACAAACTCTGTTAGTCAAGAGACAGGTTTTGCCAAAACCAAAAAACACTGACACCCAGACCTCAGCTGGTTTTTATAGTAGCTGTTGTGATAGTTTATACCTATTTTTAAAAAGTGTTTTAAATTTTGTAGGTTTTTTGAAATTTTAATGAATATAAGACATGCACCCATTCTTCCCAAGTCCTATTCTTTAGAAAGTGTTTCCCAGAATTATTCTGTGGGGAGTTCTTGGAATTGTAAACTCCCCTTATGGAAACTCACAATGTGCATGGCTGTTAGAGGCTTCTAGAATTATGTTGCCTATATCACAAAGCCCAGATGAAGCTGGTCATTTTTGAGAGCAATTTATTTCATCTAAGAAAGAACTAAGAAACAGAGATGTTACTCAAAGCACACAGATCTGTGAGCATCCTTGATGAAAATGGACATGGAGAGAGGAAGGTACAGAACCCACCACAAAGTAACTCGTGTAACTTCTCTTATCAGTCAAGTGCTCTGAATCCTGCGGCGTCTGAACCCAACATTTCTATTCAAACACACATATGTTCAGTGTGTGTGTGTGTGTGTGTGTGTGTGTGTGTGTGTGTATACATATATACATATATGTATATATATATACACATACATGATCATGGAACAAAGGTTGATATCAATATTAATTTAAAAATATTTTTAATTTTCCTGAAGAGATTCCTGTTCCTTTCTGTAATACTCCAGCACTGAATGACTGATAGCTATAAGAACTGAATGGCCCCAAAACAAAGCAGAAAATGCAGAAACCTATTCTTCCTGTATTAGGTTAACAGGTCCCATGAAATGGTGACTCCTCTGGGAAAGGATTGCAGCAGTTGGTTGCCAGGAAGCAGTTATAGGGTCATACATCAAGGAGATAAAACTAAAAGGTCTCAGTGAGTTTAGCAGATAAATTTGGAAGACAGAGGTTCAAGAAATGAAGAATTTGTATGGACAAATACTAGTGATCACAGAGGGGTAAGCTCTGGAGATTTGGGCTGTGACTGAATATTGATCTGTGCTTCAGCAAGTGGAAGCTCACGCTGAGGCACTGAGTGTACCGAATAGCCAGAAATCAAAAGGCTGAAAAATTGTCATGACTCACAAAGGGTTAGGCACAGGTTATTCTCCCAAGCTTGGGGAAAAAAATGTGTTATAGTACATTAGATATTAGATTGATTTCTCAGAAGGGCTATTCTTTGCAGCAAGGCTAAGATGATTTTAACATGGAGGTTGTTCTGGATCCACCACGGCAAATGCTTAAAACCAAGATTTTAACAGGGCAAATACCTCACAATTCATTTGACTTCATATTATAATAATATCCAATTTTATTTTAAAAGATATAAACTAGCCTTCTCAGCACTCTTAAAAGACAAATTTAACAATCTTGAAATTAGCAGAAACTATGAGACATAAGCAAGAGAAAAATAAACCACAGGAATCATGGTTGAATTATCGTAGAGTACAGACTAGCTTAACTAGAAGTAATGGAAAACTCATGCAGATCTTACAAATGAGTTTATGGATTTAAAGAAAAATGAAAGTCTGATTAAGAGAGATGAGAAATTTGTTTTTAAAAACACAAATGAAGTGTAGAAAATAAAAGGAACAGAACTAATATATTAGGTAGAATTAATAACAGATCAAAGAACAGAAAAATAATATGGGCAGAAATTGGAATACACACTCAAAATGAATCACTAAGAGAAAGAATTGTCAAAAAAGGAAGAAGAGGGAAAGGAAGGAAGGAAGGAAGGAAGGAAGGAAGGAAGGAAGGAAGGAAGGAAAAAAGAAGGAAGGAAGGAAAAAGGAAGGAAGGAAGAAAGGGGAAGGGAGAGAAAGAGAGAGACAGACAGAGAGAGAGAGAGAGAGAGAGAGAGAGAGAGAGAGAGAGAGAGAGAGGAAGGCAGACCAATTCCAAATTGACCAAAATAACCAATAACCAGACCAAAAAATTTCAAGTATATTTATTATGCTATCTTAAAGGAAACCATAAGGAGGAAAATGTTTATGAATCAATCAAGGAAATTACATAAATGTTTCTAGATTTCAGAAATATCCACAGGACTAAAACTCTAAAGCAAAATATATGTACTTCAACCCATAAACTGCCACATTGTGTGAACACAAAGAGTTTTCCTCTGACTAAGTGCACTCAATATGCACAACTAGAAGAAAGAATGGAGACTTATTACATGCAGAACATGATCAAAATGCCCACTAATTTAAAAGTAGTGCCCCAAACAAATGAGTCTAATGATTTTATTAGGAAAGGCCACACTTTCATACGAAAGCACCTGGGAATGGGCATATCGCCAAGCTCCTTGGGTTAAGATACACATTAGTTAACATGGTCAGTGTAAAACTGTAGTTCAAGAAGAAAAGGAACAAGATGTATTCTTGGGTGCTTAGCTGAAGCTCATATGGGTACACTCTCCTTGTGTCAAAAAGAGAGTAGAAAGGGTGGTTTCTGGACATGATTCCCTTCATTTCCCAAAGACATTTAAAGTGAAATCAAACAAAACGAGAATTTGAATGAGCACTAATGTACAATGTGTCTCCAAAGATGTGTGCCCCACACCTATGGGACTATTAAACCCTTATAGAAAATGTAGAACAATAACAATCAAATGAGGATTAAAATCCTGTAAAACAGTCAGGCGAACAATTTTATAAAGAGCATAAAAATCAAAGTTCTTATCAGAATAGTGAAATTCTTTCTCTAAAAGGGGGAAAGAAAAAAGTGTCACTCAATACCAGGGAACCTAAGAAAAATGCATTTTACAAGGAAAAAAAAACCTTCAGAAGCAAAATGTTATCAGATAAAAAGAAAACACCACTAAGCACCAGAAATGTTAAAAACAAACAAACAAAAAACAGGCAGGAGTTAATTCTATCTACAGTGGATGATAAATGATAACTATAATTTAAAATTTTAAATGCATTAAAATTATTGAAAGCATATTAGAAGTTAATGGCTAACTAACTATATATGGCATACATATCTGAAGTTCATCTGAGCCCTGCTTAGTATATTCTGTGGTGTCTTTGATCAAGAGAAGAGATATTAATGAAAGAACAAATGGCGATGGTAAAGAAATACCTGAAGTAAAGAAAAAGGCAGAAAATGAGATTAACTGGATGAATAAATAAAACTGCCTGGGAATCTAGAGAGTATGGATCTAGGTGAGGTAGTGGGTGAGATGAATGGATGACAGAATATCATGGTGAATCACATTAGCTTGAACGCTAACCCTAAAAATTAACAAAAAAGAAAATCAGTCAGAAAAGAAAGAGCAGAAGGCAAATGAAGAAAATTAAATAAAATACGATGATCATTTTCTCCAGCTTCTGTTGCTTGTTTTATTTTTGAAATTATGTAAAGTAAATTTTATATTAGAGGAGATGTTTCTGTAATTCTAACTTACGTATAAATTTATACAATAGATACCATGATTAAAATGGGGACGTGTTCCATTATTGTAAAAAAAAAAAAATAAACTTCACATTATCATTTCACACAGTCTCATAATTCCCTCTACCCTGTTTTTATTACTCTCTTTTCTCTATCCAATTGATTTACATTCACAATAGCATCATTTATATAATTTTACATGATATATTTTATTTATTTTATGTTATTTATCAATATTATTTAATGAATAATCATGTTATTACCCATATTAGCTTAATGTCTTCAGATTTCATTTAATTAATGTATGTGCCAGTAATTCATTGCTTATCACTGCACAGCATTTCACAGTGCTGTGCACATAGTTCTCCTTTTTCACAGCTGAAGAACTTTGTGTGTTTTTTCTATTTGTAGATATGATAAACATATTTACCCTAAATATTCATGGATACATTTTGGGGTAAGGAGGAACTCTCCTTCCCCTAGGGTTGATAACTAGTAACTGAAATGTGTTGCTGACTCATAGGTTTGGCTTGTGTGTATCTTTACCTGAAATAGCCAAAGACTTTCCAGAGAACTTTAGCATTTTGCATTCCAATCAGAAATTGTGGAGGGATTCTATGTTCTGAGCATAAGAGCCATTATTATCTTAATTAGCAACTGTAATTACCTGTAAAAGACCATCTATATTGGGCATATGGATATTTTGTCACAGAGTAGTTGGCAAGGATCATTATATTTTTACCTGATATCCCAGCTTCTCCCTCCTCCATCTCCCTTCCAGGTATATATGAATCTGCCTTCACCATGTCTGGATTATGAAGATGATAGAGTAAATAGAGATTTAAAAAAGAGGTAGAAAATTAACTGAAGGGGGAATGCCATCTATGTAGCTACTAGATCGCTGTTAATTATCCATGCTTGAATGAGCCTTTTTAGTAACATGACTATTAATTATGGTCTATTCTCATATAAACAAGCTCAATAAACTCACTAACTCAAGGAGCTGTACTTGGGCAGTTATATGATCAGTCCACAGTGTGTTATCTGGGATGAATTGACGTTATTTATATCTACCTAGGAAATGTTCACACAGCACATGGCCCTGTCTTTTGAGTAAGGACATTCAGAATCAAATACGAGTTTTGGACAAGAAATTGCACTGTCACTACTATGATTATTCAAATCCATAATCGTAGATAAGCTTTCTGAGGATAGGGTGTCCAAGGAAATAATCTCTATACAGCTGTCTTTCTATTGTGGTATGTGAACTTTATGGACTTTTGCCTGTGGAGTGACACACATTCTTGACAGATATAGTCAGTTAAGGAAGCACAGAGACTTTTCCCAAATAACTAATGAATCAAGGAGCATATTTTTCTAGTCTCTAAAAATAACATGCTTGAAAGAAGACTCTAAGGAAGGTTCAGTAGCAGTTGTGTTATCCCTGCCATAGATGATAAGACATGCAGCTGAGACTAAGCTGTCTGCCCACAAAGATTTGCCCACATAAGGCAAGAATGATGAAAAATGACAAGCATCCTCTTTGTCAGTTTCTGATATGTTGGATAACTTGGATAAAGCAGTGGATGGGAAGACACCATGCTGATAGGGAGGCCTATTACAGTGGCAGAAAGCAAATGTGGCAAGGGTTATTGTGAGCTGAAGTTTCCAAGGCAAATGTTGAAAGAAAGCAAGTGTACATCAGTGGAAGAAAGGAACCAAATCACCATAGTCAACTTCAATGAGGTTGCCTACAAGAAGACACTGGTGAGCCCCACTGTGCCACCTACTATGCAGGAAGTGCATCATGTATGGTGGAAAATTCAATAGCTTCTTCACTCATAGGGGAGAGTGGCCAATGCTGTTTGAAGGAAGCCTATGGAGTGCTGATTAGATGATTCACAGTGAACTGAAAATTTATTGGTCTCCTGTACAAAATGTTTCATTCTGGGGGTAATATACCTTGATTCCTTGGTGGCATCAATGTAATCAAATATTGTACATTAGCAGATGAATATGGATGGAGTACAGTGCAAGTAAAAATAATTGAACTTGTCCTAGAGGTAAGTTGTTATACTTCAGAGTGTGTACTTTTCTTCCTGGGCATAGAAGTTGGTTACCAAATCTGGTGTCCCTTCAGGTGTATGTAGTCTATGAAGAAGAATCATCCATAGCAGTTGCCTGGAACCTGTCAAACTTTGGGACTTAGAACACTGTGGAAGCTGTGATTACCCTGAAGAGACCCTCAGAATCATGTCTGTTAGCATTCTGTCTGTTAGCATCCCTGGAAGAGGGAATAATAGTCATTAGAACCCTCCCTAAGATTTCAGCCACTTCATCCTGCACTCTTCTCCAACATACTTATAATTTTGCTACAAGTTTCGTCTAGTCTCCCAATGCATTAGAATAAGTAGAGAGCATTAAGGTGCCCATCTATGAAGCTACTGGAAAGCTAACATCTTCACTGGGATAGGGGCTTTTTGTGATGTTACTATTTTGGTGTCACCTACACTCCTCTGATTAACCCCTTACCTATACTATTTTAAGTAAGCCAAATCAACTCTTTTGTTCATCATGATAGACATCATCAAAGTGTTACTTTGGTCTATCATTTACTGATACATTATCTGTTCAAGTCTTCCTAAGGAAATAGGTGTCTGTTGATCAACAGAAGTATATTATAATTCTACTTGTCATGAAGCCTAAAAATCTTTTGACATTCTCAGTATTTTCATTATATCTCTTCCAGCCAGAGTGCGGTTGGCTTTCCCTTGACTTGCCTCTGCTTTCCTTGGGGCTGAGGAGTGCTATATTAGATAATATTGGGTAGAATATATATTTAGTGTTTGTATACCTTATGTCTTCTGAAATTTTTCTCCCATCAAAGTTCTTATTTCGCAGTAAGTCAGGCGCTTGTTAAAAAAATCATCCTCTGAACACATGAGAGACAACCCCTGACACTATTAATGATACTCAGCTATGAATGCAGACTGGAATCTATCATAACTGTCTCCTTAAAGGCTTCGTCAGGCAGGAGATACAAATAGATGCAGAGACCCACAGCCAAACCTTCGGTGGAGCCCAGGAGTCTTGTGAAAGCTTTGGAGATACAATTGAGCAAGCTGGAGGGATCAAGGACACTACAAGAAGACCTACAGAGTCAGCTAACTATGGGTCCATGCGGGTTCATAGAGGTTTAAACCTCTAGATATTGGTAGTAGATATGCAGCTCCATATTAATGTGGGTCATCTAACAACTGGAGCAGGGGCTGGCTTTTGTCAGCTGCCTACCATTAGACTGACTTCCCCTACTTGGACTACCTTGTTAGATCTCAGTGGAAGAAGATGAACTTAGTCCTGCTGGGATTGGATTTCCTAGTGTGAGATGGTTTGCGGGAATTAAACAATAATTTATTGAAAATCTCATCCAAGCTATGCTATTTTCACATTCATTGGGTTGCAAATGTAATGCAGATGAAATAAAAAGTACTAAACAGAGCCTCTTGATCAAATATGGTATCCATTAATTAAATCTTGTAGTTTATTACCGTTAAATGTCACGGTAATTTTAAATTGTTTTAAATTGATTATCTCCTATCAATAACAAAATGAGAAGAAAAATAATAAAATATTTAGGAAATATAAGATATTTTAAACAATTAATTTTGCCCACATAAGAACCTCAAATTAATTGAAAACTAAGAGAAATTAAGACTTTTAGTATACAGAACAAAATATTGTACAGAATATGAAAGAAATAAAAATATCCACTTATTTCTAACATAAATGTGAATTGGTATAATTGTTTGTAAAGGTGTGTGTGTGTGTGTGTGTGTGTGTGTGTGTGTGTGTGTGTGTGTGTTGGAGTTACATTTGTTTTCAATTTTGCTTATATTCATTTCTTATGAAAATACATTAAGTTTGGGATATATTATAAAGCTAGAAAGAAATAGAGATGACAGCAATAATAGAGGTATATGATAGATAGATAGATAGATAGATAGATAGATAGATAGAAGATAGATAGATAGATAAAAAGATACTAGAGAAAGATATGGGATAGAGATAGACACATATCATTGACAAAAGTATGTATGTGACTATATATGTGTGTGTGTGTTTCTAAATTTTTAAATGAAACCATCTCAGTCCATATGATTTTAGAGATCCCACAATTGTTTATCTAATACACAGTGAATTGTATTTTAAGGTCAGTTAATGTTTCTACATGAACAATAGAGACAACTCCTTAACCACAGGAATTCAAACAAAAGAACATGATTTGTAGCAATTATACAGTCAGAAATGTATTTACCATAGCAAGTAAATTTGTCATACTTGAAACACTTACCCTTGATGGCATTCCATGGGTTAACAGATGTTTTCAGGATGATTGGAAGACAGAAACAATTTACTTTAAAGCTAAAAATAGTACATTATACATTATGATATCAGACTTTAGGGTTGTTCAGGTAAGCACAACATACAGAAGAATGCTGAGGTACCTCATAACAGATAATTATAAGGATGATGCAGAGAGAAAGTAGTATATACATTTTCTAATATCTACAAGAAAGATTACTTTTGAAAGGTGTCTATAACATATTGTGACCCTGTCCCCTAAGGAGATTCAGCCTTTCTACATTCTCAGTAATGTTTGCTTTGCCTCGCTTTTATTTATTTATTTTTTAAGGACAGTTATTTCAGTGAGGATAAAGTGGTATCTTATTTTGATCTTGCTTTGAATTGCCTTGTGACTTTGTATCGTGTTACTTGGAATTGAATATATTTTATGTTTTTCTAGTAGTCCAAACAAACTGTATTTGAGGCAGTATTCCAAAATGCCTCTGAGTGTAGAAAATATTCCAAAGTATTTTCATAAGCAATAAGAAAAAAATTAAAGAAAAATAGATTCAACTTTTTAAAATGGAAATAAAGATTTAGAATGTGCTCTATGTTAAGACAAATGTATCTACATAGAGGTATAAGTATCAACTTTTATCAACTTTATAATAAGAAAATTTTAAGTGTAGCTTATTACTCATGTAAAATATTCTTATGTTTGGTCCATACACATTGTGTAATCACTGACTTTACTGGGAAGGCTTGTAAAGTTTTCATCATGAAGATTCAGTATCTTTCCTGCATCATTTATTTAGATACATTTAAGAGAAGTTAAACTATATCCATGAACATAGGAACAGATCTTATTCACATATTTAGCCTAAAATCTATTCATTTTGATAGTGTATTTTTTGATAAAAACTTTGAGGAGATCTGTAGAAATATGGAAAATTGTACTTCACTCCAAGTTTGTGTTCTAAGGCAGATATTTCATGGCATTAACTTGACATTTCACTGCAAGAAAAGTGTGTCATTGTAAAGTTTCACAATTGGAAAAATAATGATTTAAAAGGAGATGATTTTAATGCCTAGTACATGATACTGGCCACTCATACATTCAAATAAACAAAGATAAATTAATACAATGGGAAGTAGAAACTCAGAGAGAAAGGTAAAATATTGGTTTTGTGAAAGAAACTTCAAGAAATGTCCAAAGTAATGGATATGAGTGTGTTTTGGGATGGGGGTGGGGGGAGCTAAGAACCAGGTGTTTAAATATAAAGCCCAGTTTGTATTATGTAGAAGACACAGAATGTCAGCAGAAATATCATGGAATCAGAGAATTTGGGAACAGAAAGTTAAACTATACCAATACAAATGAGTGACTTGGAGTTGTTGGCTGTGCCTGCTTCTAGCTCCTAGATATTTTAGACATTAGTAACAAAGAACACAGGCTTGACCTTTCTCCATGCTTGGTTTGAACTGAAGAGAACACTTACCTATGTATGTATGTTGAAGGAAGGAGGCAGAAGCTAGGTAGGATGTGGACACTCACTGAAACAAAGCTGTCAGCAGGAGGATATCTGTAAGAGCACAACAAAGCCTCTCTTTCAATGTCAGTCAATTGTTTGCATTAAGGCACATTTATCCCTTACCTTTCTTTTATCTCCTTCTATTTGAAGGCTTCTGTAGTGGCTCCATGATGCTTGGGGATACATGTGAAGTGAAAAATTCTAAGAAACATAGAATTTACCTTTTTATAATAAAGGTAAGTGAGAAAAAATTCATAATACATTATTTTTTAAAATGAGTCCGAAGACTAAGTCTTTTTCCTTCTTACAATACTCTAGTATCGTAAGTACATAGAACCTTTATAATTTCATTTAATATGTATTTTCAAATGTATTCAAGGCTATTCACAAATGTCACAACCACAAAACAGATCAATCAATTAGTTAAGAAATGGAGTTAACTCATCTTAAAATGTATGGAATTTTCAGCTGATGATTGGATTCTAAAGAGGATAAGATTTAAAAAATTAGAAGACATCGCTAAGATTTTTTGTTACCAAGAAGTAAAAAATGGAATAAAAGTTTGCTAATAACAAAATAAATTCATAAAAGATTCAAGATATTCAGTACCTATGGGAATATATAAATATAAAAATAGACAAGCTAATAAATATGGAGATAAATGGAATTCAGAAATTTAAGAGTATAAATAATTCTCATTTATAATTAGCTTCTAATTACTTAGCCCATTACTAATTCACATCTGTGCAGGTAATACGATACCGCCAGTTTGGGATATCTTCTCACAGAATGATGTGGAAGCAGGAGCTGTCAGTCACTAGTCCTGTTGTCTTCTGAAGCCTGTAGCATTAAGAGGACAGTACAGTGACTTCAGTTAAGAGGCATCTGACAAGTCTCTTGATCTGTAATCTGTACAATACGTTGCTCCTTAACACTTAGCCATTATAATTCTAGCACATGACTTTGAAAAGCACTCTAAGTGGTTGACAGGCATTACTGCAGGTGTGTTGTTCCTGGCTATTCTCCCTGAACAGGCACTGAGCAGCACCTACCTCCTTAAGCCATTGCCACATATTTAGTCATATTCCAGAACCCGAAATAAAGTATCATTGTTGGAGTATTGAAGGCTATACACCTCCATGTTACACTGCATTTAGAAATAGCAATAGCAGAAGCCCTTGAGGCTAACTGCAGACTCAGTCCCTCATTTCAAACTTGAGGGCCTTCCTCAGCAACCTCCAAACACGTGCTTGCCTGTGAAGGTTGTTTTGATCTACTCTAGCCTGATCTACTGTGGATCCTTCCTTCAATTCTGGAAACTGATCTTCTGATCTTGAATTTTGTAATTAAAAAAAAAAATGTCCTCAGTTGAGGCAGCATAATTTGAAACTCAATAGAAGGAAATAAGAGTTCTGGAAATTGATTCTGATTTTGACTTTTCTGTTGGGATTATGTAAAATAATTTATCTCCAATCTGGATGAACTAGATTTCTTGTGTGGAAAGTAGCCAAATAAATCTCATCTTCAATTGTGTAATTTATTGTTGTTGTTGCTGCTGCTACTGCTACTGCTGCGTCAGCTGGTGGTGTCTGTGTTTATATGATGCATGATGGATGTATGTGGTGACAGCAGCATGTAAACGTCAGAAGACAACTCTGTAGAGTTTATTCTCTCCTTGTACCTTTCCACGGGTTCCAGGATCAACCTCAGACCCCTAGGCTTATGCGACCACTGCAGTCATATTCCATCAAGATGGAACCCGAAATAAAGTATCTGATCTACTACTCCTGATCCATCTGGAAGGCCCAAATCAAATTAAGTTTTAAGAATCTACTTATTTTAATGCACACCTAACACTGAAGACCATTAAAGAAGAAATATTACATTGTCCAACTTAGCATCCTATAAAGTTCAGAGTATCATGTGCATAGTAAAGCCAAAAAAAAAAAAAAAATCAATGACGATACACTAAATCTAGACCTTTGAAAACTAAGACTAAGTCCAGGTACTACCATTCATTAAAGAATGCCAATGCAAATCCCAGTGCAGTCTAAGGTGCTACAGGGGTGCTGTTCCTGTGTCAACCCCTGCAGGATGTGTGTTGAAGTAGCATCATATGAACTCAGTTTTTGATTTGTACCATAAATTAACAAAAGAACAAAAGTTCATATGAGGATAACGGTATCAACATACAGTCATTCTTGGAATGTATAGCATACCAAACAATTAAATTTCCATCTCTGAGAGCAGTATAGTCTCATCTCCTTCTAGGATTCCAAACATTTTTACTGATTTTTCAACTAGTAAAAAGTATGAGATTAATAGGTCCATTTAATTTTTCTAGTAAACGTAATTACAGAGTATAAGAAAAAGTTATCAACCTCTGAGATTAAAATAACTTTGAAGAAGTTTAAATAAGTTAGAGATGAATAGAATAGAGTTTTGTTAATATGGATGTTATTAAGTTAGAGGTGAGAAAAACGTTTTCTTTGACAAACAGGATTACATTAGGGGACAGAGGAAGCCAAACCACCACTTGATGTACAGTTGAGACTACCATATATATATATATGACACACACATATATATAACTATTTATAATATATAACATATAATCAAAATATATGTCATATACAATTACATATTATATAATATATATGTATGTGTGTGCAGGTATACATAAAGATTATATAAGGAATTCCTTATGCATAAGGAAACTATAAGATACCCTTTATATCCTTGTGTGGGATTAATAAAGTACATCAAGACTGGTGGTTTAACAGAGCTGAGTATGTTAGTCTCTTTGGTGCGCTGGCACTAGTAAATGCTTTCCCAAAGAACTGCTTCTCAGAAAAATAACTGAGGGCTGAATACATAATGCAAGTAAATAAGACACAAGCTGGGGACCAGATGGAGGCTGAGCAGATGATTCTGTATTTTAAAGATAAAGGAGCTTAAACTTTTAGAATCATTAATCTGCTTGGCTCTTGAAAGCCCTTTTGCCAATGTAATTGAACAAAGGAATTGATGCACAACAATAATGAGGACAGATTGTACATGTTTTTCCTTTCTTTAATTTTCATCACATTTTTGATACATTGCCAGAAATTTTCTTTTATGTCAAAGGGAGCACTCTGCTGAATTCTTCATTGCCTTTTATTTTTAAAAGGCGTAGATAATTAATAGCATTGCGTTTACTTTCCCTTGCTGTCTAATATGCAGTACGTATCATGCCTCGGGCACTTGCTTAAATGTTTTCCATCTCTTTATAGCGAATGCTTTCAAAACTGAGTGTCAAGCTTTCTGCTCTGAACAGTGTCCCAGTCCCGTTCCACTTAAGGGACTTCAGACTGTTCTCCCTCTGCCTACTCAACTACTACAGAGCAAACCCAGTCAAAACTAAGTTGTTTATTTGCATGACTTCCTCCCAAAAACATTGAAAAAAAGGATAGAGAAAACAAACAAAACCCACAACACCCTTGTTCAATGCAAACTCTAGTAATTTATTTCTGTGCTGGTATGTGTTATTTCTTCTCTTCTTGTGATATTTGGATTAGCTCTGCTTTTATGCTCCCATGTCCTTAACAGGGACTGTTGATTTTCTTATTTGGAATCTGTTTTCCTTGATATCTGTTTTATGGTTTTATTTCCAGCTGGGTCTACAGAACCTGCCACCCTCCTGCCTCCATCTCCCACTGCTTGGATTATAGGCATGAATCACAGGCAATATTTGAGGTGTTCTAAGTATATTATTGCTGAAATATTTTGTTCCTTAAGTCATCATAAGATGTGTTTTAGGCGGTTCTATAGGTCTCTCCTCTCTCTCTCTCTCTCTCTCTCTCTCTCTCTCTCTCTCTCTCTCTCTCTCTCTCTCTCGGTTTTTAGAGACAGGGTTTCTCTGTATAGCCCTAACTGTCCTGGAACTCACCTTGTAGACCAGGCCAGCCTCGAACTCAGAAATCCACCTGCCTCTGCCTCCTGAGTGCTGGGATTAAAGGCGTGTGCCACCATACCCGGCTCTACAGGAATTTCTCATCTCTCATGGTAATAGTAAAAATGGTTAAGATCTGCAGAAACAGGGCGAGTCTTTCAATGGTCTGCAAGTCTGACTTGTGTATGTGAAGAAAAGTAAGTCTGCTCTTCCCTCTATACCTGACTTGTGCCAGCGAAGACAATTAGGCATTGATTCTTATCTCAGAATGAAAGGATTTTGTACAAGGAAAATAAAACATTTAAGAATACAGAAACCCATGTTATCAGCCCATTTTGCAATGTGGTGAATGAGTTTTCTCAATTCACCACATACCCAGAATTTTCCCACATACTCACCTTCATCTATTGTTGGAGTATGGTTTTTGCTGTTGTTGTTTTTAATGTTTGTTTGTTTGTCTTTCTTAATGATAGCTGTTCTGACTCATGAGTCACTATGGAAATCAATGTGGATACGTTTTAAAAAGCTAAAAGTATATTTATCCTGTCATCCAGTTATAACACCCTTGGGAAATATTCTCCAAGGCCTTGACATCCTAGTCTATGAACACTTGCTCAGCTGTATCCATTGCCACTCTAGACACAATAACTAGGAAAGGAAAACAAACTGTGTGTCCTTCAGCTGATGAATGGATAATGAAATATAGTACAAATACACAATAGAACTATAGCCAGCTTTAAAAATGAAATAATAAAATTTGAGGTAAATTGATGAAAAAATTATATATAGATAGATAGATAGATATAGATATAGATAGATAGATAGATAGATAGATACATACATACATACATACATACATACATACACACACACACACACATATAGTCAGTGAGATAATCCAGACCCAGAAAGACAAATGCCAAACGTTCTTTTTAATTTGTGACTACTAGCTCCAAATTCTTAGATGTGAGTATGTAATCAGGGATAAATGAAAAAATCATGAAAGTAAATACGAAGCATTAGGATGGTGGGAAGCTGTAAAGAAGGATATACTAAGACATATGATCTAAGAAGGGGAGATGGTAAAACTGGAAATGAGCAGTTGTGGAGGGGTAAATGAAGGTATTACCAAGGGAGAGAAAGGAAAGAGGGATACATAACACTAAAGACATTTGAAAAATGTTTGCATACTTTAAGACGCATACATAATATATTAGCACATGAATATATGTATGTGTGAATGCATGTGTGCTTGTGTTTGCATGTGTGTGAGGGTATGTGTGTGGGTGTGGGTGGATGGTGGGTAGGTGGGCACACACACACACACACACACACACACACACACACACTATGGCCTTTAGAGTATTAGTGCTCCTTCAAAGAGTTGTCTAACAAAACTCCCAGTGTTAGTTTTGAGACAAAACTACTTTAAGTTGTTGATCAGTCCAAGAAACTTTCAAATAATTCAGGTTATTGCTCGTGCTCTTAGTTGCCTGCCAGAACTCAAAGGTAAAAATGCCATACACTTTGGACACTAGACTTCAAGACATTGAAGTGGTACTGACTGGGTAACGTCTTCCTTGAGGAATAGCTCTCAGAGTATCTGAAGTTGTTATGCAGCTGCCAAAAGAAGCAAACATTCAGTAGTCATACCCAGCTCTAAAAAATGGCCAGAACATAAAGATATCTATAAGTATGCAATAGTGCCATTTATATATTCAGGATAACAAACAACCATCTAATTGGTTGTGTGCTCACTTAGTATGAAGAAATTCATGCATTTTACTGCAGACCTAACCAACAGCATGTGACCAGAGAGATCATAGTTTTTCTCATGAAATGTAAAGGAGACCATTTAACATCAATATTGAAACAGTTCCTATTTGTTTTTCTAGTCACATTTGTTCTGTTCTGTCTCTTAATTCAATACCCAATGCATATTAATAACAAAAATATTTTATAAGTTGTATTATATTATATTTCTGTCATTCATACCGTGTTTCTTATACACAAGAATACACTTTATTAATTTTTTGATCTATGATAATTACACATACATTTGGCATAAAGAAAGATTCCCAGAATGTTACTAATTTATTTGTAATGCAATCTGTTGTTTGAAACCATTGCTTCTAGAATCCAAGGCAAATGCATAGATAATGTAGAATTCTGACTTGTAAATAGATAGGATGCTATACCATAAAAATTTTATCTATGTCGACAAAATGTAAAATACAAAATAGTGAGGGTCTTATGAAATATTCTTTTTATAGTTCCTTGTTTTGTGGAAGTATGTTTATGAACTGTCCAAATCATATGGAAATAATCAAGATGTATACCATACTAGTCCAGAATGTGGGAATGCAATGCTATCAGTATGAAGTAACTTTATTTCAAATTTCAAATATATATTAGCACAATGCTACGTACTATAGAAATGCGGTATTTATTGGCAATAAAACACTTTGAATGAATGAATGAATTAGAGAAATATCCAGGCTACTATCCATATTTTGTCCATCTGACTCATGTAAGTTTACTTCAATGAACTAAGCCCCTTCTATCCAATGTGTTTATTCACATCATATGCTCTTTTGTCTTACTATTTTTGTTGTAGGGTCCCTTGTTTCAATCTAAAAGAAATTTAATCTAGATTTAATTTCAAATTGCCACTTTTAAGTTTCTTCCACATATCTGCCTACATATATAAACAGAGCTGTTGAAAGAAAAAAATGAATGTATTGCACAAAGAAACATGCCTGGAGACACAGGAATATCCAGTCTCTTGACTGTAATTGGACCCTTAACAATTCTCTTCAGTGAAATCTGTGTCAGAAGACCTAAGATGTAGCCTCCCCCAGTCTTGAGCAGGCTGGCTCAGACATGTTCTGCCACTGTGAGCTAGCCCACCTAGGGTGGAGTCTTCTGACCTAGATAGGTCTATTGTTCTTCTGAACCTCTCTTCCTGAGGCAATCCTGAATAAGCAACAGCCTAGGACAGCCTGGTGACAGATGAATGAGAGCCTGGTGACAAAGCAAGGAGAGCCTGGCAGGGTAGGGGATGGGCCTTCCCCTTTATAAGCTCAGACTCTTAAGTAAACTTGGGGCCTTGATCAGTATCCTTGTCTTGGTATTGTTATTTCTCTCGCAATTTCTTCCGTACAGCCCCAGCCTTCCTTCCAGGAACCCGGTTTGTGTAGCTGCAGGCAGCTACACTAAGATATTTCTCAACTACTAGCAAGGAAGACCTATACCATGCATCAGAAAAAGACCTGAAGGTCAAACTATGGACAAGTGAGTTTGTCTCAATTAAATTGTAGATTCTTTGCGTGATGTAATTTTCCTAATGAAAGGCTTGGGTTGGCAACAGACAACTGATGAATATGAGCATCCTGATGCTGGCAATATATGCAAGTAAACTACCTCAGCTAGAATAGCAGAAGAGGGATCAGAATGTCTTCCATCAAATTCAGCTTGTCTGTCAGTTTCCATAAACATCCTTGATGTATCTATATCAGTCTAACTAGGAACTCCTGGCAGCCATTTGGGTATCTAATTTTTATTATCCATTTTACAGAATAAGTGCTCTTTCACATTATTCTTTCATAATGATCAGCTAAGTTTCTCCTGCTTCCTGGCATGTGATAAAACTTTAATGAAGGCTAATTATGATGATTCATACTAAAGTGTTTATGAAGGACCCAGAGAAAAACATAAAGAAGGGAAATTTACACACCTGCCAATAAAAGTGTTTGAAATTTAATTCAGAAAACTACACATAAAAAAATCAACACAGTGAAACTTTTATGAGTTCTAGAAATGGTCTCCAAAAGATGAACTACAGTGAAAGGAATTGAAATTGCCAAGAACTAGTTTGTCAGATACAATGATATTTAACCATAGAAAAATGTAATAGAAGCAAATATTCTAGAATAGGATTATGTTAAATATTTGTTGTTTAGTTTCATGTTTAAGAAACTTGTCATTCGCTAATCTTTCATAGCCATTGCCTTTCTATTCTTGCATTATGAAGTCAAAAATGGCTTATACATTCAAGTGTATTTCTCTTTGTTTCTAATACTTCTCTAATTTATACTCATTTGATTCCTGTTGCATCTTTATTCTTTGAGTCCTAGATGGTCTTCACCTTCATCTAGTTATATCTGAAATCACTCATAACTATTATAATTACGATTATAAACATAACCTCTGTATAAAACAGTCATTGTATATAGACACCATGATTTCTTCAATGGAAATTCAGCAGAGAAGGGTGCTCAGATGATTTCTTTTGCCCATTTGTTAACACAAAATTAAAGGCATACAAGAGACTTTATAACATGCAAAGAATATTGAATTCTGATAGAAAATAGCAAAGACAGTCCTGTTACATGCTGACAGAGGTGATAAAAGATGAAGGGAAAGTGATGAGAAATAATATGTGAATGGAAATCTGTATAAAACCATAAGAACTCAACAAACTCTCAGCTTGCTCACTCAAAACGGTGTCTAATAAGAAAAAAGTAGAAACAAACAGATTGCAAATTAATAAAAATTCTGTTAATAGGCATTATTATTCTGAATAATAAGTTCCCACTTTGCAGTTTCTCAACTTCTCAGAAGAAATAAATTAGACAATTGTAAGCAATTAATAAAAAGTGTGATTATACATCATTTATTATTCAATGAAAAATGATAACACATTAAACATCAAAATGAGAATGATTCATAATACATCTGTCATGCATGAAAAGTTGAATAGATAAATTATTATGTTGTAGTCATAAAATTAATAGATTCAATTCATCTGGCAACAACCTTTCCATCTATGAGTTATTAAAATTTAGAATGTGAGTTCACACTCACAGCATCAAATTAATCTGAACTAACACATTAAATTTGAGAAATATGTATTATTAGTTGACAAGGGATGAGGAAAGGAGATAGAAGAAAGGCTAGACTAGAATGTCTTCTTTTTTAAAAAAACCAATCCAAATAAAAAAGTATCCAGGATTAAATTTACATCAATAAAAAGAAAACAACTTTGTCTCAACGAGTATGATTCTAAGAACAGTCAAAGCAGCAGACACTTCTAAGGATGTACAGACACAGAGATGACTCAAGAATGTGGAACAACGTACTTAAGTTTCCCGAGAGCAGCTATCCCAGAAGATCCTGCATGTGGTACATTCTGTATGAAGAAGATAAATTCTTCTGGGGCTGTCAGCACCATACTGACATCAGGCAATATTGGCTGATAGCTTAGCAGTTTCTAACCATAGAATTTTGAACAAAAGTGGGTGATATGGCGATCAAGTATAATTAAGGCAATTGCACCAAGGTTTATAATTTCAGAGAGCTCGTCTGCATTCTCACAGAGCAGAGTGATGTAGGACATAAAAAGAAGTATGGTCCAAAGAGAAAAGGCCCAAGAGCAAGTTGTGATGAAAGAGTATGTGATCCCCACATGCTAAAAGCTCTTTGATTCTGACATTTAATATATAGCCATTAAAATACAAAGCATAAGTAAAGGATAAAATAAAAATTATCTGCATAATGTGAAATGATCTAAAGATTCAAAATATTAAAATAAAGAAAGGTATAACAAAGAACAAAGAAAAACTGCAATAAAAATTTTAAGGCTAATGAGATATTTGGTACTGTACATTGATAAATATAATCAGATTTATTGGAAATTGAAAAAGTATTAATACTAGGAAAACAGGGAAAATTAAGACAGATTTTTTTCTAAATTAAAGGGTATATTGTGATCAACTTCACAAAATTTGCACAAATTTGCTAAAATAAAAAAGTCTTCAAAATATTGATCAAAAATTTCCCTAGGACTCCCATATATTCTAATAAAACTGTGTTATAGTTTTTTTCCAGCAAAGAAAACATTAGAATCATACTAGCAAGATGATCACCTGGGTTTTACCTGTGAAATGCTGCAAACATGAAGGGAGAAAATAAGCCAGCTCCATGAGAAAGTTTGAGACAAGACTCATCTCCAACTCATTCTGTACACATGGAAAAGCTATTGTTAAAGTACACACTAAATGTAAGTATCTTAACCCGCAAAGACTGGAAAAAATGAACAGACATTTAGACTACTCATGTTTCTTTAATATTGTGCTAAGATATTAAGCACTTCAATATGGTAGGAAAAAAAAAACGTTGAGTGATAGAACTGAAATTACAAAAATTACACATCTCCCTCTGCCCAAAGAACCCAGGTTTACAGAGATCATAAGATTAGGAGATTAGATTAATCGTCATTAGAATAAATTCACTTTATTTCTTTAAAGCAGTAACATGCAAATCAGAAAGTATTTTTCAAGATATAATGTTTATATAGCAATGAAAACATAATGTTCTGAGAAATACCATTAAAACACACTCCAAACACACCCTGAAAACTACAAAACGTAGTAAGATAAATGCCATATTACCATATTAAACATAGAAACATAATAGTAGAAAACTGAAATTTTCTTTTAGTTTTTATACACTTTAAACTGACTTTTAGTTTTAATACCTTCTCATTCAAAATTAAATGGGTGTAATTTTTGGAATTGACATGTGATTTTAATATTTACACATGATCTCGGTTCAAATAAATGATATAAATATGTGGAATGTGAGCTATAATATGAGAAAGGCTGTATCTCACTGTTCTAAAGCCTGAGTACACATGGAGAGATCCATGGCTCCAGCTGCATATGTAGTAGAGGATGGCCTTGTGGGACACCAATAGGAGGAGAGACCCTCTTGGTCCTGCGAAAGCTCACTGCCTCATTGTAGGGGAATGCCATAGCAGGAAAGTGGGAATGGGTAAGTGGGTGGGGGAACACCCTCAAAGAAGCAGAGAGAGGGGGAATAGTATAGGGGGGTTTCTGGAGGGTAAACCAGGAAAGGGGATATAATTTGAAATGTAAATAAATAAAATATTCAATAAAACCTCAAACCCACATTTACTTATTTAAAATAAGTCTTGGTCCTGCGAAAGCTCACTGCCTCATTGTAGGGGAATGCCATAGCAGGAAAGTGGGAATGGGTAAGTGGGTGGGGGAACACCCTCAAAGAAGCAGAGAGAGGGGGAATAGTATAGGGGGGTTTCTGGAGGGTAAACCAGGAAAGGGGATATAATTTGAAATGTAAATAAATAAAATATTCAATAAAACCTCAAACCCACATTTACTTATTTAAAATAAAAATATTATTACTGCTTGACATGTCACTTTCTTACTAATGTTTTACTGGAAAGGAAAACTGTGTCACTGCGTACTATTTACATAAAACACTGAAGATAGAATAGTCTATCCTTGGCTGGAAGAAAACCACTTAACTCGTTTTCTCTCTCTCTCTCTGTCTGTGTGTGTGTGTGTGTGTGTGTGTGTGTGTGTGTGTGTGTCTTTATACTTTCCTGCTCTGCAGTAACTTCATGTTTTGTAAACACACCAGAGCATTTGGAGCTAGGAACTACAAAAGAGATAGAGCATATGCGATGTTTGTCTTGCTGGTCTGATTACCTCACCCAATATAGTCTTTTTTAGGTCCATTCATTTACCTGAAAATTACATGATTTAATTATTTCTACAACAGAATAGCATCCCACTGTGTATATATTCTACATTTTATTGCCCATTTATCTGTTGAAGAACATTTAGATTGCTTCCATTTCCTATCTATTGTGAACAGAGCAACTATGAACATATGAATGCTATAGTTACAAGTATTCCTGTTGGGTCTTCTTCTTTGTTCCATTGGTCTGCAGGCTTGTTTTTGACCCATTCCAATATTGTTTTTAATACTATAGCTCTATAAAATATATTGAATTCTGGAAAAACAATCTCTCCAATAGTCTTCTTTTTAAATGGGGTTTTGTTAACTATCCAGGTCTTTTTTTATTCCATATGAGTTTTAGATATTTTTTTCTATTTCTTTGAAGTGATATAATTCTAGTTAAAATAAAATTATATTTAAATATAAGGATAAAAAATTAAAATGCAGTAAATTATAAAACCACATACTTTTTTTGGTGGGGGGGTTCTTTCGAGACAGGGTTTCTCTGTGTAGCCCTGGCTGTCATGGAACTCACTCTGTAGACCAGGCTGGTCTCAAACTCAGAAATCTGCCTACCTCTGCCTCCCAAGTGCTGGGATTAAAGGCATACACCACTACTTTATTGAACTTAATAGGGATTTTGTGATTTTTCAAGCTTGTCCACTGCTTTGAAGATTAGATTAAATATTAATTCATGGCTGAAGAAGGAGTATTGATTATCATTGGAACTGAAATGTTAAATCTGAGATATATAACTATTGCCATGACAAATGAGGCACAAACAAAATGAGACACTATTGAGATAGAAGATTGTCAAAGCTCTCATTTTGCCAGGGATGTTGTGGTTGAAGAACCCAGTAAGTGATATCTCACAAGAACATTGGAACATTTGAGTGGAACTCTTACTGTCTCAGGACACTCCTCTACAGAACTATAACAATACTGTTTAGGTTTACCAAGTGATAACATATTCATTTATTAAATAAATGTAAGAAAACATTTACTATAGGCTAATCACCTGTGTAAAGACTATTTGGGATCTTGCAATAAGAATGAAACAGTGTGGAGAGCTGTGCTGCGAGCAATCGCCATTATAAGATGGCACTGGCTTCCACTGCGCCTAACTAGTAAATAAGCCTTATGAGCAAGTGCAAGAGTGAACTCACACCTAGTCACTGCCCATCTCCCGGAGTAGTAATGGGGTGATGGGCGAGCAACGAATCAGGAGCTGTCACGCCACATCAGGTGCTGAAACGTCACACTGCTGGCTATATAAGCAGCGCCATTTTCCCGGTTTGGGGTCTTCCCTCCTGATAAGTAAGCAATAAAAGCTTTGCCGCAGAAGATTCCGGTTGTCCTGAGTGTGTTCTTGCCAGCGGGGACAAAAGCTCGGGATAAAACAGCAGTGAATCTCTTGTTCTGCTAGAATGTAATTTATTGTGGGATATGGCCAATAAACAAATGAAAGGAAAATGAAAGCATCCATTTATCATATAGTGATATGTGCTCATTTTATCTTGATCCTATTAATCATTTTAAATTCTATACATGTTGATGAGCAAATCTAATTCTTAAGGGCCTCAGGAGAGTTTTAATCTAGGAGATACCATTGCCACTTATAAGACACTTCTCAAGCAAGAACAAAGGAAAGGCACACTCTTAAAGTTACATTATCTTGTGGCAAATTGTTAATCTGCTCTGAGCTCCCTGTGAATGCTCATTTCTTGCCACCCACCAGAGTTCTTTGGATTCGCGAATGAAAAGACACACACACACAAAACCTTTATATTTTGATATGCCTTGACTAGCTCAATGGTTGGGCACTTCCAAACCTCCCTGCTGCTAGCACACACTCCCCTCCTATATTCCTGAGATAACCCTTTCTAAATCTATATTTTATCTTTGCTGCCCTGGGTTCTTTTGTGCAGGTCTCCCACAGGGCCCCTTTCCCTTTGCACCTATATTTCAGCTGTCTCTCCCTCCTGCTCCTCCACAGCATGGTCTGTCCTATGTCCCTCTTGTGGCAGACTCTTCTTCTCCTCCCCTGTGTGTCTTGCCTCTGAATCCTAAATGACCCTCCTCTTTCCCCTTTCCCAGCCATTGGCCACTATTTACCTGTCAGGTTGGCAGGGATCTCCAGCAGACAGGCAAATTCCCACGCAAGCACAAATCAAACCCCCAACAATATTATAGTAACAACTCAGCATTACTTAAAATATTACTTTGATCAACTTGTTTCAGACTGAGATGCCATACAAAATATACTCTGTAACTAATGTCCAATAAGCTTGACATGTTTAACATAACATTTTAACTATAATTATATTCCTGATGAATTAGTCAAAACTTTTATAAACCTCTCATTCTTATTTTTGGTATTTAATGTTTTGTTATTTTTCCTTCATTTTTTAATGGTGATATAAAATGCTTTAAAATTAAAATTAAGATTCGTTCTTCAAAACAAACAAACAAACAAACAAAAATGAGAACAAACAAACCAAAAATAAGTGGTCTAAAATTTGTCTCACAGAACAGGAGGGACTAGATCTATTTTTGGTACTCTACTGCAGGCACAGCTCATGAAGAGGCTAAGTAGTTGCATCAGATCTGTCAGTACCAGGCCAAATCTGCTTAGCTGGATCATCAGTGAATGGAGCCTGACATTTAGAGGAAGTTGGAGGATGGGATCCACTGAGATTGTAGCTTTATTTTTAAGGCAACAATGTTGAAGATATTTGTGCTAAGACAAACCTCAGGTCTAGGCTCACTACATTGTGTAATATATTATTCCCATTTATCAATGAGCCATTTAACTATTCCAGCCAATATACTCCAAAATGCTAATATAAGAGCCAAATGGTATCTGACTTTGTCAGTATTTGTCAGCTTGACACAAGGTATTCATTAACACAATGCCCCCACCAAATTGGCCTGTATGCGAGCTTTTGGAGCATTTTATTTTATTAATAATTGAAGTTATAAAGGGCCCATCCCATTGTGGGCTGCCTCTGGGCAAGTGATCCTGAAGTCAGGATGAGCAAACCAGTAATATGCAATCCTTTATGGCTTCTAATTCAGTCTCTGCTTCCAGGCTCCGGTCTTGACTTTCTCTACCCGGACTATAACCTGAAAATAATTTAGAGAAAAAAAATTCTATTATAAATTGCTTTTCATTATGATATTTATCACAGCAATGGAAACATAGACAGTGTCTCCAAAACAGGCAAAAACAAACAATAACAACTAACCAACAAGCTATCCAATAGGATGAACCACTTGGTAAGTCGTTTAAGGGATCCAAAATCAGTCTGGGGTGGGACATGATTTCCAAGTACAGGGTGTTTCTCTTCAGAAGAGACTACACATGGCAAAATCATTAGAAACATGGCACTTCAAGATGTCAATTGGACTGTGATGCCTACAGTTAAATGGTAAGACTCAGCTTTTTGGAAAGCTTCCCATACAGCCTGTTACTTTGAGTCTGACTCAAAGAATATAACTATGTGGGTAAACTGATATGAAAGACTGTCAAAGGGTGGACCTAATTTACACCAATTTCCATGGATCTTATGTTTTATGGAAGAATACAGAGAGATAGCACTCTTACTTTGATTGTTAGAAATACTGGACAGTGGATGCCCACAAGCCAAAGAAACATACTGGGCAGTCAGGGCTACCTGTTCTCTTACTGCTAATCAGCCACTCCTATGAACAACAAAGTCATAGCATCACTGGCAGAGCAGTTAAGATGGAGCTGTCTGATATGTATGCGTATGAGTAATAAAGTGTATGGCAAAGCTTTGAGAACTATAGGATTCAGTAACCTTATAGCTCTTTGTAACCATAGGGTAAAAGAGACCACTTATACTAAGTCACTGCCCACCCATTGATCCTGGAGCCTTTAGTTTTCTTCTAAGGCTCTCTCTAACATTGTGGTATAGGATAGTACTCCATATAAACCTACCTCTACCCAATCAAGAATCTTTTTGCACCTGATGGCTGATGGGAGAAGGAAAATTAGACTTCTGGAGAGACACTGGACATTTTGACCAGACTTTTGTTCAAGCCCATGCTCAGGAGTAGTTAACCAATACAAAATGAAATCTGTCTTTCTGTATGCTGTTTTATTTTATATTAATATTGTTGCTTTTTTGCAAGTGTTTCTTTGTGTATTTATATTTCTTAGTCTTTTTGTTTCTTTGAAATAAAGAAAGTAAAGTTGGCTGGGGTCAAAGTGTTGGATGATCTAGGGCAAGCTGAAATAAGAGTATGATAAAAATATAGTATCCGTTTATCTAGAATTGTTCGAAGTGCTCAAATTATAAATCGAGTGTTTCCAAGTTCTAGACCAAGAATGAAGTCAAGACTGAAAACAAAACCCCCACAATTTTTACAGTACCAAGAAAATTTCATTCAAAACAAAAAGAACAAACCAGAAATATACTGTCAAGACTGACAGTGGACTGGCACAGTAGATAGACTGATGATTAAGAATACTTTTTTTTTCTTCCTGATGACATGGTACCCACATGATAGTTTACAACTGTTCATACTTCCAGTTTGAAGAGATCTGACAAGCTCTTATGACCTCTGAGAGCCACACACACACACACACACACACACACACACACACACACACACACATATATATGCAGGCAAAACACCCATACACATAAAATAAAATTGGTAAATCTTACAATGAAAAAAGACTTTCAGTGGACAACATGAGTTTCTTTTATGGGATTCAAGAGAAGAAGTTTGGTTACCAGAGTAACAAAATTGGTGGTCCTATATTTTGGCTTGGGTTATGTAGTACCATGTTCTCTGAGCATAGCTCTTCTCATAATGACTCTGATTTTAATCATATCATCACCCAATTATGCCTAAGCATAAGATGCTCAAAAGGCAATTACCTTAGATGATTACTTAGATTTTCACTTGAAAATACAGTTTTGCCTTATTGCTCATAGACCCCAAGCCAATTTAGGCCATATTGTCCTATTGACCATATTACACAGACTGTGTTCCAGAATTATTTTTTACTAGAAATAGGGCATTGGCATGAGATTACTAAAAGAATAATATCTTCTGAGTTTGAAATACATAATCTCATGACCTTAATAGCCTTTAGGGTTTCTAAATGTTTTGACTCTAGGATTAGCAGTGGCCCGAATCACAGTCTTCTCTCTTCATATTTTTATCCATTCTTCTTGATAATACACAACCTTACAAGATGCAGGTAAGACCAATATAGCAGTGCATGTAGAAAGATTGTGAGTCAATGCTATATGAATTTACACAGGTACTTTTGCAATAGGAAAATTCTAATGATATGCCTTTCTAGCTAGTTAGCAATGGTTTAGCTTAGAAATTGCAATCCTTGGTATAATTTACTAGATATTGAACAATTAAAAGATTTCACAACATGTCCACTAAGGCCAGTTAACTTCTTACTGCTTATTATTTTATTGATCTCTTTTTAATGATTTTGTTTCTTCCTTCCTTCCTTTTTTCCTTCCTTTATTCCTCTTTTCCTTTCGTTTTTCTCCCTTCCTTCCTTTCTTCCTTCCTTTTTTCATTTCATTTCATTTCATTTCATTTCTTTCTTTCTTTCTTTCTTTCTTTCTTTCTTTCTTTCTTTCTTTCTTTCTTGACAGATACTCAATCTATAGGTCAGTCTGGCCTTGAACTCCCTATATAGCCCAGGATGTGCTTAGATTAGTATTAAGCCTTCTGAGTTCTTATACCCAGGTCTCACATGTTAAATAATGTACATAACAAAAATTAGGTGAAAACTGGAATTGCTTTTATGTTGCACGAACTTACTTTGAGTTTCATTTTTTCCTTGTAACCTGAGATAGCTATATGGGATCATTTTCATTCTGATTAAAGACTTTCTTATGCTTTTAGACTTTTGGCACAAGGATGAATACCCTATTTTTTTCTGAAATTATCCATATTTCAATTACATAAAATTTGGAATAGTTTCTATAGGTCTGATAGATAGAGACTGTGATTAATTATTCTGCAAGTTGGAGCTTTAAGAGATCTTAAAAATCTGACAGGGTTTTCAATAGAGAGACACGAGATGTACAGGACAAAATAAATACCTTGATATTACAGGTTTCTGAGTGAGAAGGAAAGTTCCACACCACAAGACTTAACCTCTTGCTAAGAGTTACAGAGGCTCTGGGTATGGGTGAGGATGAGTGGAGAAGATACTAGAAGATACTACTAAGAGTAGAATGTTATAGTTCCAGGTTGCCTTAGCCTGGGCAGTAGGAGAGCATGGCTGCAGCTTCAGACAAGCTCCAAGTTGCAGAATAATTAATCACAGTCCCTATCTATTAAGGAGGAATATATTGAATAATAGTAAAATGTAGAGGTTTCCTAAGAGCAATTTTCATGAGATAGAAGCCAAAAGAAATTCTGAAAAATGTGCTTATCTTGGATTATAAGATCATTATTTCATGTAAATGGTGGGAAATATTACTAAGAGTTTAAGCAAGGTAAGAAACATCAATTGATCACTATTTTCCTTCTCTTTTCACCTGCTTATGGCTAAAACTGGGAAAAGAAAAGGGTACTTGTGGGTCTATAAGCATATTGAATGAGTATCAAGTTAGCCATCAGACAGTTACTACACAAATGAAAATTGACTTATTTGAAATTTTCCACACTGAGGAACAAGAGTGGTAATATAACTTAGATCTGGCTGTGTGCAACAGATAATTTTTTCTAAATGATATGCAAGTTGATACACAAAGAACAAATATGATTTAATAGTAGATGAGGGGGGGAGAAACAATGGGAGAAATGTCTATAGTGAAATATACATGCCAAGAAATGGCATTGAACACCGAATGACAGTGTAGATATTAAATAGACTGGGTGAGAGAGAAAGCGTTAAAAGGTTAATGGAGACCAAAGTATGTGTAGTTCACATATTTCTTTTCTTTCTTTTTTTATGGTTAAACCTCCTTTTAATTTTATATTTTTTCTTTCTTTTTTATTTAATCTATTTATTTAATTATTTATTTATTTATTTACACTCCAGATTTTATTCCACTCCTGGTCCACCCTCCAACTGCTCTGCATTCCATACCTCCTCCCTGCCCCCTGTCTCCACGAGGATGTCCCCAACAACCACCACCTACTGTACTAGACCTCTAAATTCTCTAGGGCCTCCAGTCTCTTGAGGGTTACGTGCATCTTCTCTGACTGAACTGAGACCAGGCAGTCCTCTACTATGCACATGTTGGGGGCCTCGTAGCAGCTGGTATATGCTGCCTGGTTGGTGGTTCAGTGTTTGAGAGATTTCAGGGGTCCAGGTTACCCTCCTCCTCAGCTTCCAGCTTTCCCCTAATTCAACCACAGGAGTCAGCAGCTTCTGTCCTTTGGTTGGGTGCAAATATCTGCATCTGACTCTTTCAGCTGCTTGTTGAGTCTCTCAGAGGGCAGTCATGATTGGTCTCTTTTTGTGAGTGCTCCATAGCCTCAGAAATAGTGTCAGGCCTTGGGACCTCCCCTTGAGCTGGATCTCACTTTTGGCCTGTTGTTGGACCTTCTTTTCCTCAGGCTCCTCTCCATTTCCATCCCTGCAGTGCTTTCAGATGGGAACAATTATGGGTCAGAGTTTTGACTGTCAGATGGCAACCTCATCCCTCACTTGATGCCCTGTCTTTCTGCTGGAGGTGAGCTCTATAAGTTTCCTCTCTGCAGTATTGGGC
Organism: Mus musculus; assembly: GCF_000001635.26. Classification (NCBI taxonomy): domain Eukaryota; kingdom Metazoa; phylum Chordata; class Mammalia; order Rodentia; family Muridae; genus Mus; species Mus musculus. Next base: position 52,000,794 of record NC_000084.6, read on the forward strand.
ATTTCATCTAAGGTCTCTCCCTTTGAGTTCTGAGAATCTCTCACCTCTTAGGTCTCTGGTACATTCTGGAGAGTTTTATTTAAAAGTTTCTCATCATTGAAGACAATAGGTGCTTAAATGAGAGTTCAAAGAACAGAACAACTAGGGCACAGGTTGCTGTTTTAACTGAGTCACTTAACTGAAGTACACATTGCCAAATAGGAAACCTAGAAAGCAAGGACACCTGAAGAGCAAAGAGGCTGACAGTGAGCTAGGATGGCAGCTGCAGTCATGAAGAAAAGAGTGGGCAGATTTAAAATCAATTATTTCTCATCTTAAAGTGATCCCCTTTGGGCTCCTGGTATGAATTAAAACATAGCCTTATTATATTTTAATGGTCATGTCATGAGAGAAAGAATATGTTCAGAGATATATGTAACTTTTAATATCAACTTCTTTCAATAATTTCTTCCTGGGCAAAGCAATTTTACAAACAATAAAAATAACATTTAAAAGTAATAGGTTATCGTAGTTTTTTTTCTTCCATAAGTATGACTTTGAGATTCGATATTTCAGTAACAGAAGGGTGCATAAGAAAATTATAGTACTCTTACTGAGTACTATAAGGCATCAAATACTACAGTCAGAGATTATCTTTCTTTCCCTTGGCTCATTCAGTGAGGTGTGTGCTATTAATAGGCCACTTCTTGTCAAAGAAGCTGAGATTAGAGAGTTTTAGTACATTCCCTGTCTCACAGATACTAAATGAGATGGGTGCACTTTAAAAATAAACAGTATTTGAACCACAGCATCTCACTGTTTCCAATGTAGATATAAACTTAGTGAAAATAACACAAACTCTCTCATCAACCCTTAAACTTCCACACTGTTCAGATCATATGCTTTAACTTGTTCCCTGATCCCCTGGACCTTTGTAGCCATATATGAACATAAAACTCAGTATATCTGGCTAGGTAATTGCTTCAGAAACATAGAACTATGCTCAGGATGGTGGAATTGATTTTTTTGTAAGAAAGTATTGATGTAAAGAACTGCATAAACATTTGAGAAATTTAGGAAAAAGTTTTCTCGAGTCACATTTCACTTTTGAGAAAAATTTAGCCCATGTAATTTTTAACCTGCCCCTGAAGGACCAAGGAGAAGCTCAGTATGCTTAATGATAACCAAGTTGTGAAGATGAGTGTCTGATAGAGGCTAGATTGGCAAAGGCGATGATAGGGCTTTCACTGAATAAGAAAGAAAGAAAGAGAGAGAGAGAGAGAGAGAGAGAGAGAGAGAGAGAGAGAGAGAGAGGAAGAAAGGAAGGAAGGAAGGAAGGAAGGAAGGAAGGAAGGAAGGAAGGAAGGAAGGAAGGAAGGAAGTCACCTCAGTGTCAACATTTTCTACCTCTTGCCCAGTTGGGTTGACTGTCCTGGCATATTGGACATATGACCATGTAGGAATGTCAGGCCCGCAAAATCAGACTCAGTTACCAGACCAAATTGGCCTTCACATCCTTACCACAGAGAAGCTCTTAATTGACTCTAGTGAATGAGTTCACAACACTCGTAAACCATTACCTAAAAGTAAAATAAATATGCATGTAAAAAGTAGGCATTGAGACCATACTTTGGGACTATAATATTAAAAGGAAATGGATATGAACATCCTATATCTACAAACAACATAGTTCGCTTAATGTTGACTACAGGGGAGTACATCCAAGCCGTCTCCATGATGGAGTTCAATGAAGAAGCTCATCAATGCATGTGAGAGATTAACCAGAACAAATAGGAGAAGACCTGCAGTTACCTGTTGTCACAATAAAAGTTGTGTTCTGAAAGAAAGGGAAACTAGGTTCTATGAGAACATTAAAAAAAAAAAAAAGAGGAGAGAGCTCAGAGATGTGATTTTGCACATAAAATGTAAGAGCTGAAGGAATCAAGACTTAAGAAAGGAAAAACAGTATAAAAACACTATAAATATTTCAGCAAAAAATGCGGTTTGAAGACATTTTCATTAAAAAAGAAAAATGTCTTTCTTTGTTTTAAAATACTGACTTCCTGCCATGATAAGATTGTTCTGAACATCAGGGAAATCGGAATTAGTAAAGTAATTTGAAAAGTGCTGCCTTTAATAATTGTGCTTCTAATAACCAATTTTCATCTGAGATGGATGTCATATCTTCATTATAAATATTATGAAGTCCCAGAGGCGTGTGATGAAGTTTTATGATAAAAGGACCAAAAGCTGTTGTCATGCTGAACATTGTGTCCCTGATGGAATGTAGAGCACATTTCCTTTAAAAAACACATGAAACGAAGTATCAAAGAAGTAATTCTGAGATGCTGAAAGCAACTTCAACAGATGGCAGATGTTTCCATATGAACCCAATTATAATGGGACAACATAATGCTGTTGGGCAAAACTGTTGTAGCACATCTCTAGAACATACTCATCCTCTTAGCCATGACTTTGCCAGCACTCAACAGCAACGGATCCTTTTCCCCTTTCCTTTATCCTTGCTAGTCATCTTTTACCTGCATGAGTTTATAGTTTATATGTCTCATGCAACTGAAATCTGTCAAGATTTCTCCTTCTGTGGCTTGATAGATGTTAAGATAGAGTATGAACAATCAATTTTCATAAGAAAGTATATTCAATGTTAGGGAAGGTAAAATCAAAATCATGGTAATGTTACACCTCACCAGTGTTCAGACAGTTATTCTTTTAAACATCTAGCAAAACGTGGAGACAGACCAGAAGAACTGTTGTGCACTGTTTCTAGGAATAAAAAAGGCTGACACAGCTTGGAAAAGAGAATGGAGTTTCAATTAAAAGATCAAAAATGAGATCACCAGCTAATCCAGCAATTTCACCTCTGTGTGTCTATATGTGAGGAATGAAACCAAATCTTAAAGAGGTGGTTGTCGGCATTTCCACGTGCAGTAGAAAAATATTCACATTAGCTGAGTGATGGAAACAACGCTGTTTGTGGGCAGCAGCCATGATATGGAAACAAACATCTATTAATGGGTAGGTAAAGAAGAAAGTACGATGAAGCATTCCTCATCCCCACTAAAGAAGTTGTATGATCATCTTTCCTTTCATGTCTTCCCTGATTGGGCTGGAAAGATAGTTCCGCAGGTAAATTTTCTCACTGCACAATCCTACTCACATATGCTTGGTCCCTGGGAACCAGCAAAAACATAAAAATAAATGAAATACCAGCTAGAGAACTGACTCTGCTCTTCATTTGTAAAATAAAAATTAGTACAGAGTGCATGGCTCAGTCATTGTTCTATTACTGTGAGGAGACACCGTGACCATGACAACTCCTACTGAAAAACAAAAACACAAAAAAACCTAAGACTTAGTTGGGGTTTGCTTATACTTTCATAGTTGTCATTCATTATTGTCCTGCAAGAGAGCATGTAGGAACAAAAGGAGACACAGAGAGTGTAGTACACAATTCTACATCCAGATACATAGGCATAAGGAAAAGTTATAGTCTCCAGGACTGGCTTGGGGTTCTTGAAATCTCAAAGCACAATCCAGTGACATACTTCTTCAAACAAGAACATACCTCCTAATCCTTTGAAATATTGGTTTCCAGCCACTCCCCAGGGAACATGCATTGAAATTTATGAGTCACAGGGGCCATTATTCTTCAAATATCCACATTGCATACTTCATTTCCTAAATGTTAAATAAGGACTCACATAATAAGCTAACCTCTTTTGATAGTATATAATCAATAAAAATAGATCTGATGATGATGATTATGTTGAGCATATCCCTTCTGGAATTCCTAGTATTCTTCTTTCAGAACATATTCAACATAGAAAATAAGTTATAGAGTTCAAAAATTGTTTCTTCAATTTATATTTAACTAATATATGTATATGTTGTGGTCAATTTCTGTTTTGCATTTGGATGAAATTAACTCCTACTTGGATATCTCCAGCCTACACAGATAAAGACCCTTAGAAAATGATTTCTGAATGGCTGAGGAAGTAAAAGTAAGAGAGAAGAAATGAGAAATAAAGAACCTGAATTTTTAAAAAGATTTTAAAATTTTTACTTACGTGTGTGCGCATATATGACTTCATGAATGTATGTTATGTGTATTGCCTTCAGAGGCATCAAATACTGGAGTTATAGAATGTTTTCACTATGTCTAATATCTCTTAGTATGTCTTTTAAAACTCATGAAGTAAGAAGGTTGGGGAGAATTAAGTTGCCACATTCCTAAACATAGTTGAATGTAACAGATGACAATATGCTACCTACATTTCTGTTTAAAAAATAAACAAATAAATTGCTACAAGATAGCATGGAAGCCAAAAATCACAATTGATGAAAGAGTATCAACCAGACACAAAGCTTCTGAGAGCACAAAAACTCAGATGTAACCTTCCCCCCTCCCCCGCCCCCAGCCTGAAATCTGGCTGATCAGGTTTGACAGTTGCACTAGGAGAGCATCAGGGGTGGAGCCTGCCACACTATCGGTCTGCCACTCCCACTGCTGCTACCTACTGCCTAGCTGTTCCAGAGCCGACACGTGGTCACCTGAAACTGGACTCCAAGGATGATTTGGCGGGAATGGGCCCCTCCCCCTTCTTCATAACCCGGTGTCTCTGAAGAGTAAAATTGAACCTTGATCAGACTGATGTCTTGGTTCCATTCTTTCTCGTGCCGCCTAGTTCCCTCTTCTCTTCCAGATTCCAAGATGGCTCCCAGGCTAGAACCCAGACATGTGGATAGCTGGCGGCCGCAACACTCAGAGGTTCTTCGTTAGAGGAAGAGGACTGGAGAACTTCTGACACTACGTTTTAAGATTCATTTGAAAATGGCAGGTGAGGACTGAGCTGGAGCCATGCCTAGGGGTACTAGCTCAGTTCCTCTCCTAGTCACCCCATCAAAGCTCCGAGAAGCATCATTGTATGTCCTGATTAAAGCATCTAATTTCAAGCAGAATTCTATGATTTGTCTCCAGATTAAATGTAAAGATGAGAAACTCCAGCCAAGTGTGTGTGTGTGTGTGTGTGTGTGTGTGTGTGTGTGTGTGTGTGTGTGATAGGGAAAGGAAGAAATGCCTAGAGAAAAAACATTTCAGTAGTCTCCTGTCCATATAAGGAAAAAAATTAAGTCTCTAGTAGAGAGGGAAAGTTTTGATATATATGACAATAGAAGTATCTTGGCACAAAGTAAAATAAAATGACTTACCATGAGCTTAAAGATTGGTTGTTATTCCTACTAAGAGCCCCATCTAGGTTAAAAGTATCTTCAAATATCTTTTTTCAAAGCTTTTAGTTTGAGGAAACCTGAAAATACTGAAAAAACATTCCTTGGGAGAGTGGAGGAGTATATATTAGAGAAATAATTCTATTTGTGAGCCAAAAAGGTTATATCAATAGCTCACTAGCCTATCTATTTTTAATCATTTAAAGGCATGGAACAGAAGTTTTTAAATGGTGTTCACTTTTAGTCACTTTAATATTGGAATTCCCAAGCCAACTATTAATATAAAAAAAAAGCAATTAAGAATCTCAGTATTCCTATATTTGGGGAAGAATAGATACAGGAGATGTGGTTCATTTACACAATGGAATACTATTCAGCCATTATGAGCGAGGACATCATGAGTTTTGCAGGCAAATGGGTGGAACTAGAAAATGTCATCCTAAGTGAGGTAACTCAGATCCAAAAGGACATGCATGATATGTACTCAGTGATAAGTGGATATTAGCCAACAAAGCACAGAATACCCAGGATACAATCCACAGAACTCAGGAAGGTTAACAAGCAGAAGGGCCCAAGTGAGAATGCTTCAGTCCCACTTGGGAAGGAGAAGAAAGCACAGGGCAGAGTGAGGAAGGGAATTGAGTGGGAAAGGGAGGGGGAGGGGAGGAGAAAATAGGAACATATCAGGTATGGGGGGGGGTGGACCAGGAGGGAAGCCCCAAGGGCCATCAGAATGTATGAAAAATATACAACTTGACAGATGGGAGGTGGGGCGACCTTCTAGAATGTATCCAGAGACCTGGGAGGTGAGAAAATCTCATGGTACAAGGGGAGGGGGAACCTTAGATGAAATGCCCAACAGTGAGGAGAGGGAACTTTTAGAGCCTACCTCTAGTACAAAAACAGGGCATCAAGTGGAGGTTTGGGATTGCCACCCCACAGTCAAAAACTCTGACCCAGAATTGTTCCTGTCTAAAGGAACTACAGGAACAAAAATAGAGATGTGACTGAGGGAAAGGAGATCCAGTGACTAGCTCAAAATGGGTCTCATCTCAAGGGAAGGCTCTAAGACCTGACACTATTAATGATGCTATGGTGTGCTTACAGACAGGAGTCTAGCATGGCTGCCTCCAGAGAGGCCCAACAAGCAGCTGACTGAGAGAGAAGCAGATACTTACACCCAGCCAGTGGTCTGAAGTCAGGGACCCTTGTGGTTGAATTAGGGACAGTCTAGAAGGTGTTTAGGAGGAGGGCAATCCCAAATGAAGACCAGCACTCTCAACAAACCTGGACCCCCAAATCTCTGAGACACTGAGCTACCAACCAGGCAGCCTACACGGGCTGGTCTGAGGTCCCCGACACATATACAGCAGAGAACTGACTGTCAGTGAGAGAAGACAAATTTAACCCTTGAGAAACTTGAGGCCCCAGGCAATGAGGGGACCTGGTAGGATGTAGGAGTTTGTGAGAGGATGGTGGGGATATCCTCTAGGTACAGGGGAATAGGAATGGGATGAGGAACTGTCAGAAGGCAGAACAAGAGGGAGATAATGACTGGACTGTAAAAAGAGATTAAAGATAATTAAAAGAAAAAAGAAAATAAAGAGACAGAATCTCAATATACCTATATTTTGAAAAGATAACCCCTCCCCACAAAAAAGATCATTACTATAATTTTCTTTTTAAAAACTTTAAAATACTTTTTCACATAATATATTTTGGTCATATTATTTTCTTTCTCTCCTCTCATCTCAAGACACATGTTCGCTAATACACAACTTCATATTCCACTTCTCTTTTATCAAAAGGAAACAAAACCAAGACCAAATGGCAGTAAATGTACAAACAAATAAACAAACTATAGAGCCCATTTTGTGTTGGCAAACTATTCCTGGGCATTGACCTGCACTGGGATATGTTTGACGTACCCAATTTCATTCTGTTGAAAAAAAAATGAGTTTCTGTCTCCTGTTAGTTATCAGTTGAAAAGAGCTTCTTGGTTACAGGTGGGATTTGTGCCAACTTTCCTTTCTCCATGCTGGGATTTTGCCTGCTCTTAATTAATGTAGGTTTTATGCATGCCGTCATAGTCTCTGAGTTCATATGAACATCATTCCGATTGTATCTAGAAAATACTAATTCCCTGGATCTGTCCACTAGTATAATCTTTCCACTTCCTCTTTGCATACATCCTTTAACTTCTTTTGAAAAACTTTAAACATTTTTCACACATTATTTTGGTTATATTCCTTCCTTTTTCCCAACTTCTCCAAAGATGCTCCTTCCCTACAAGTACACCTTCAAATTCTATTTCTCTATTAATAAAAGAAAACAAAACCAAGACCAGAAATATAGTAGAACTCAAACAACAAACAAAAGCATAAAGGACATATTGTATTGGCCAACTATATCACCAAGAGGAGTGATGCAGGCATTCAGTTTATAGATGAGTTAGTATCTCAATGTCTGCACATTGCTCAGTTGTAGGTCATTCTGCTTGTAATCATCTACTACCAAAAGAAACTTTTCTCATCCACATTCAGGGATATAGCAATGTGTTAATAGAAATTGTATTGCTATTTTATTTAGCAGATTAGTTTTACTAGATATTCCTCTATATCCCATGATCTACCTAGTTTCAGAGTATTGTCCTCATTAACAGTGTTAGATATAGGTCCCATCTCATGGACTGGGCCTTAAGATCTAATAAAACTGTGTCTGGTAGCTCTCACATTTGTGCCACTGTTGCACACTATTGCACAAATCTTGCTGGTGCAATGTACACAATCTTCTAACACAATGAGTGTGCATCTATAGGGTAAAGCTTTTAGTCAAGCAACAGTTTGAGTTTTCCATGTGTGGTGGCAATAGAATCTTGCCATTAGGTTGCAGAACTTTGCCAATAGCATTAGCTATAACCTGTAATGTTTGCAGCTGGTCTATGGAAATTCTTTGGGAATGACTTAAAAATATATAATCCATTCTTATCAACGTGAGTTTATTTTAGTAGCATATAATATTTAGTAGGAACGTTTTCCCTCCCATGATATGCTAACTCCATCTAAATTTCATTCATGTACCTATGTATTTTAGGAAGCTTGCACAATAGAAGGTGTCCACAGGGCTTTACACTTTTATCCCTCCTCATACTCCCTGCCTTACTCTGTTTTCCCCTCCCCATTTCCATTTAATATTCCTATTATTATATACCCTTTTTGAAACCATATTCTATTTCTTCCTTGGAAGATTCCTCCTTCTCCTCCTTGGCTTATTAATAACTATCTAACCTCTTTGAATTTTCTACATGAAACACACATATCTAAAACTTAAAGCCTAACATACACATATAATTGAAAACACACAATGTTTGCTTTTAGGGTCTGGAATCCCTCACATGGAATTATTGTTACTAGTTCTATCCGACCTACAAGTTTCATCATTTCATTTTTAAGGGTCTAAATAATATAATATTCCATTGTGTAAATATAGCACAATTTTGTTTTCCACTCAGTGGATGGACATCTAGACTGTTCTGTTTCTGGCTGTTATGAGCATGGCAACAAAAAACATAGGTGAAAAGGTACCTCTGTAATAAGACAGTTTGACACAAATTATTTGTTGCTGCAGAGAGAGTCAAGAAAGCACTTAATTCCTCATTGTTTCCAAGACATCTCAAGGCTGTAGAAAATCCATATTAGTAAAAACCTTCTCCAAGAATTATTATGAAGGGGTAAAAATCTTCAATATATACAATCTTGGAACAAAGAAATGAATAATTTAGAATCCCAAGAAGACCACAGCAAGTTTGTTCAGCAGACAAGCAATTGCTTCAAAGGGTTTTCTACCTGGAATCCACATTACAGAAGACAACTTCTCCAAGCTGTTGTCTGTCCTGACTTTTAAGATGTGCATTCCTACAACTTTTGTGTTATAGATGAGATTGGAGGTGGGGAAAGTTCTCTGCTAAAATATTCTAAGTATCAATAGGGAGGAAGGATGAAAGTTGATTCTAAACTCCCTCCTGTGGTACCCAGAGTGTCCTAGGTAAGATTATCACTATGAATAAACATCATGACCAAAAGCAAGTTGGAAAGGACAGTCTTATACTTCTACACATAGTCCATCACCAAAGGAATTCAAGACAGGAACTCAAACAGGGCAAAAATCTGGAGACAGGAGGTGATAGATCATTGAGAGCTGCTGCTTACTGGCATGCTCAGCAGAACTTGTTCAGCCTGATTTCTTTAGAACACAGGGCCACTAGTTCAGATATGGCACCACTCAAAATGAGCTAGGATCTCTCCCAGTCAATCACCACATAAGTAAATGCTTTAAGGGCTTTACTTACATCCTGATACTATAGAGGCATTTTGTCAACTGAGGTTCCATCCTTTCAGATGACCCTAGCTTGGGTCAAGGTGACATAAAACAAGCCAGAACACAAGAGTTACTGAGATGTCATCAGATAAGTTTTGGCAGTGTTGACCAGGTAAAGGATCATGATTTAATATGAATGATTTCTCTGCTTATAAAGTATTACTTCAAAATAAAATTGTTCAGAAAGAATTAATTCATATCTAATAAGGCTATTTTGTGTTCTACTTTAGAATGATAATCAAGAATACATTTATATTTTCTAGGCACTGTAAGAAAATTGCTCTGCAGCTGAAAATAAGAGATGATACCACAAAAAAATGTCAAACCATCACAAGAACATGGATCTTAATTTTTAAAAAACTCTAAATTTTGGGGTTCAGGAGATGGCTCAGAGCTTAAGAGCAATAGTTTTTCTTTCAGAGGATGCTGGTTCAATTCCCATGACTCACATGGCAGCTCAGAATCTTCTTTAACTCTAGTTTTAGGGGATCCAATGCTGCCACTGAACACCAAAAATATGTAGTGATCAGGCATTCAGACAAAGCACACAAACTTATTAATTAAGCAAGTAAATACTTAGAAAAGCTCTATTATGATGAAAAATACAATATAGAATCTATGATTTTAAAGAGACAGAAGAGCACATCTTCTAAATTCAGATGAAAATAACATTGAAATAAAGTTAGGAACTACCTGAATAATGCTAAGAAAAACATCTAGTATTTGTTAGTCTGAAAAAATAAGAAATATTATAAAATATTTATCTAAGTATTTCATTTCTTTGGTTAGAGGTACCTCTAGATATTTTATATTATTTTAAGCTATTGAAAAACATGTTGTTTCCTTAACTTTAACCCATATAGGAGGGCTACTTTTTTGCATTCATGTATCCAAAAATCCTCTCTGAATGTGTTTATCAATTATAAGAGCTCCCTGATAGAATCTTTAGGTACCTCTGTTTACCATCATGTCACCTGCAATAATGATACTTGACGTCTTCCTTTCCGATTCATATCCCCCATGATTTCCTTCAGTAATCTTATTGCTATAGCTAAAACTTCAAGTACTATATTAAGTAGATATAAAAATAGTGATCAGCTTTACTTTGTTCCTGATTTTAGTGGATTTGCTTTGATTTCCTTGTCATCTAATTTGATGTTGGCTATAAGCTTGCTGTAAATTACTTTTGCTATGTTTAAGTATTTCCATGGTATTCCTAATCTCTCTAGTACTTTTATTATGAAGGATTTTTTCAAGGTCTTTTTTGCATCTAATGAAATGATTGTGTTTGTTTGTTTATATGTTAGATTGTGTTTAGTGATTTTTATATACTGAACCATCTCTGCATCTGGAATAATGAATGCCTACTTGATCATGGTACATGATCTTTTGGATGGACTGCTTCTAGTTCACTACCAATTATAGATTTATTTAAGTTGCTTATCTGACCTTGATTCCACATTTACAAGTGATACCTATCCATAAGATTATCCATTTCTTTTAGATTTTCCAATTTGGTGGAGTACAGATCTCTATCAAATACCTCCCCTCAGAGCTTAGAGAATCCTGTGGAAGAGGAGTAGACATGCTCACTTTCACGCCTTTATATTCTTTCCACACATATCTACCTTAGAACCATCTCCCTCTTCTGTTCTTCTTAAACAGACAATTTTCTAATTCAGTATGTTTATTCAGTGTTCTCTTGTATGGTAATTATTGGAATTAAGTACTTGAAATGATATAGGGAAATTATGTCCAGTGTTGTTTTTCATGTTCTTCTTTCACAGTATAAAGCATCACAGTCATAAGTCCTAGATTTTGCACTTACTTATTAATGGTTATTCTGATTCACATGCACAGTACAGGCATAATTCTGTCCCAGTAGTTTTAATAATGGAATATTTTTATGAGAAGGGAAGCCTACTTTATTGTGCTAGGCATGAACTTCAGTATTACTTGTAACGTAGCAGCCAATGGAGCTTCCTTTCCATAAATCCCCTCAGATTGTCAGAGAAAACACAGGAGCTAGGTACAACAAAATAGAATCACTGTTCCCTCCCCATAGGCTATATTCACTAACACCCTAAAAGAGAAAACACTTTATAAACTTGTCCTCAGTAAATCTGAAGAATAAAAACATCAGTTAAATTCTCATTGTTTGTATGATGCATAGGGGCTATAGTTAATTCCTCAAAATCAAGAAACATTTCAAAATCAAGAGTCATATGATTAAGTGTCATAAGTCAAATGGATTGACTATGACTATGTCTGATAAAGTTATTAAAACTAAAATTATGTATTTCGAATTGTACCACAAGAAAGCAAATTTTGTCTCAGTATAGCACCAATTTTGTCATGTTCTTTATACTGTCCCCAAGTACTCTTCTCTGCCTTCCTGACAGTAATAATTCTACCAGAACAACCAGATCTCACTGATGAATGTTCAGTCTTAGGTGAATTTACCAGTCTCAATTCTAAACTGTTTTATACCATTATGTCACATGTAAGCCTCATGAATATTTTGTATATCCCACATGTCATTTGAATAGTCAAAAATAAACTGTCTCTACATCAGGAATCATGTATCTCCAAGAGACCAAGAGAAGTTCAAACACATAGGAGATAATAAATAACTATGATAAACAAATTGCTACAAAACCTGTACATAAAATTCTGTCTTCTCTTTAATGTATATTTTATCAAATCCATCTTTATAAACTTCCATGTCCAGATTATTATGAGTATCATATAAATACATGCCAACAAAAGTTACAAAGAGCTATGATCAAGCATACTCAGCATGTGATGTAAGCATCAGAAACTAGAACATCTTCTCAGAAAAAAAGCAAGTAAACTAAGATTTAAATCCTGGTGGTGAGTCATACAAAGGTCTGATGATCAACACCAGGGTTACCAGCTGGTACTGATGGACCATGTCAGAAAGGTGTCCCCAAGTCTAATCACCTGTTCTCTCTGAAACAGAGTAGCAGGGAGGCAGGAAAAGTGTCATGGGTTTCATTCTCTGCCTTTAACACAACAAGGAATTAACACAAGAGTAGCTCACAACTGAAGAAGAGCTAGACTTCTGTAATGCCAAACAACCTAAGCTTAGGCAGAATGATGAAGCAGAGGGCTCGGAAGCACTCACATTCTCAACAACTTGGGGTTCAATTTCCACAGGTACAGGCAATGTTTCTTCCCAAAGTAACTTCTTTCCTTAAAACCTCCACTATTAAACAGTTCAAATGCTCTCCAGGTTATGGACAGAAGAGTGGCAGGAATCAGTAAGTAAAGCAAAGAGAATGTCTACATTTATGAAGAAAGCCAAGTCATCTCAAATCATCCAAGGAGAGTTCTTCCTAATTATATTTACACTAGGGAGGGCCATGTTGACCTTTTTTGCTTTATTTATTATTCTTTTGTAAACATCCAAAATTTATTTTAAAATCCCCTATAGTTGCGAATATTTTCTATTTATTTATGTATTCATTTACATCCCAATATCTGCCACCTTCCCCTCCTAGTACCCTCTCATGCAGATCCTCTCTCAACTCCCTCTCCTTTTCCTCTGAAGAGACTGAGCCCTCCCCTAGGTATCATCCCCACCCAAATTCCAAACCCTCATCCCCATCTCCCCCTATCCCACCTTTGGCACATCAAGTCACTGCAGGACTTGGTGACCCCTGAGGTCAGATGAGAGGCCCCAACTAGGGGAAGGGGAGCAACAGGTAGACAACAGCCTCATGGCCAGTCCCCTGCTCCAGTTGTTGGGGATGCCACATAAAGCCCAGCTGCATATCTGCTGCATACATGTGAGCAGCCTAGGCTTGGTCCATAGTCACACTTTGGTTGCTGGTTCAGTCTCTAGGAACTTCCAAGAGTCCATGTTAGTTGACTCTGTTCATCTTCCTGTGGAGGCCCAGTCGTCTTGGCCCCTCAATCCTTCTCCTACCTCTTCCTTAAGACCCTCTGAGCTCTGTCTATTCTTTGGCTGTAAGTCTCTGCATGTCTTTCCACTGTCTGCAGGGTGGAGCTTCCCAGAGGACAGTTATGCTAGGTTCCTGTCTCTCCTGGCTATGCTCAAAGGAGACCAGACTGAGAAGTGCCCATGTTCATTTTTTAAATACAGTTTATTAAAAAGCTTCACTTTCATAAAGTTCCTATGCAACTCAATATTGGGTCTGCATGAAATGGACATGTTAAATCTAATATATTGTATTTAAATACTTGGCAATTCTAATTATACTTTATTAAGAGAATGTTATTACAGTTCAGTATTCCATGTAGTTACCCTACAAAAAGAACACATCACAGTAGTACAAAACCAAACCCACTCCTACAGAGACAGTGATTAAGACCTCACAAAGTTCATTCCTGCTGAGTCATTGCAACTCACTGCCACTCTCCGGTCTAACTGTCTGAATTGATTTTTATGTAACGCACTCTTCACATTCTTGGTTAGGTTAGTTGGTTAGGTAGTTAGCTAGCTACATAGTTACTTGTCAAACAACCTTTTATTTGCATAATATTTGAGTCTACTCATTCAATTTTCCAAAACTTATATATGTAGATGTCCAAATATATTCTGTTAATAAAAGCCAACATTACAAGACAATAGCAGCCAAATATTCCTTTTTGTAGCCTTCGCTGAAAAGATTCATTTCTTCAACATTCTTCAAGAAGCCCCATAAAGTCAGGAGTTTAAGCACAAATATGTTTCTCCAGTTACATTATACCAGAATATGCCAGAAAGAATCAATATGTAGCCTAACATAGAGATGACTTATCTGCCAAATATTGTTTCTGTATAACTTACAATCAATTTGTTTTCACCAACTGTGAATTCCATTTGAATAGATTAGAAAGGATGTGATGGGATGATGATTGAAACTCTTGCATGCCTAATCCTGGCTTTGTACCTTAACAACCATTGTCACTTGAGAAAGTCAACCTTTCTATGAACTACTTCCTTGTATATAAGATAAAGATCAAATTTCCATATTTCTGCTTTTCTTGAATATGCTAAAGTAAGATGCAAACTAGTGATTTCCCATCTTAGAATCTACTTCCACTTCAACTACACATTCATCCTTCCATTAGCAAGTAAGCAATGATCAGTAACCTATATGTCAGATGCTAGTAAGTAAAGTGTTTTAACTGTCTTCTAAACTACCATGATCAGATGTGGAAAGCAATCTTGCAACCAATACAGTGTTATTATTACTATAATGGTGGAAAAGGCTCAAGTGTTACAGGAAAACAGATATAGTGCTCTTTAATGGTAAGCAAAAGTCACATAATAATGTAAAGGTTTTGGTGACTTCAAAAATGAATCTCTCTCTCTCTCTCTCTCTCTCTCTCTCTCTCTCTCTCTCTCTCTCCCTCCCTCCCTCCCTCCTTTCCTCTTTGTCTCCCTCCCTCCCTCCCTCCCTCCCTTTTTTTCCCAAATTACCTGTAACTTGCCTACTTTAATGGATATATGGCCTTCCTTAATGACTCCTTGCAAACTAATACTCCAGCAAAGAAAACATCCCTCTAAACAGAATTTCCCTCTGACTACATAGCAGTAACCAACTAGCTAAAATGAAAACACTTTATTTCTGCTGTAGTGTGACAGCGATCTAGATGATGACATTGAAATGCGGAGATGGCCTAAGGATATACAGACAATAAAGTCATCCAAAGGGCCTATGAGTCCCAACTCTCAAAATATAATCTAGTTTTTAAAAGGGGATTATTTGCGAATTAGAGAGGTAACATAAAAGTGCAGGGGGTATAAAAATAGAGGCTTACAAGGGATGGATATGATCAAATTATGGAAAATGTAATTAAACTTAATTTTAAAATAAATACATACTAATGGGACAGTCTAAAAATAAACTATTTGATAATACCTGTAGATGCCATGGGACTTCATCACAGCCTTTATTTAAATGGGCTTGAATTTTTATTTCAGTTTGTTTTCAAAAACTAGAAGTATATATTTTGTAATGCATGATAGCACATTGGCTCAAAAGCTTCTGTCAGCTAACGTTTAACAGTGCATTTGGACAGGCACTGATGCCAGCCCTGTACATCCAACTAGACACTTGGACTTAGGTTTTAAAATAGATTAATAAACGTTTCCTTTTCAATATCTTCACATGACTTAGACCACAACAGACGAACAACAGAATACAAAATTATTATAGGAAGCCTTTCGTGAAGTTAGTATGTTAGAGAGCTAACATAGAGGCAGTGGTTATGAACCACATGCCCGACAAGGCATGCACTAATCAATAATGAGCTCGTTGTAAGCTTTCTCTAACATATATACTTCATATATTAGAACTGAATGACACATTATATGTTTTAGCCTCAATAAGGCAGGCATTTTAGATCCTTGGTAAACCATATATGTAATTCTCCTAATTGAATCAATGATGCCAACCATTACATGCCGTTAAAACTCTTCTAAAGTATCTCAGACTATAGTGTTTCTATTGCTTCTGGTGTTTGCAGGATTATCCTTGGGACCTTGATGCTGACTCGGCACTACTCTTCATCTTTGAACATTTCTGAGGGTTTTCAACTGAAGAAAATTCAGTTTGGCTAGATTTTCAATGCTCCATTTCTGGACCCATTCACCCTGTTCCTGGCTTATGACAGAACAGAACTAGAGATGACAAATGTATCTCACTTTCAGTTCTAGAGTAGTAAGTACCCCATGAACTGTTGTGTCAATGCGCCCTTTTTCTGTAGTAAGTTATAACTAGGGTGGGAGCAAGATGCTCTGTGTCCATTACAATGTCAACCAAATATTCTGGACATTGCTGTGGCAATTTGTCTGGCAAATGCTATCACATGTAGAGAACTGCAAGGTGTTCTGTGTCAGAGGAGAGATTTATGAAAAAACCTATACACTGTATAAAGAAACCTAAAAACATATTCCACATGAAATTAGTCATAAAAGAATCACTAGCTCATAAGGTAGTGAACAGATCTTTGGGTGAGAGAAATATCAGAGATAAAGTGCTCAATAGGATTAGCTGATGATCACGAGACAGCATCACTTTGAATAACCTCTCAAACACCATTTGGAGTCCCCGGCAACTCAAGAAGGAGGGCTAGCCTGTCCAAATAGATAAACATAAACTTGCAGCCTTACATAATTAAAGTTTTATCAATAATGTTGATAATATTGGAGGACAGAGACCTCAGGCAAAGCAGGAGATGCAGAAGATCTCCAGTACTTTTGCCCCCTCCAGGGATCTCTCTGTCCCATTAGTAAGCTTGCTGAGATGGATTAATTCCTTTGTGACCTCCAGTGTGCATGTGCAATCTAATTCACGCAGAGAGGAGCTATCTCAGCACATCTTTTGACCTCAGGGTTAGTACAAGTCTCTTGGCATTCTTTTATGAACTGTAAGACAACAATTCCAGCTTTAATTACCGTTAGTGATTTTATTAATGCATATTAGAGTTTGCTACTTTATCATACACACCACTAATACATATGTCATCAGGTCAGTCATAAGCATGTTTTTACTTTTCCCCTTCTGCACGTGAGATAAATATCTGATAAAGATAAGAGACTAGTTTCTGAGCCAGATGCTAATCCCTTCTGTCTTAGTTAGACACCTGCCCACAGCAACTCCTCTAAATAAAAACATTTAATTGGGCCTATCTTACAGTGCAGAGGTTTAGTATAGTATTGTCATGGTAGGAAGCTTGGCACCATACAGGCAGGTATGGTGCTTGAGAAGTAACTGAGAGTTCTACAGAAGGCAGGAAGAGAGAGAGAGAGACACTGGGCCTGCCTTGAGCATCTGGTAAGTTCAAAGCCCCCCTATCCCACACAGAGAGAACTTCCTCAAACAAGCCCACACCTACTCCAATAAAAACAGCCTCCTAATAGTGCCATTCCTTATGGGCCTATGGGGGCCATTTTCATTCAAACCACTCCATACTCCATACACTTATTGTTTTATTTTTTCATTTTAAAATTTTATTTATTTATTTATTTATTTATTTATTTATTTATTTATTTATTTATTTATATGTGCCTAGATGAGTTTTTCTGCACCTAATGAATGCACATACCTGAGGGGAGCAGAAAGTATTGGAACCTTTGCAACTGAAGTTACAAGCAGAAGAATGCCACCCAACATGGGTATTTGCATGTCTTCTTCAAGAACAGTAAGCTCTTAACTGCTGATCTATCCATCTGGTCCCATTCTCCTATTTCCTTTAAGTGACATGATGGAATTGTGATGACATTATCGCTACAAAATAAATACATTTTGTTACATTTTTATATTGAAGTGTTGGCTTCATCTGAAAATTGATTTGATTTTGACTATTCTGATTACATTTAAATGTTTAAGTAAATGATTCTTGGTTTTGTTGTAGTTGTTGTTTTAAGTTTGTTTGTTTATTTTATGTATGTGAGCATGCAGGTCGGGAGTAGTGACGCATGCCTTTAATCCCAGCACTTGGGAGGCAGAGGCAGGTGGATTTCTGAGGTCAAGGCCAGCCTGGTCTACAGTGTGAGCTTCAGGACAGCCAGGACTACACAGAGAAACCTGTCTCGAACCACCCCCCCCCACCAAAAATGTATATGTGCATGCTGTTGCTGACACACCAGAAGTTGGCATTGAATCCACCATGTGGTTGTTGAGAATTAAACTCACGACCTTTGTAAGAACAGTCAGTGCTCTTAACTGCTAAGCCATCACTCCAGCCCACATTTTAATTTTCAGATGACAATAGTTACCCATATTTAATGGGAACAGGTCAACATTTCAATAAGATGTATAATAATCAGGCCAAGATAAATAGCATACCTATTACCTTATAAATTTGTCATATTTGAATATTTGAACATATTACATCTCTCTACTAGCTATTTTGAAATAGTCAATTACTGATACTTAACCACAAGTATCCTGCTATGCTAGATGGAACTTTAGAATCTATTCTTTCCTTTGGACACTGTTACATATACTTTCTGTTTCATATATTTTCTCCACACGTCTCTCCACTCTTTCCAAACTATGGAAGTTGCTCTATTCTCATTCTCTGTGACAGCAACACCTCTGTTTCCTTGTGTAGTAGGTACTTGCATCTCTGCATCTGAATTAATTCACTTAGATAGCCCAGCCCCATTCATGTTATCTCAACTTATAAAATTTCATGACATTGAAGGTTAAATCTATTTGACTGTGTGAGTAAGCCATATTGTCTTTATTCATTCTTAGATCTGTGAATACCTAGTTTGATTCTTTATCTTGTTATTGTAAACACTAATGAAACAAGCTTACTACTCAAGGCATCTTTTTATATAATGTCATTTTCCTTTAGGATGTATTCCATGTGTGAATTCAGGACATTCTCCTCTTTTTGAACCATTATTTATTTTTACAAGGTTGAATTGCTTTAGTTCCTTGTATTTTCTGCATGTGGGTCTCTTTTACTCTTTTAACTTTTCTTTTCTCATTTTTCAGGTTTTTTTCTTCCCTGATATCTTCTCACAGTATGGGAACTTCTTGATTTGATATAACATCACTTGTCAATTTTGCTTTCTAAAATGTCTCTTGTAGTCATGGCTGGCATTGGCGTTACACACATAACACAGGAAATGTGGTGGATCTCAGTGCATTATTTTTTTGGTTTGTTTGTTTTTGGTTTTTTTTTTTGTTGTTGTTGTTTGTAGAATTTACCTTGCTTTTTTTTTCCATTTTTTATTAGGTATTTAGCTCATTTACATTTCCAATGCTATACCAAAAGTCCCCCATACCCACCCACCCCCACTCCCCTACCCACCCACTTCCCCTTTATGGCCCTGGCGTTCCCCTGTACTGGGGCATATAAAGTTTGCGTGTCCAGTGGGCCTCTCTTTCCAGTGATGGCCAACTAGGCCATCTTTTGATACATATGCAGCTAGAGTCAAGAGCTCCGGGGTACTGGTTAGTTCATAATGTTGTTCCACCTATAGGGTTGCAGATCCATTTAGCTCCTTGGGTACTTTCTCTAGCTCCTCCATTGGGAGCCCTGTGATCCATCCATTAGCTGACTGTGAGCATCCACTTCTGTGTTTGCTAGGCACCGGCGTAGTCTCACAAGAGACAGCAACATCTGGGTCCTTTCGATAAAATCTTGCTAGTGTATGCAATGGTGTCAGCGTTTGGATGCTGATTATGGGGTGGATCCCTGGATATGGCAGTCTCTACATGGTCCATCCTTTCATCTCAGCTCCAAACTTTGTCTCTGTAACTCCTTCCATGGGTGTTTTGTTCCCACTTCTAAGGAGGGGCATAGTGTCCACACTTCAGTCTTCATTTTTCTTGAGTTTCATGTGTTTAGGAAATTGTATCTTATATCCTGGGTATCCTAGGTTTTGGGCTAATATCCACTTATCAGTGAGTACATATTGTGTGAGTTCCTTTGTGAATGTGTTACCTCACTCAGGATGATGCCCTCCAGGTCCATCCATTTGCCTAGGAATTTCATAAATTCATTCTTTTTAATAGCTGAGTAGTACTCCATTGTGTAGATGTACCACATTTTCTGTATCCATTCCTCTGTTGAGGGGCATCTAGGTTGCTTCCAGCTTCTGGCTATTATAAATAAGGCTGCTATGAACATAGTGGAGCATGTGTCCTTCTTACCAGTTGGGGCATCTTCTGGATATATGCCCAGGAGAGGTATGGCTGGATCCTCCAGTAGTACTATGTCCAATTTTCTGAGGAACCGCCAGACTGATTTCCAGAGTGGTTGTACAAGGTTGCAATCACACCAACAATGGAGGAGTGTTCCTCTTTCTCCACATCCACGCCAGCATCTGCTGTCACCTGAATTTTTGATCTTAGCCATTCTGACTGGTGTGAGGTGGAATCTCAGGGTTGTTTTGATTTGCATTTCCCTGATGATTAAGGATGTTGAACATTTTTTCAGGTGCTTCTCTGCCATTTGGTATTCCTCAGGTGAGAATTCTTTGCTCAGTTCTGAGCCCCATTTTTTAATGGGGTTATTTGATTTTCTGAAGTCCACCTTCTTGAGTTCTTTATATATGTTGGATATTAGTCCCCTATCTGATTTAGGATAGGTAAAGATCCTTTCCCAATCTGTTGGTGGTCTTTTTGTCTTATTGACGGTGTCTTTTGCCTTGCAGAAACTTTGGAGTTTCATTAGGTCCCATTTGTCAATTCTCGATCTTACAACACAAGCCATTGCTGTTCTGTTCAGGAATTTTTCCCCTGTGCCCATATCTTCAAGGCTTTTCCCCACTTTCTCTTCTATAAGTTTCAGTGTCTCTGGTTTTATGTGAAGTTCTTTGATCCACTTAAATTTGACCTTAGTACAAGGAGATAAGTATGGATCGATTCGCATTCTTCTACATGATAACAACCAGTTGTGCCAGCACCAATTGTTGAAAATGCTGTCTTTCTTCCACTGGATGGTTTTAGCTCCCTTGTCGAAGATCAAGTGACCATAGGTGTGTGGGTTCATTTCAGGCTCTTCCATTCTGTTCCATTGGTCTACTTGTCTATCTCTATACCAGTACCATGCAGTTTTTATCACAATTGCTCTGTAGTAAAGCTTTAGGTCAGGCATGGTGATTCCACCAGAGGTTCTTTTATCCTTGAGAAGAGTTATTGCTATCCTAGGTTTTTTGTTATTCCAGATGAATTTGCAAATTTCTCCTTCTAATTCGTTGAAGATTTGAGTTGGAATTTTGATGGGGATTGCATTGAATCTGTAGATTGCTTTTGGCAAGATAGCCATTTTTACAATGTACATCCGGCCAATCCATGAGCATGGGAGATCTTTCCATCTTCTGAGATCTTCTTTAACTTCTTTCTTCAGAGACTTGAAGTTCTTATCATAAAGATCTTTCACTTCCTTAGTTAGAGTCACGCCGAGATATTTTATATTATTTGTGACTATTGAGAAGGGTGTTGTTTCCCTAATTTCTTTCTCAGCCTGTTTATTCTTTGTGTAGAGAAAGGCCATTGACTTGTTTGAGTTAATTTTATATCCAGCTACTTCACCAAAGCTGTTGATCAGGTTTAGGAGTTCTCTGGTGGAATTTTTAGGGTCACTTACATATACTATCATATCATCTGCAAAAAGTGATATTTTGACTTCCTCTTTTCCAATTTGTATCCCCTTGATCTCCTTTTGTTGTCGAATTGCTCTGGCTAATACTTCAAGTACTATGTTGAAAAGGTAGGGAGAAAGTGGGCAGCCTTGTCTAGTCCCTGATTTTAGTGGGATTGCTTCCAGCTCCTTTCCATTTACTTTGATGTTGTCTACTGGTTTGCTGTAGATTGCTTTTATCATGTTTAGGTATGGGCCTTGAATTCCTGATCTTTCCAAGACTTTTATCATGAATGGGTGTTGGATCTTGTCAAATGCTTTTTCTGCATCTAATGAGATGATCATTTGGTTTTTGTCTTTGAGTTTGTTTATATAATGGATTACATTGATGGATTTTCATATATTAAACCATCCCTGCATCCCCGGAATAAAACCTACTTGGTCAGGATGGGTGATTGCTTTAATGTGTTCTTGGATTCGGTTAGCAAGAATTTTATTGAGGATTTTTGCATCGATATTCATAAGAGAAATTGGTCTGAAGTTCTCTATCTTTGTTGGGTCTTTCTGTGGTTTATGTATCAGAGTAATTGTGGCTTCATAAAATGAGTTGGGTAGAGTACCTTCTACTTCTATTTTGTGAAATAGTTTGTGCAGAACTGGAATTAGATCTTCTTTGAAGGTC
The DNA here is from genome assembly GCF_000001635.26 of Mus musculus. Classification (NCBI taxonomy): domain Eukaryota; kingdom Metazoa; phylum Chordata; class Mammalia; order Rodentia; family Muridae; genus Mus; species Mus musculus. The sequence continues at coordinate 52,023,160 of NC_000084.6, forward strand.
TGATAGAACTCTGCACTAAACCCGTCTGGTTCTGGGCTTTTTTTGGCTGGGAGACTATTAATAACTGCTTCTATTTCTTTAGGGGATATGGGACTGTTTAGATGGTCAACTTGATCCTGATTCAACTTTGGTACCTGGTATCTGTCCAGAAATTTGTCAATTTCGTCCAGGTTTTCCAGTTTTGTTGAGTATAGCCTTTTGTAGAAGGATCTGATGGTGTTTTGGATTTCTTCAGGATCTGTTGTTATGTCTCCCTTGTCATTTCTGATTTTGTTAATTAGGATTTTGTCCCTGTGCCCTCTAGTGAGTCTAGCTAAGGGTTTATCTATCTTGTTGATTTTTTCAAAGAACCAACTCCTCGTTTGGTTAATTCTTTGAATAGTTCTTCTTGTTTCCACTTGGTTGATTTCACCCCTGAGTTTGATTATTTCCTGCCGTCTACTCCTCTTGGGTGAATTTGCTTCCTTTTTTTCTAGAGCTTTTAGGTGTGTTGTCAAGCTGCTAGTATGTGCTCTCTCCCGTTTCTTCTTGGAGGCACTCAGAGCTATGAGTTTCCCTCTTAGAAATGCTTTCATTGTGTCCCAAGGTTTGGGTACGTTGTGGCTTCATTTTCATTAAACTCTAAAAAGTCTTTAATTTCTTTCTTTATTCCTTCCTTGACCAAGGTATCATTGAGAAGAGTGTTACTCAGTTTCCACGTGAATGTTGGCTTTCCATTATTTATGTTGTTATTGAAGATCAGTCTTAGGCCATGGTGGTCTGATAGGATACATGGGACAATTTCAATATTTTTGTATCTGTTGAGGCCTGTTTTGTGACCAATTATATGGTCAATTTTGGAGAAGGTCCCGTGAGGTGCTGAGAAGAAGGTATATCCTTTTGTTTTAGGATAAAATGTTCTGTAGATATCTGTCAGGTCCATTTGTTTCATAACTTCTGTTAGTTTCACTGTGTCCCTGTTTAGTTTCTGTTTCCACGATCTGTCCATTGAAGAAAGTGGTGTGTTGAAGTCTCCCACTATTATTGTGTGAGGTACAACGTGTGCTTTGAGCTTTACTAAAGTGTCTTTAATGAATGTGGATGCCCTTGTATTTGGAGCATAGATATTCAGAATTGTGAGTTACTCTTGGAGGATTTTACCTTTGATGAGTATGAAGTGTCCCTCCTTGTCTTTTTTGATAACTTTGGGTTGGAAGTCTATTTTATCCGATATTAAAATGGCTACTCCAGCTTGTTTCTTCAGACCATCTGCTTGGAAAATTGTTTTCCAGCCTTTCACTCTGAGGTAGTGTCTGTCTTTTTCCCTGAGATTGGTTTCCTGTAAGCAGCAGAATGTTGGGTCCTGTTTGTGTAGCCAGTCTGTTAGTCTATGTCTTTTTATTGGGGAGTTGAGACCATTGATATTAAGAGATATTAAGGAAAAGTAATTATTGCTTCCTGTTATTTTTGTTGTTAAAGTTGGCATTCTGTCCTTGTGGCTGTCTTCTTTTAGTTTTGTTGAGGGATTATCTTCTTGTTTTTTCTAGGGCTTGGTTCCCGTCCTTGTATTGGTTTTTTTCTGTTATTATCCTTTGAAGGGCTGGATTCGTGGAATGATAATGGGTGAATTTAGTTTTGTCGTGGAATACTTTGGTTTCTCCATCTATGGTAATTGAGAGTTTGGCTGGGTATAGTAGCCTGGGCTGGCATTTGTGATCTCTTAGTGTCTGTATAACATCTGTCCAGGCTCTTCTGGCTTTCATAGTCTCTGGTGAAAAGTCTGGTGTAATTCTGATAGGCCTTCCTTTATATGTTACTTGACCTTTCTCCCTTACTGCTTTTAATATTCTATCTTTATTTAGTGCATTTGTTGTTCTGATTATTATGTGTCTGGAGGAATTTCTTTTCTGGTCCAGCCTATTTGGAGTTCTGTAGACTTCTTGTATGATCATGGGCATTTCTTTCTTTATGTTTGGGAAGTTTTCTTCTATTATTTTGTTGAAGATATTAGCTGGCCCTTTAAGTTGATAATCTTCATTCTCATCAATTCCTATTATGCGTAGGTTTGGTCTTCTCATTGTGTCCTGGATTTCCTGGATGTTTTTAGTTAGGATCTTTTTGCATTTTGTATTATCTTTGATTGTTGTGCCGATGTTCTCTATGGAATCTTCTGCACCTGAGATTCTCTCTTCCATTTCTTGTATTCTGTTGCTGATGCTAGCATCTATGGTTCCAGATCTCTTTCCTAGGGTTTCTATCTCCAGAGTTGCCTCACTTTGGGTTTTCTTTATTGTGTCCTCTTCCCCTTTTAGTTCTAGTATGGTTTTGTTCATTTCCATCACCTGTTTGGATGTGTTTTCCTGTTTTTCTATAAGGACTTCTACCTGTTTGGTTGTGTTTTCCTGCTTTTCTTTAAGGGCCTGTAACTCTTTAGCAGTGCTCTCCTGTAATTCTTTAAGTGACTTATGAAAGTCCTTCTTGATGTCTTCTATCATCATCATGAGGAATGTTTTTAAATCTGGGTCTAGATTTTCGGTTGTGTTTGGTTCCCAGGACTAGGTGGGGTGGGAGTGCTGCGTTCTGACGATGGTGAGTGGTCTTGATTTCTGTTAGTAGGATTCTTATGCTTGCCTTTCGCCATCTGGTAATCTCTGAAGCTAGCTGTTATAGTTGTCACTGTTAAGAGCTTGCTCTTCAGGTGACTCTGTTAGCCTCTATAAGCAGACCTGGGAGGGTAGCTCTCTCCTTAGTTTCAGTGGGCAGAGTATTCTCTGCAGGCAAGCTCTCTTCTTGCAGGGAGGGTACCTAGTGTTCGAACCAGACTCCTGGCAGATGTTGTGTTCCACTCACTAGTGGTCTTAGGATCCTGTGTGGAATCCTGTGTGGGCCCTTGTGGGTGTCAGGCGACTCCACTGGCAAGGTACCCTGGGGCTCAAGTGGAGCGGAAGGGGCTTGTGCCCCAGGTCAGGCCCGGGTAGCCTGCTTCCCTATTTCCCGTGGTCTCAGGTTCCGCGCGATTGGATTGGGGCAGGTGCTGTGTTCCACTCCCCAGAGGTCTTAGGATCCCGTGGGGAATCCTGTGTGGGCCCGTGCGGGTGTTGGGCGAGTCCGCTGGCAAGGTACACTCGGGCTCGAGTGGAGCGGAAGGGGCTTGTGCATTATGTTTTTATATGCTTTGTTTTAGTGGAATTTTATTAGCTGCATATTAGGATGGTAAAGTTATTAATATCATTTAACTTATGAAAATCTTTTTGTGGCTATACAAGAATACACTTTCACTTGGTTCAAAATATATTTCTGAGTTTATCAACTTTTCTATTTGCTTTAAAAAATATTGTGTTGATTTTGGTTAAATGTACCTTATATAATTCTTATTGTTTCTCTAACAAGATCTCTGTCAGTATTTTCCACTCATATTTTGAGTTGTTCAATTTTAATTTTTCTCACAATATTCCACGTAATAGACTCTACATATATGCTTGACTTTCCCCTTGTGATCTCTGTTTTGTGTCATTTTTATTTTATTATTTTCTCCTTTTGGGTGGTTTACAATTCCATGTCATATTTGATCGGATTTTAGGTAGTATTTTACAGGTATCCTTTCATAATGTCTCTGAATTGTTCTTGTAGCTCTACAATATTCCTTGTGTATGGCTCCACTCTTGGGCTTAAACAGTAGATCCTTAAGAAACTTGAGTTAGTGTCAGGGCCATGGGCCTTCATCTACTCCACTGAATTCCAAATTCAGCTCCAAAGGTGAACATTGATGCTCCAGGGCACTAAGATAAATTTATGATAACATAAATTTAACAACATAAGGACCTTATTTAGTTTTCTGAATTTTTAACCAACTCCAGGCAATATATTCAGATAACTCACACTGCTGCCCTTTCCCTTCTTTATCTGCCTGTTAAAACAAGAATAAAGACATGAGAGGGAAAGGAGAACAGGAGTGGGTAAATACTTGCTGAGAGTGGATGGATTTGCCAAATGTATATGAAGGAAACACATCTGGGCAAAGATTTGGATGCATTCAAGGAGCAAAGTTAGAAGCTATTGGATAAGACTTTTACAATAGAAAGACTAATTCTTACAGATTTGATAAAAATTGTGAGTCACAACAAATTTCAGCTGCTGAAATATTTATTCTGTTCCACATTAGCTACTGAAACATACTTTCATTTACTGTTTGTCTGTGGTGGCCATTAACTCACTCTCTATCCAAGGATGCTCTTGAATTGTAGTTCCTCCAGATGCTTTCAATGGCAGCATTAGAGGTGTGAACCTGTATGAATCATCCTTTATACATACTGGACGTGAGATTTTAAGGGCAGAGTCATGAGTTTTTGGTAGGTAGGAGGATTGAAGGATGATCTGGGAGGAGTTTAAGAAAGAGGATGAATATAATCAAAATACATTCTATGATAGTTTCAAAGAATTAATAAAAACATTATTTTTTTAAAAAATAAGATACAGCTAAATTGCATGATCACCAATACAATGTAATTTTGCTTTTCAGTATTTAAAATTTATTTTCTCTTCACTTATTTTTCTTAAAAGACTCATCATATAGGCTATGCTGAATTCATATTTATACTCTGCTTGTTCAGGCCTTAGTCCTGAACGATATGTGAATGTCACCTAACACCACTCACCTGGCACATGTGAGCCGCCCCCTCTCTCTCTGCCTACCTGTCTCTGTCTCTCTGTCTCTCTGTCTCTCTGTCTCCCCTCTCTCCCCCTTCCCTCCATTCCTCCTTCTCTCCCTCGATGGCCATGTGCAAGTGCGTGTATGTGTGTTTAGATGCAATGTTTCCCTGGATAGACCAGGCTATCCTCAAGCTTGCATAATCCTGCCTCTTTCTCCCATGTACTGGGAGTACAGGCATGTGACACCTTGCCTTTGTATCATTATTTTTATATCTTTAAATAAATGTAAAGTATTCTAAAAAGATGGAATTGATTATCAAATAAATAATACAGAACTTGCTTGTTTTCCAAATAAACTACTGAGTTCCAAAATTTTCGTAATTTTTTTCCTGAAAAGACATTTAATTTTGCATATCCAGTCTTTATGTAGATGCAAGAAGGATGGTGAATGAAAGTATGATAACACTAACAAAGATTTTGTGAGTTTTTTCTATTGGTTATAGAAAATTTTAAAGCCGAATATAGAGACTAAAAATAAAACATATATGCATGTTACCTTGATTTCAGAATTGTTAAAATTGGTTAACTATACTGTTTTAAGAGGCAATTTAAAATAAATTATAGGCCTCATTACATCTCCACATTAATTATATTCAGCCTGAATATCTAAAAACTGAAATCTGTTTATAAGTATGATATGGTTATCACACTTAACAAAAGGATAGTGATTCTGTATTTTTTTTTAATCTATGGCAAACTATACATCACACTCACACCTCTAATTTTCCCAGCCTCATTCACTCTGGCTAAATGGATAATTAGCCATTCAAGGAATCATGGCTTGCTTCGCATTCTCATGGCTCCTGGGAGTCTATTCATGTCAGGTTTCCATTTCACAAGGCTGAACACGAACGCCTTCTTTTCCCTGTAGCTTTATCTCCCTGTCTTCTGCATCAACACAATTGCTTTCTCATAGTGAGATTGATTCTTAAATCACTTTTGTGTTACCTGAAAAGATAGCTTTGGCACCTATGCAATCAATTAGATTCAATCTCCAGTGGTTTTTGGTATAAGTCTTTCTACGTTTTGATGCTGTGTGTTTTGGACCATATTACACTAGGAAGACCTACATGCTCTCCTTCCCTGCCATTGTGGTGATAGGGTTTACGTCTGGCTTTAGTGAGTCACAGTTCTCAATGCAAATGCCCCTTTCCCCATTCAACAAATATACATAAATCATTAGGAAACCTGCTTTTATAAAATAGATACTACACACAAAGAAATTTAGTTAAGTTTCTGAACTTTAACACTGGTAGCCCCTCAACGTTTACTTTCTAACTCAGGGTTATTACAAGAAAGAAGTAATGATTAATGTTTGCTGTGGTTTGAAGACAAAATGTCCTCACAGGTTTATTGCTGAGAGTCTGCTCCCTAGATAATGATGCTATTTTGGTTGGTTCTGGAAACTTCAGTAGGAAGGACTTATCTGGAAGAAGTGTGACAATAAGGCCATATTCTTGGTAGGTATATCTGGCCTGCTGACTCTGGCTTTCTCTCTGACTCCATTTGACCATGAGTAGAGATACTTTATTCAAACACAGACTTCTCAGCTTGATACTCTGAATGACTCCAAACCCAGAAACATGAAGTACAATAAGTACCCAGTGAGAACTCTTCACTAACCCAGGAGCCCAAGTAAATCTTTGCTCCCTTGATTTTTTGTTGCTGCTGGTCTGTTTGCTTGCTTGCTTGCTCGCTTGTTGTTTGGTAGGTTTGTTTGTTTTTCAGGAATTCACAATAACAAGAAACTAAAAGAATGCTCTCCCCTGTATTGAATATAAAAATCTACAGTATTCTATACTAGGTTATACGATTTTTCATAAGGAAAAGAGTGCTATTAAAGTCTCTGTAAACCGTCTATCTCGGGGTTGTAAGAGTTTCACACCTGTTCAAGTACACGATGCGTCAATTGAATACTGTATTTCTCTACCAGGAAGTTTTTTAACAAATTGATGTTTTTTCAAAAATCACACATAGATTCACAAACAGACTGAAAATGATTCTTATTAATATGCAAATCAGTCACACCTGCCTACTGGTGTGATTTTGACAGTTCCTTTTACCTTCAATTCCATTATGTTATATACCTAGCAAGTGGATCAACAAATATTAACATACATTAGAGAATGTACATAAAAACGATTCAAAGCTAGGCATGTATATACTATGACATTTAGACTATGACATATGTTATATGCAAAATACAAACTGAGCTTAGAAATTTGAAAAAAAACTTGCTTTGAAATATTGAAATAAGTCATTACCAATGTATTTGGATTAAATCAAACTTAGAGATGAGACATTGTAGTAATATACGGTTTGAATTTTTTATCAAGTCTAAGCCTGAGCTTTTTATCCATGCATGTAAAGGTTATTGATACTTGTTAATCTGTTTCATTTTTTTTGTTTTGTTTTGTGACATTTACTCTCTTTATGCCTGAATTGCGGCTTCTTTCCAATTTATTTGAAAGAAATCTCAATGAATATGTGAGGTCTGTCTTTTGCACATCGTATAAAAAATATATTGCCAGGATTTTTCTCAGCTGTTGAGTTGTCAATTTTTTTTCTATATGTGTCTTTTAAATTTATAATCAAGATCAGTACCTGTATGATTATTAAATATAAAGCTCAATTTAAACTGTGTTCTTTATGCCAAATCTATAAAATGTTAAAACAAATTTTGTGACAAGTTTCAAATTTATGCATTTAATCTATGACCCAGGAGAAAAGGATATTGAACTATAATGTGAAATAACATTTAACAAAGCTATCCAGTTTGCCCAATATCAAGAATAAAAAGGTATAGTTGTTCCCATTAATTTGAAATGCTATCTCTCCCACATAATCAATTTCTAGATATACAGAATTCCCTGTATATATTTTATACTCTATTACATTAATCTGCCCATGTCTGTGTATCAGTTATTTAATTACTGAGGAGTCATCTTTTATTTCAAGAATTGTCAGTAGGTGTTAAATAGCTTTTCTGAATTTCTCCATGCCTTGAATTGTGCCTTGATTTCTTCTTAACACCTTTCACATAACTTTTACACATCTTTTATTTTATATTTCCTATTTTTTCTGAAATGAATTGTCTTCCATTGTCTTCCAATTTATATCATGTGTATGTTTGCATATAAAGAGCTAAGATACACTAATTAAATACATTTGATAAATTACATATTAATTTTAATTCATGATCAGTTACTTAATTTTTTTATTATTATGGTGGGATTTTTTTTCAATGTTCCACTACATATGTTTACTTCCTTCACTATTACCATTAAAGCCTTTAGCTGCTTTCTTCAGTCTAGTTCTAGTGATTAATGTTTTTAGGATATATTTTCATTTTTAAATTTTAAATATTATATGTGTTTATAAATTCCTATTAGAAAAGCATATAAAGAAGTGTTATAAAAGTGCTAAGCTTTGTGGCTACCATCATCCTCTTTAGAGAAAGTTGACAGTCATCCCTTGACCCTCTGCATCACATTTCTAAAGATTTACTCCATGCTCTTTATAATTTCATGGTTTCATCTATGATGGCAATTGCATCATTACTTTTCTCCAAAGTTTTGTTACCTAACATAGATCATTAAAAACTAAGGAACAGTTTTCCCTGTCAGCTGAGTTTCCTAAATAACTCATGGTTTGATTATCTGTCTTTGAAGAAACAAATTTTCTTGATTACATTTGTGCATCCAGCACTTGCCTCTCTCTCTCTCTTTTAAATTAATATATATATGTGTGTGTGTGTGCATATATATATGTATATATATATATATATATATATATATATATATATATATATATACATAAACATACGTGAGCACAGAGTTAATATTAAATCTGATGATACACTCAAGAGTAAGGCAGGCATTTTATCTGAATAAAATTACCTATGATTATTTATGTTTTTGTACAGAATTGTACATATTCAAATCATTTGAATTAAAATGACAAAATTGAAAATGATAAACAGTTTCTCAATCATGGTTGTATAATTGTATACTCCTTTGTACTTCATTGATAGTACATTTAGAAAAATATCTATTAGGATAAAAATTACTTGAACATATTAAATTGAATTGATCAACTAAGTACTTATAGAATATTATGTAAACAGATGAGATCTATACAATATTCATTAGCACATACAGATAGTCAACAAATCTTTTGCTTCAAAACACATAATATTCCTGAACATTGGGAAATTTTCTGCAATCATTTACTTCACGATAATGAAGCCTTACTTAGCATTTAAAAATGAGTAAGAATTTTTAAAATTATATACAACTTATAGATATAGAAAGTCATAATTTTACAACTGTATTAAGTTATATATCTCATAATTTTGCATCAGTGACCAATAATATCACTCAGGTCACAATTATACCCTCCTTGATGATAAGTAAGCCTTCCTATGAATAGGGTATATTTAAAGACTTATTTTGTTTTTTTGATTTTGTGTAGGTATGCATGTCTATTTGTGATTATATTCACATCAGTAAAGTTGCCTATAGAGACCAGAAGAGAGTATATGTTTCCCTGGAACTGGAGTTAGGGGCAGTTGTGAGCCTCCAGACATGGGTATGCCAAACCAAACTTGGATCCTTGACAGAAGCCCGGTGTGCCATTAAATGCTGAGCCCTCTCTTCAGACCCTAAAGTAGACATTTATCATGTGTTATATGATCTCTCCCTACCACGTGTGCTTGATTACAACTCGCTTCTAACTGTAGACTTTATTTGAAAATCAGATCTTTGTAGATATAATTAAGATGTGAATTTACATGATACCATATTATATTGGGATAACCCTGTACTAATCCCATTATTTTTAAGCAGAAGAAGATAATAGATGTAGAAAATTCAGAAACAACCCTCATGAGAGAAAAACATGTGACCATAGATATAGAATTGCTTGTGATTAAACATTAAGTCACGAAACATAAACATTCACCAGCATTAAAGAAGCAAGGGAGAAGGGAGAGATTTGCTGATTCTAGACATGGTGTTTCCTAACGTGTGTGTGTGTGTGTGTGTGTGTGTGTGTGTGTGTGTGTGTGTGTGAGAGAGAGAGAGAGAGAGAGAGAGAGAGAGAGAGAGAGAAAGAGAGAGAGAGAGAGAGAAACAATAATGAATAGTGATTACAGAAAAAGAGGTTATCAACTTGAGATGGGGGAGGACATGAAAAAGCTAAAGGGAGGAATAGCAGGAACCAAGCTATGTAATTCTATTTCAATTCAGAACATATATCAAAAATAATGGCTCTGGTTGACATTTATGTAACCATACATTTTCATAATTAGTTTTTTATGTTGTAATTTCCCCAACATGATATAAAACACATCTTATCATGTAGTTATTGTAGGTAACTAAGGGCAATGCAACAGCTCGTACTGTTTTGCATGCCGCTAGGGCATCCCTGAACAATAACTCATGAAATATATCCCTATGCCCTTACATGGTGATTTTCATTTAATAACCCATATGTTCTGGATGTAGTATTGTATAGTCATGCAAAGTAATTCTGTTCAAACTCATTTTTATAGTTATATTTTAAAACTGGCTTACAATATATTAGGTTTTGGTAACACTCTCCAATGTATCTAGTTTTGGTTAACCCACTCACTAGCCCCGCTACTCTTTATACTCTGTCCCCATCCTTAATCCTTTAAATCCCATTAATCCCCATCTTCAATTTCACATACATTCTACTATCTTATTAATTAATTAATTAATTTATTTATTTATTTATTTGATTTTTTTTCAAGACAGGGTTTCTGTATAGCCTTGGCTGTCCTGAAACTCAATTTGCAGACCAGGCTGGCCTCGAACTCAGAAATCCTCCTGCCTCTGTTTCTAGGGTGCTGGGATTAAAAGCATGCCCCACCACACCCAGCTTTCTATTTTATTTTTAACTCAGTTGTGGCTTACTTTTCTATTGCTGTGACAAGACATGTTGGCCAAACCAACTCATAAAAGAAAGCATTTAAATGGGCTTATGAATTTAGAGCATTTGAGTCTGTGATAGCGCAGCAAAGTCATGGCAGCAGGAATAGGTAAGAGCTCACATCTTTATCCACAAGCATAAGACAGAGAGATAAACACTAGGAATGGCATGAATCTTCTGACATCTTAAAGCACACCTCCAGTGACACAACTCCTCCAACAATGCCACACATCCTAATCTTTCCTTAAAAGTTCCACCAACTGGGATGCACACACTTATAAATAGGAATTTGTGCGCGCACCAGGGACCTCTTAATCAAACCACCACAGACTTTGATTTTAATGGGGTTTTTCCAACATGCTTCCTTTGTATTTTCTCTACCTGTCCCAATTCCCTCTGTATTCTTGCTCACATCTCTGCTTAAGCATTTTCACTCCTTTCTTTCTGCCTATCTGTTTTGCTGTTTTGCTTTACTTAATGTGGTCCACTTGTGCTCCAAGTTAAACAAACAAAATGTGGGTTATGAAGCTGGGATCCTTCCATGAAACCACAGTAAAATTTTGTCCAGTTCCATCAATTAACACTAGAAATTTCATATATTTTTTCACATTGGGGAAATCTTCCATCATGTCTATTTGCCACATTTTTTCTCATTCACTCATCTAATTTTAGAAAATTTTAATTGGTGAATATTACTATTTTAGCCCTGTTGATGTTTGTACATATTGGTTTAAATTGGGTGTAAATGTGCACATCTTTCTACTTATTTTCAATCTTCCTAACTTTGAAAAGTAAGAACTTTAAATTTGTCCTTATAGATTATCTGAATTTCATTAAATATTGTTGTAATGCCTTTTATAATAAAAATGTCTTACATTTAAAATTGTAATATAGAGAATATGAAACTGCCATTCCGAGACAACCGGCCACCTTCCTGGTGAGAGCACAGGGGTCCACCCGGCCCGAGAGGCTTCTGCCTCACATTCCGTGGGGGCCACCTTGGTTCCGGGACTCCGCGGTGGGCGGTCTGCGGGTGAGAGTGTGGAACACAGAGGCCAGCAGCTTCTGGACCGGGCGAGAACCACAGAGCCTCTGAGGCGGCGCCATTTTCGGCTCCAGACAACCTGCCACCTTCCTGGTCAGAGCACAGGTGTCCGCACAGCCCGTGAGGCTTCTGCCTCACGTTCCGCGGGGGCCACCTTGATTCTGGGACTCCGCAGCGGGCAGTCTGCAGGCCAAAGCAACACAGCTTCTGGGAAAGATCCTGTTTTGGGCCTTCATCTTCGGCCAGGAGGAGGTCCAAACACCAGATAACTGTGCACCTCCCTGAAAGAGGAGAGCTTGCCTGCAGAGACTGCTCTGACCACTGAAACTCAGGGAAGAGAGCTAGTCTCCCTGGTCTGCTGATATAGTGTAACAAAATCACCAGAGGAACAATCTCTAAACAGAGACAACTATAACAACTAACTCCAGAGATTACCAGATGGCGAAAGGTAAACGTAAGAATCTTACTAACAGAAACCAGGACTACTCACCATCATCAGAACCCAGCACTCCCACTTCGCCCAGTCCAGGGCACCCCAACACACCTGAAAAGCTAGACCTGGATTTAAAAGCATATCTCATGATGATGGTAGAGGACATCAAGAAGGACTTAAATAACTCACTTAAAGAAATACAGGAGAACACTGCTAAACAAGTAGAAGACATTAAAGAGGAAACACAAAAATCCCTTAAAGAATTACAGGAAAACATAACCAAACAGGTAGAAGAAATTAAAGAGGAAACACAAAAATCCATTAAAGAATTGCAGGAAAACACAACCAAACAGTTGATGGAATTGAATAAAACCATCCAAGACCTAAAAAGGGAAGTAGACACAATAAAGAAAACACAAAGTGAGGCAACAGTGGAGATAGAAACACTAGGAAAGAAATCTGGAACCATAGATGCGAGCATCAGCAACAGAATACAAGAAATGGAAGAGAGAATCTCAGGTGCAGAAGATTCCATAGAGAACATCGGCACAACAATCAAAGAAAATGTAAAATGCAAAAGGATCCTAACTCAAAACATCCAGGAAATCCAGGACACAATGAGAAGACCGAACCTATGGATAATAGGAGTGGATGAGAATGAAGATTTTCAATGCAAAGGACCAGCAAACATCTTCAACAAAATTATTGAAGAAAACTTCCCAAATCTAAAGAAAGAGATACCCATGAACATACAAGAAGCCTACAGAACTCCAAATAGACTGGACCAGAAAAGAAATTCCTCCTGACACATAATAATCAGAACAACAAATGCACTAAATAAAGATAGAATACTAAAAGCAGTAAGGGAAAAAGGTCAAGTAACATATAAAGGCAAGCCGATCAGAATTACACCAGATTTTTCACCAGAGACTATGAAAGCCAGAAGAGCCTGGACAGATGTTATACAGACACTAAGAGAACACAAATTCCAGCCCAGGCTACTATACCCAGCCAAACTCTCAATTACCATAGATGGAGAAACCAAAGTATTCCACGACAAAACTAAATTCACCCATTATCTCTCCACAAATCCAGCCCTTCAAAGGATAATAACAGAAAAAAACCAATACAAGGACGGGAACCACGCCCTAGAAAAAACAAGAAGATAATCCCTCAACAAAACTAAAAGAAGACAGCCACAAGAACAGAATGCCAACTTTAACAACAAAAACAACAGGAAGCAACAATTACTTTTCCTTAATATCTCTTAATATCAATGGTCTCAACTCCCCAATAAAAAGACATAGACTAACAGACTGGCTACACAAACAGGACCCAACATTCTGCTGCTTACAGGAAACCCATCTCAGGGAAAAAGACAGACACTACCTCAGAGTGAAAGGCTGGAAAACAATTTTCCAAGCAAATGGTCTGAAGAAACAAGCTGGAGTAGCCATTTTAATATCGGATAAAATCGACTTCCAACCCAAAGTTATTAAAAAAGACAAGGAGGGACACTTCATACTCATCAAAGGTAAAATCCTCCAAGAGGAACTCTCAATTCTGAATATCTAAGCTCCAAATGCAAGGGCAGCCACATTCATTAAAGACACTTTAGTAAAGCACAAAGCACACGTTGCACCTCACACAATAATAGTGGGAGACTTCAACACACCACTTTCATCAATGGACAGATCGTGGAAACAGAAACTAAACAGGGACACAGTGAAACTAACAGAAGTTATGAAACAAATTGACCTGACAGATATCTACAGAACATTTTATCCTAAAACAAAAGGATATACCTTCTTCTCAGCACCTCACGGGACCTTCTCCAAAATTGACCATATAATTGGTCACAAAACAGGCCTCAACAGATACAAAAATATTGAAATTGTCCCATGTATCCTATCAGACCACCATGGCCTAAGACAGATCTTCAATAACAACATAAATAATGGAAAGCCAACATTCACATGGAAAATGAACAACACTCTTCTCAATGATACCTTGGTCAAGGAAGGAATAAAGAAAGAAATTAAAGACTTTTTAGAGTTTAATGAAAATGAAGCCACAATGTACCCAAACCTATGGGACACAATGAAAGCATTTATAAGAGGGAAACTCATAGCTCTGAGTGCCTCCAAGAAGAAACGGGAGAGAGCACATACTAGCAGCTTGACAACACATCTAAAAGCTCTAGAAAAAAAGGAAGCAAATTCATCCAAGAGGAGTAGACGGCAGGAAATAATCAAACACAGGGGTGAAATCAACCCAGTGGAAACAAGAAGAACTATTCAAAGAATTAACCAAACGAGGAGTTGGTTCTTTGAAAAAATCAACAAGATAGATAAACCCTTAACTAGACTCACTAAAGGGCACAGGGACAAAATCCTAATTAACAAAATCAGAAATGAAAAGGGAGACATAACAACAGATCCTGAAGAAATCCAAAATACCATCAGATCCTTCTACAAAAGGCTATACTCAACAAAACTGGAAAACCTGGACGAAATGGACAAATTTCTGGACAGATACCAGGTACCAAAGTTGAATCAGGATCAAGTTGACTATCTAAACAGTCCCATATCACCTAAAGAAATAGAAGCAGTTATCAATAGTCTCCCAGCCAAAAAAAGCCCAGGACCAGACCGGTTTAGTGCAGAGTTCTATCAGACCTTCAAAGAAGATCTAATTCCAGTTCTGCACAAACTATTTCACAAAATAGAAGTAGAAGGTACTCTACCCAACTCATTTCATGAAGCCACTATTACTCTGATACCTAAACCACAGAAAGACCCAACAAAGATAGAGAACTTCAGACCAATTTCTCTTATGAATATCGATGCAAAAATCCTCAGTAAAATTCTCGCTAACCGAATCCAAGAACACATTAAAGCAATCATCCATCCTGACCAAGTAGGTTTTATTCCAGGGATGCAGGGATGGTTTAATATACGAAAATCCATCAATGTAATCTATTATATAAACAAACTCAAAGACAAAAATCACATGATCATCTCGTTAGATGCAGAAAAAGCATTTGACAAGATCCAACACCCATTCATGATAAAAGTGTTGGAAAGATCAGGAATTCAAGGCCCATACCTAAACATGATAAAAGCAATCTACAGCAAACCAGTAGCCAACATCAAAGTAAATGGAGAGAAGCTGCAAGCAATCCCACTAAAATCAGGGACTAGACAAGGCTGCCCACTTTCTCCCTACCTTTTCAACATAGTACTTGAAGTATTAGCCAGAGCAATTCGACAACAAAAGGAGATCACGGGGATACAAATTGGAAAAGAGGAAGTCAAAATATCACTTTTTGCAGATGATATGATAGTATATATAAGTGACCCTAAAAATTCTACCAGAGAACTCCTAAACCTGATAAACAGCTTCGGTGAAGTAGCTGGATATAAAATAAACTCAAACAAGTCAATGGCCTTTCTCTATACAAAGAATAAACAGGATGAGAAAGAAATTAGGGAAAAAACACCCTTCTCAGTAGTCACAAATAATATAAAATATCTTGGAGTGACTCTAACTAAGGAAGTAAATAGTCTATATGATAAAAACTTCAAATCTCTGAAGAAAGAAATTAAAGAAGATCTCAGAAGATGGAAAGATCTCCCATGCTCATAGATTGGCAGGATCAACATTGTAAAAATGGCTATCTTGCCAAAAGCAATCTACAGATTCAATGCAATCCCCATCAAAATTCCAACTCAATTCTTCAACGAATTAGAAGGAGCAATTTGCAAATTCATCTGGAATAACAAAAAACCTAGGATAGCAAAAAGTCTTCTCAAGGATAAAGAACCTCTGGTGAAATCACCATGCCTGACCTAAAGCTTTACTACAGAGCAATTGTGATAAAAACTGCATGGTACTGGTATAGAGACAGACCAGTAGACCAATGGAATAGAATTGAAGACCCAGAAATGAACCCACACACCTATGATCACTTGATTTTCTACAAGGGAGCTAAAACCATCCAGTGGAAGAAAGACAGCATTTTGAACAATTGGTGCTGGCACAACTGGTTGTTATCATGTAGAAGAATGCGAATCGATCCATACTTATCTCCTTGTACTAAGGTCAAATCTAAGTGGATCAAGGAACTTCACATAAAACCAGTGACACTGAAACTTATAGAGGAGAAGTGGGGAAAAGCCTTGAAGATATGGGCACAGGGGAAAAATTCCTGAACAGAACAACAATGGCTTGTGCTGTAAGATCGAGAATTGACAAATGGGACCTAATGAAACTCCAAAGTTTCTGCAAGGCAAAAGACACCGTCAATAAGACAAAAAGACCACCAACAGATTGGGAAAGGATCTTTTCCTATCCTAAATCAGATAGGGGACTAATATCCAACATATATAAAGAACTCAAGAAGGTGGACTTCAGAAAATCAAATAACCCCATTAAAAAATGCGGCTCAGAACTAAACAAAGAATTCTCACCTGAGGAATACCGAATGGCAGAGAAGCACCTGAAAAATGTTCAACATCCTTAATCATCAGGGAAATGCAAATCAAAACAACCCTGAGATTCTACCTCACACCAGTCAGAATGGCTAAGATCAAAAATTCATGTGACAGTAGATGCTGGCGTGGATGTGGAGAAAGAGGAACACTCCTCCATTGTTGGTGGGATTGCAGGCTTGTACAACCACTCTGGAAATCAGTCTGGCGGTTCCTCAGAAAATTGGACATAGTACTACCGGAGGATCCAGCAATACCTCTCCTGGGCATATATCTAGAAGATGCCCCAACTGGTAAGAAGGACACATGCTCCACTATGTTCATAGCAGCCTTATTTATAATAGCCAGAAGCTGGAAAGAACCCAGATGCCCCTCAACAGAGGAATGGATACAGAAAATGTGGTACATCTACACAATGGAGTACTGCTCAGCTATTAAAAAGAATAAATTTATGAAATTCCTAGCCAAATGGATGGACCTGGAGGGCATCATCCTGAGTGAGGTAACACATTCACAAAGGAACTCACACAATATGTACTCACTGATAAGTGGATATTAGCCCAAAACCTAGGATACCCAAGATATAAGATACAATTTCCTAAACACATGAAACTCAAGAAAAATGAAGACTGAAGTGTGGACACTATGCCCCTCCTTAGAAGTGGGAAAAAAACACCCTTGGAAGGAGTTACAGAGACAAAGTTTGGAGCTGAGATGAAAGGATGGACCATGTAGAGACTTCCATATCCAGGGATCCACCCCATAATCAGCATCCAAACGCTGACACCATTGCATACACTAGCAAGATTTTATCAAAAGGACCCAGATGTAGCTGTCTCTTGTGATACTATGCCGGGGCCTAGCAAACACAGAAGTGGATGCTCACAGTCAGCTAATGGATGGAACACAGGGCTCCCAATGGAGGAGCTATAGAAAGTAGCCAAGGAGCTAAAGGGATCTGCAACCCTATAGGCGGAACAACATTATGAACTAACCAGTACCCCGGAGCTCTTGACTCTAGCTGCATATGTATCAAAAGATGGCCTAGTCGGCCATCACTGGAAAGAGAGGCCCATTGGACATGCAAACTTTATATGCCCCAGTACAGCGGAATGCCAGGGCCAAAAAGGGGGAGTGGGTGGGTAGGGGAGTGGGGGTGGGTAGGTATGGGGGACTTTTGGTATAGCATTGGAAATGTAAATGAGCTAAATACCTAATAAAAAATGGAAAAAAAATAAAATTGTAATATAACTACATCATTTCCCCCCTTAACCTTCCTCTTTTCAAGCCTCTCCCAGGCACACTCTTGCTCTGTCTGAAATCCACATACTTCTTAGCGAGGGTGCTGTTTGATTGTATCCATGGGTTTTATAGGCATATATTTTTTTTCTGAAAAGTCAGTTATTTTGAAAATAGTCATGTCATAAATATTTGCTCTGGAATAACTCACACTTTTTAGGTAGATATAAGTATTACGTGAGGTCACCTTGTTTTTGCTGAAGAATTTTCTTAAGCGTCTTGTAAATTTCAACTTTACCGGCAACAGATTATTTTGGCTTTCACAGTGTAAACTGAAAAATGTATTTCACATTGACATTGGGTCTTTGTTTCTGTGCCTAAGCCATGGCATTCTATTTGCTCCTGGAACTCATAATTTTAGTTGAGGAGTTTACATTCTTTCATTTTGCTTCTAATAAGTTGTCGCATCTATGAAATTGTTTACATTTTCTTATTACTGAAAGATATACATTAATTGCTTAGCATATAGGATAACAAGTTTCTCATTGGTCTTATCCCACTAGGTTTTCATTGAGAAATTTCATCCCTGACTTTATAATTTCCATCAAATACAGAAAAAGTTGAGTTAGTTTTTCTCCAAGTATTTCTCTTTTCTTCCTGTTCTTTTTTGAGTTTCCCTTGCACATTAACTAGAGAGCTGGTTATTATTTCACATTACTGAGTGTCTGTCCATTTCTTCGTGTATATGTGTGTAAAACTATTTTTTTAACTTTTTCAACAGAATTTTCTGACTAGAACATTTATTGCATTAATCATTAGATATATAAAAACAAAGAAGCATCACTTATAAATTCATGCTTCTTGTGTATGTTACTTATTTCTATTTTTCAGATAGGAATTCAAGTTTAAAGGATCTTATTCGACTTTAGTGAATTCATGTAGTAAGTAGCATCCAGCAATTGTACAAAATACTGAGTTTCAGAGTGACATTTTTAGTCAGGTTCTAATATATTTTAATCATATCCACACATGCCCCATCACCCTCTCCTGTTCCTTTCCTATTTTCACTGAACAACTTTGTCTCTCTAATAGACAACACTCCTACTTTCATGTCATTTTTAAGTAGGATGAAGAATAACCTAGTGATATCTTTAGGATCGCTTATAGAAATATAAGTGGTTGGTAATATACAGGAACATGAATAATTTACCAGTGGCTACACCACTGAAAAAATAGTCTTTGCTGCCTCCAGAAACCACTGGCTGTGAATGGACAGGCATCTCAAGATATCCCAAGACCAAGTTCTCATTACAATTATTTGCCCCAAAGTGACAAAAAACAGGGAATAAGAGACAATAGATAGAATACTATGGAGAAGAAGAAAAGAATAAGAGGGGCAGGGTTGTTTGCCCCAGAAGGACAAAGGACTGCCTCTGGATAGAGAGGAGACAGATGTACCCATAGGCAAGTGGCAGTTTATGAAGGTAAAAATGGGAAACCCTGGTGAGTTGGTGTGTTTGTTTTAATTTGGCATGTTTATTAGGTGAGTCAAAGGGGAGTTTTGATTGCTGAACTTCAATATTTTGATAGCTGGACTTTGTCATCAGCTTCAGGGGGGAAGAAGTAGCCAGATAAAGGAATAGATCTTAATTTTTAGCTTTAAGAATGTAATATAAAGTTTTTTGGGTTTGTTTGTTTGTTTGTTTTGTTTGTTTGTTTTTTCAAGGAAGAGGAGTATAGTGGAAAGCCAAAGCCTGCCAAAGCCCTGTTTGCCACAGTCCAGCCTACTAGAGTCCTCCAGGCTTTCTATAGATCCTCAATTGGGTGTAGGGTCTTTTAAGCTCCCTTCATCCTCTATTACAAGATTCTGACAGATCCAGTCTCATGTAGATGTGCAGAAGGTGACTCTAGCAGCTGTGAGTTCACGTAATCAATGGCCGTGACTTTGAAGTCTGCCCTACCACTCCTTGGAGATGTTCCTCTAGTTGTGGAGGGAGTGATATGAATATTTTATCAGTGGCTGAACATTCAAAAGTCACATATTCTTAGCACTTTGACTGGTTATGTGTCTGAATTTAGAGCACTACACTTGGCAAAAAAGACCACAGTTGTCAGCAGAATTAATCTGTAACTATAAACATTTAATTAGAAGGCAATTTGATGGATTAATGATGACCACTTAACAAATCAAAACAGTACCATCTTCACTAGAGTCTATGGCTTTTTAGCACTCAGCCATGGGCTTCTTTGACCAGCTTGCAACACCAGCTCACTGATTTCTTCTGCTGTGTTTTCTTTCTGTTAGCGTCATCTAGTAAAAATATTATTCCAAATATTTTATGTTTCCTGTCTAGAATTCCATTCTGATTTTTCCCTCATATTTTCTGTTTCTCTTTTCCTACATTTATGTGTTACTTGCGTATGCTGAGTGCTATTATTTAGATATATTTTAATGTGTTGCCTGGGGCCTCAAATATCGTTTAAAGGAGAATTGGGAGGTTTTAGGAGCTTTAATATGGGTGTGACATTTGGAGATGGGGGATGCTGGAAGATGATGAAGATTAGATAAAGTCATCATGATGGCATCCCGGTGAATGGGTGTCTGTAGCATTATTAGTAAAAGAAGAAGGACCACATGCATTAATGTGTGTTCCCTGACTATTGAAATATATGCCTTGAATTCTATGGGACTCTTGTTTTGTTAAAGTTACTACCAAATAATACTCTTCATTATTGGGTCTCCATACACCAAGCCAATATACATGCCTTTAATTTTAAAATGTGGCCTGGATGAAAGATTTCATTAGGATAATACAAAATGGACTTGGATATATGTGGAAATTTTTAGTTTAAAGTGCACAAAATTTCATATCCCATTATATCTGCACCACTACTTGGATTTTCACTGATTTTTCTTTGATGAATGATATTTTCCTTAGTCTTCATGTCTAGTAAAATAAAATAAAATAGTTTATGCTGAACTCAGCTCTTGCATTATTCAGAGTCTGCGGTGTGTTATCTTACTTTGTTAGATTGAAGTTGTCTACAAGTTCATGTAACACTTCTGGAAGTTGTTTTCACACTGACTTTCCCCTGAGGGGTGTCTTTCTCACATTCCAGTTAACTCCAGGGTTGATGTGACCTTTCTGCCAGTCCTGCTGGATATCTATTTTGCTCAATCAGTTCTCTCATCCAGACTCATAGGAAGTCAAATAGTCATTATCCTCGTGAGAACTTAATTGGCTTTGAGTTATAGAGAGCTTTCCTTTATCTGCAAATGACTTTGTCTTGCATGCCATGAGGTTTCGCCACATGAGTGTTTACATCAAAAGTCAATTTTGACTATCTCTTCTCTCCTGGCCTTGGCAAACAATTTCCAGCCAACAAATTTAAGTTTTTTATTTTTGTGGGTTCCTTCTCCTGCTTCTGCTCTAACAGCAAAACTACAGGATGAAGTCAGCATGACCCTTTCCATAGGTGCAGCAGGCATGTTCTGTCTCACTTTTAATACTACAAAATGCTGTTTTATATACTTTGGGTTATTTTAATGTTGTTCTAAAATTCCTAAATAAACTTTTCGTGTTCAGTTTTCACATTCCCTGATGAAATTTAAATATAATTCTCTAAAATACTCATTAACATAAAGGTCTGTAGTCCTTGAAATTTTTTTCTTGGATTTCTAGTCCTTTGTAAATAATTATATTTCTTGCAACAGTTATTGAACATTTCAATAATATGCTATCCTGATCATTGTAGTTGCCTTTGTCATTTTCATTGTTAAAAGGTCCGTAGCCTTGTCTCTTTTTCTGTTAATCCATCCATTTCAGTGGTTCAGGATTATTGATTCTCAGTCTGGATCAATAGATTTTGATAACATCTTTTCAGATCAGGTCTTCTTCTAGGGGGTAAGCATTTGATGAAATCCTGCAGAGTTATAACTGTCTTCATCGCAGCAAAATTCAAATATTGAATTCTAATCTCCTAGATATGGCTTTAGAAAGTAGGATCTTTGTGAAAGGATTAGATTATGAGGACAGACACTTCAAATATGGAGAGAGAGAGAGAGAGAGAGAGAGAGAGAGAGAGAGAGAGACAGAGAGAGAGACAGAGAGAGAGAGAGAGCAGAGATAGCAAGAGGGAGAGAGAGACACACAAAGAATAAGATATCATTTGAGATCTCCCTTATTCTTTTGATCTGATGATGATACTCAAAGGGGGTTAAGAGTTTATTCTGGAGCTGAACATGTCCCAGTAATATAGATCCAAGTTTCCTCAATATCATATCTCGGCATGGTAACAATTTCATAAAACACAGTAATATATCAAAGGAAATCATACATCAAGGATCTTTTCAAACATATTGTATAAAAATCTAGTAGTGAGTTATAGCAAAGGAAAGAAATCTCTGCTCTAAGCCTCAGATGTTCTCTGATGACACTCCTAGCCCATTGGTTGGTAGAAGCTAAGAATACTCTAGGTTAGCACAATACAATTATTTTACCTGAAAGTCACAAAGATTTAGGCTAAACATAAGGTAGAGCAAAAGATGGTTATTGTCCTACTTTCATTTCTGTTTTGTAACAAAATATTCTGGAAAAAAAAAAGAGACAACTTTGAGGATAAGTTTATTCTGCTAATAATTTTGAGTTCAAAAAGCATCATTGTGTGGAAGCCAAGTTAGGAATCCAGAGGATCTAGCTTCATCCACAGTTAATAGCAGAAGGAAATGTTTTCTGTTTGCTTTCTCTACACTTAAACCACTGAGGACCCAAACTCGGTGAATGGTACCACTCTCTTTTAGGGTGGATCTTCTCACATCAGTCAACATACTCAAGGCAGTACCCAACAGACATGCACACAAACCACCCTTATCTAGATGGTACCTCATAGAGCCTCTCTTTACAAGTGTTTCTAGAATTAACAATTAATCGACACAGTTATTAAGATAGTCCATAATAAATCTTTTCTTACCTGTTAGTTACCTCTCTTGTTATTGTAACAGAACACCTGAACCCCCCCCAAAAAAAAAACTTTAACAAAATATTGGTTTATTTTGATTTATGATTCTAAGGTAAATGTGACATCAAGAATAGGAGGTAGCTTAGGTAGCTTGTCATTATGTCAGAATGCAAAAAAATTGTTAATTCAGCCCTTCATTTCACAAACTCTTTTCTACCCAACAATTCCAGATTATAGAATGGCACTACCCTCATTTAGGTTGGTTATTCTGAAATCAAATTCCATAATCTTGAAAATCTAGATAATCACACATGTATGTGTGTCCAGAGATTTGTTTCCATGGTGACTCAAAATCCTAATACATCCAGAGATTTGTTTGCATGGTTATTATAAATCAGTCAAGATTAACCACCATGACATCGCTTAACATGTACATCACCTACTGCCAATATATAAGGTCATAGAAAATGGCTAGTAAATGTGGAAACAAAGCAACAAGGAGAGCTAAGTGGAGATATGATTCCTATATAAAATAATGGAACCCTGAATTGGATAACTGATCTAAAAATGTGTTATTTCTTAAAGGTAGTGATAAATATGTAGTAACCAATCTCAATATTCTATATTGATCTGTCCTTACAACCTTCTTGTTAATAACCAAATAATTTATATCTTTATTTTATTTTATTTTTATTAGGTATTTTCCTCGTTTACATTTTCAATGCTATCCCAAAAGTCTGCCATACCCACCCCCCCAATCCACTACCCACCCACTCCCCCGTTTTGGCCCTGGTGTTCCCCTGTACTGGGGCATATAAAGTTTGCAAGTCCAATGGGCCTCTCTTTGCAGTGATGGCCAACTAGGCCATCTTTTGATACATATGCAGCTAGAGTCAAGAGCTCCAGGGTACTGGTTAGTTCATAATGTTGTTCCACCTATAGGGTTGCAGTTCCCTTTAGCTCCTTGGGTAATTGCTCTAGCTCCTCCATTGGGGGCCGTGTGACCCATCCAATAGCTGACTGTGATCATCCACTTCTGTGTTTGCTAGGCCCCGGCATAGTCTCACAAGAGACAGCTATATCTGGGTCCTTTCAGCAAAATCTTGCTAGCATATGCAATGGTGTCAGCTTTTGGGAGCTGATTATGGGATGGATCCCTGCATATGGCAATCACTAGATGGTCCATCCTTTTGTCACAGCTCCAAATTTTGTCTCTGTAACTCCTTCAATGGGTGTTTAGTTCCCATTTCTAAGAAGGGGCAAAGTGTCCACACTTTGGTCATCGTTCTTCATGAATTTCATGTGTTTAGCAAGTTGTATCTTATATCTTGGGTATCCTAAGTTTCTGGGCTAATATCCACTTATCAGTGAGTACATATTGTGCGAGTTCCTTTGTGTTTGGGTTACCTCACTCAGGATGATGCCCTCCAGGTCCATCCATTTGCCTAGGAATTTCATAAATTCATTTTTTAAATAGCTGAGTAGTATTCCATTGTGTAAATGTACCACATTTTCTGTATCCATTCCTCTGTTGAGGGGCATCTGGGTTCTTTCCAGCATCTGGCTATTATAAATAAGGCTGCTATGAACATAGTGGAGCATGTGTCCTTCTTACCGGTTGGGGCATCTTCTGGATATATGCCCAGAAGAGGTATTGCTGGATCCTCCGGTAGTACTATGTCCAATTTTCTGAGGAACCGCCAGACTGATTTCCAGAGTGGTTGTACAAGCTTGCAATCCCACCAACAATGGAGGAGTGTTCCTCTTTCTCCACATCCTCGCCAGCAACTGCTGTCACCTGAATTTTTGATCTTAGCCATTCTGACTGGAGTGAAGTGGAATCTCAGGGTTGTTTTGATTTGCATTTCCCTGATGATTAAGGATGTTGAACATTTTTTCAGGTGCTTCTCAGCCATTCGGTTCATATCTCCTTGTATTAAGGTCAAATCTAAGTGGATTAAGGAACTCCACATAAAACCAGAGACACTGAAACTTATAGAGGAGAAAGTAGGGAAAAGCCTTGAAGATATGGGTACAGGGGAAAAATTCCTGAATAGAACAGCAATGGCTTGTGCTGTAAGATCGAGAATCGATAAATGGGACCTCATAAAATTGCAAAGCTCCTGCAAGGCAAAAGACACCGTCAATAAGACAAAAAGGCCACCAACAGATTGGGAAAGGATATTTACCTATTCCAAATCGGATAGGGGACTAATGTCCAATATATATATATAAAGAACTCAAGAAGGTGGTCTCCAGAAAATCAAATTTATATCTTTTAATACACTAAAGAATTGGCCACATCCTTTCAGCTTTCAGATATTTCTGGATGTTTAACCCTAGTTCCATGTGGCTGTTTTGGCAATAGTCTATTGCAATGAGCATGATGTATTAATAATTTTTTATTATAATGAACTTCAAAAGGCAGAATAACTTTTTTAAAAAAAGAGAAAATCATTAACCACATATTTCTGGATATTTCACGACAAGAGAATCAGCGTTAACTTGGTTCTCAAAGTAACATTGTGTTAACATTTTTTCTGGAGAGACAAAAGAATATCCAGTAACCCCAGATGGGCACCAACAGACCAAAATATTATCTCATCAAAGTTCTTTTTATCTTATTGGTCTTTCTTAGAACAAAGAAACAGGTTTACTTAGAGGATTGTGGGTAAAGCCAAAACAGAGCATCACTAGAGTTTCATTCCATCATGGCACTTTCAATCAACCCTTCATTTTATAAAGTCTAACAGCCTCCAGGATCACTAATACATGGAAGAGGGAGTAATAGCTGGAATTATAGTCAAAGACATTCTGAGTATTCTCAGGACGTATGAACTACCTTTATCTGTATCACAGAACTGCCTACCACTCTATTGTTTGGATCCAGTTGTACTGACAACAGGGCAGAATTTAACTTAGTCATATTACGACCTGAAGAAAAAGCTTCCAAGGAATAGGATCTCATGTAGATGGGGATGGGTGGATGGCTTTACTCTGGTGAAAACCTGTGAAAGAAAGAGCTTATATCTCATGTCAGAAAGCCTACAAAGTTGTGGTTCCATATCCTTTTCAAGATTGTAGTCCTGGCGGACAAACTGTCATCTCGCAAAATTCCGTTTCTCAAAAGTGTCATTTACTAGCATTATTTCAGTAAATGATAACACATGAATTTTTACAGTACACTGGAACCACATTTAGAGTGTAATCATGGTGATAAGGTACTATAACTGGGTAACAAACACTGATTTAATCTTCTTTGACATATAGATATTGATCATTGATAATCATCTTTTAAAATTTTTCATATCTTGGGTTGGAGCTACAGTACAGAGGTAGAGTGCTTGGCCAACATATGTGAGGCCAACATATGTTTGAAGTCTGGCATCAGACATTAAATAGATGAAAAGTCAATAAGATATAAAACAAGCATTCCAATCCTTGCATTAAATTTGAGTTCAACCATACCAGGGAGGTTAGAGTAGTTACATTAAGTATAAACATACAAAATTCAGATAGTTCAGCTCCCATCACTTGACATTTGACACTCACATGTCTTACATGACATGTGTCTCCCAACTCTACTTCTTCCCAGTAAATGAATAGTAAATGAAGAAAAGAGTAACATTACAGGAAATGGTGTAAATCGCTATTAATTGGATACTACTGATTTTAATAGTTACATCTATATTTCTACATAGTAACTATATTTAATACTTCACAGAAACTGAGTACAACTTGTGAGCAATGTACTCTAGAAAAACTAAAGAAACATAGTTATAAATATGACGCAAATAAATATATGTGAATAAGGCAATTTTATCTTTTCTGAACTGATAATCACAAACATCTATTGTGCGGCATAGAAGAACCCTTAGTTAATAGCAGTATAATGCGAGTTTAATGGATGTCATTTTTCAGACATTTGAATATTTAATTGCTTTCCTTTCAGCTTCATTAGCACGATGGCAACTCTTCAGTCATTTCAATTTTAGCAAAGAAAAAAAATTTAAAAGGAAAGAAAAAACTTGTAACTTCTTCTGTTTTCAATATAATGTGCCTTAATGAAGCCATCACACAAATCCAGACAATGATACTTTGTAAAATGTGGAGGATTTATGTGTTCTGAAGGGAAATAAGAATTGCACATGCATGCTTAGCAGGAACTGTATGCTTCATCTACCCCAGGCTGTAATGTAAATGTTGAGATGCATATTTTCAATTTCTTTTATATATCTTTACCTAAGATATCCCAAGGAATACATTTATTCACTCATTTAAAAATTACTAATTGCTAATTTATTCAGCTCAGACCCAATCATGTAAAAGTAAATTCAGTAGGAGCTAGAGAAATGGCTTGGCAGCAGGTAAGAGCAAATTTGCTGCTCTTGCAGAGGACCTGGATTTGGTTTCAGGCCCCATGTGGCAGCTCACAATCACATATAACTCCAGTTCCAGAGAACCTTCCTCTTCTGCTCTCCTCATGCTTTTAAATGCATG
Source organism: Mus musculus (assembly GCF_000001635.26). NCBI lineage: Eukaryota > Metazoa > Chordata > Mammalia > Rodentia > Muridae > Mus > Mus musculus. The sequence goes on from NC_000084.6 coordinate 52,050,473, forward strand.
TAGGCAAAATATTTATACAAACAATAATTTAAAATAAAATTTCAATTCAAAATAAAAGCAAATAAATCTTTTAAATAGTATAAACTCACTAAAATTATATTGTTTAATAGAAACTTAAATCTTAGGCATATTTAAGTACTATAGTACATTGGTTTTGGAATGCATATGTGTATATGTGTATATATATCTATATATCTACACATATATGTGTGTGTATGTGTGTTTGTATACATGTTTATACAGGCACACTCATACACACACGTACACACACAGAGGGGAGAGAGAGAGAGAGAGAGAGAGAGAGAGAGAGAGAGAGAGAGAGAGAGAGATTTGTTATGTGGAGTTGGTAATTGAATCCAGACCTGTCTCTTGACAGGACTTATATTCTATATCACTGAGTCATACACACAGTGTATCTCACTCACCCATACCTCTCTCTCTCTGTGTGTGTGTGTGTGTGTGTGCTTAGACTATTAAAGTACTTTGAAATTGTATAGTCAAAAACAGGAAGATAACAAGTTTCTAAGGATAGTATTTCTTTAGAAGACACCGACGCCTAAGGAATGAGAAAGAGTGCCTCAGACGAAGTGGTAATGATGCCAGTGTGCACAACAACACAGGATGTGAGAAGCTCTGAGCATAAGGGGACCAGAGAATAAGCACACATGGCATACTGAGGAAAGAAGCAGAAGCAACCACGGCTGAGGCTTGAGGAAAGCCAGGGCAAAGCAATAGATAACTTAGAATGTTAGTGCTATTTATTTTTTGGAGTAAAGTATGTGTAAGCTAGTGAATTACTATTTTCAGTAAAATACTAAGAGTCAAACTGTATTTGGAAGCTATATAAACAAACAAACAAACAAAGCCTCCTAAAATCCTTTATTTCACTCAAGTTCTTTGTCTCCCTTCTGTGACTCATTTACCTAAATTCCTCGGCGTCTTTCACACAGGCTCTCTCAAACCCATTCTCCTCTGCCCTTAAATTATCAGGAAGATTCTATGCAGTGAAGTCACATTTGAAGAAATTGAAGAAATGTCTACAATCAATAACCCAGTAATCTGTTCCATCCACTAAATACTTCCATTTCTTGAGTCTTTGAAAATGCTAACACAAAAATGAAAAATGTGAGATTCTCCTGCAACTATCCAGGGAAAATGAAGGTGATACTGTGCTTCACAACATCAGACTTCATCAAATTCTATCTGTGTCCATCTTTTATTCCTGATGCGAGTGTGTGACCAGTGACATTTCCAGCAGAGAAAACTTTAAGCAAACACACTGCCTAAGTAGCACTTCTTCCTGAGATACAATACAGAATGTTTTCGGTCTGGATACTGAAAACAAAATCTTCTTAGTTTTATTTCTTTTCCAAGACAAATATCTTAAAGCATGTAAAAGAATCAAAAATAATTTAGGTTGTCCAGGACAGAGGAAGCAGCAAACAGAAACAGAAACAAACAGAAACAAACAGAAAAAACAACAGCAAGCTCTGGAGGGCAACACCATTGCTTTTGATTTATTGATGTGAAAACTGAACACTACCGGAGGTGGCTTTCAGAAGTCATGTCTCAGGTGTGATCACTCCTTTATTATATACCTTGGAAAAATATCCTGTATGAATTATCTTCCTAATATGTGTATCACAGTAGACAGTTTTAAATATTTTACACAGAGACCTTCAAGTGTGGTTGCTTCTCCTAAATCCTCCCACTTGTATTCTATGTCCTGAAGCACTGAAGAACCATGTCAATTTGAACTCTTCAACTATGGGGACAAGAATTTTGCCCTTAAGTCCTGATGGTTAGTAAAGTTCTCTGACTTAGGTTGGCCAGCTAACTATGAAGGGATGTGACAACAGCAGTGATGAGTAACCCTTCACAAACTCCAGTTTGCACCAGTGCACTCTTGAGATCCACCTTAAAGAAGCCATGAGGAGAGAGTGAGGAGAGGTGCACTAGACTGGGGGAAATCTATTCTAGTAGAAAAGACCGTGTGCTTTCCTGTGGAAAGGACCTTGTCCTATCCTGTGGATCACATCAAGCTTGCCTGCTGTCGGCTACCTGAGCTCATCTACCTACAGCTGAGCTGTAGAAATACAAGAGAATCAGTGTTTGTTGTTTCACCACAGACACTTCACATTTGCTGAAGATGATGTATAATAGCATCATAATTTTCATCTTTATGAGGAAAATTACCTCTTGTCTGAAACATTAGCATCTAGGAACCTACCAACGGTAACAGTAGGAAACCTGAAGAGGTTATTTCAACATCACAAAGTATTGGAATTTCATTGAAACAACCATGAAATTTCATGTAAAATTATTTACATCCAGATGTAGTCCTGCTAGGTCCTTTTTTCTTTTGCTACATTGTATACAAATGCCTTCCATAGCATTATGTATGCAAATGTTTTTCTATACATCTTAAGAAGAAGCCATGTTGATGTTGCTGTGATGGTTGAGAGAACTTCAGCTGAGGAACTGCCCCATCAGCCTGGCCTGGTGGAGTAACTGTAGGACAATTTTTTGATTGCTAATTGAATGTAAAGGACCTAGCTGACTGTGGGCAGTGCCACCCATAGGCTAGTGGCCCCATGCTGTCTAAGAACAGAAGCTAAGCATGAACCTGAAACAACATTTCTCTGCTTCAACTCTTGCCTTCAGGCTCCTGCCTTGAGATCCTGCTCTGACTTCCCCCGGAGATGATGAATTGTTATCTAGAAGTATAGGGTGTGAAATAAGCTTTTTCATCCCAAGGTTGCTATGGGTCATGTTTTTTTTATAACAACAATCAAAGCAAATTAACACAAGTAATTATCCTAGATTTTGATGTTGTCTCTCCTCTCTACAATTTTCTTACCCAACATCATGTGTTCTCCTTTTTCTTAAAACCTGAGGGCACTTAGTCCTCACTGTATATATATGAGTGTGTGACCAAGTACTGAAGCATGGGTAGACTTTCAGGGGTCAAATTCCTGAGTAAAACAGCATTTCTCTCTCCTATCAGCTACCAATTACCAATAACTCTACCGCCAGAGGTGGGGCTTCCTGAGTCTTCCCTTACCAGTGCTGGGATTTTTCACTGGCTTCATCTTACATGAATCTTCTACCTGGATGCCAAGCTGCTATGAGCTCATGTGTAGAACTTCCCTGTCACATCTGGAAAGTAGCTTTTCTGAAGTCATCACTACCAGTGGATAAGAATATTAATATTACTATTAGTAATTACTAGCCTGTTATAGTCTAATATCAGCATTATATCAGGATATTTCCTACATTTATTTTGTTATGGAGACCATCTGTATTATCACTTTAGTGAAAAAATGAAGATCAGAAAATACATATAATTTTGTAACAAATGGTGGAACTTAAAAGCCGAGTGTCATTGTTATACTATAGTTCAACAATTCAGGAAGTGATGGGAGGAAAATTAATGTGAGTTCTAGTCCAGCCTAGGATACACAGTGAATCACAAGTCATATTGAGAGAAAAAGAGAGAAAGAGATGTGAGAGAGAGAGAGAGAGAGAGAGAGAGAGAGAGAGAGAGACCCTCCACAAACAAACAACAACAATGAAAAGTAGGATTTAGAACTGAACCATGAACAATCTAATTCTAATTTCCATGAGTATTATCAGTAATGGTTCTAAAAATTATAAAAATATCTGGATATCAGACAAGAACACTAAATAGTTTTTAACTCACAGAAGTCTGATATAAATATTTAGAAAAATTAAAGCAATATATATGTTTGAGGGTGTATGAACCTCAAAGAATTACCTTATTCCTGAAGTAATGGAACTGTTAAAAATAAAACTCAGTCCACAGACTTCAGGTGGATGCATAGTCTCTGTTTGTCTGCTCTGGCTGTGTTCTCTATTCATACAGTAGCCTAAATTCAGACTTTACTAATTGGATATGATGATATCAGTTCATCTGCAATGCACTTTACGGCTGCCCATCACTTCCTTGCCCTAGTGTAGGTAACCAATGGCTTACATTCCATTTCTTTTGCAAGGTGTACACTTTCTTTCAATTTCAAACTGTTTATTTGCCTTGAAACCTAACTTCTCTAAGTGTTTTAAGAAATGTTATGTCTAAATTGATAACATGGCATTTGGAGGAGATGGGAACAATTCCCTTTTGATCACTGCATTAAAAGTAACTTACTTTGCCCTTTGTTTCCACTAAGAATTGTTATGTTTCACAGAACACTTATTGTTTTATTAACTAGGTTATTTATTTACTTCATGCCCCAATCAATCTCAGCTTCCCCTCCTTCAGCTCCTCCCAGTCCCTCCCTCTCACCTCACCCACTATCTATCCCCACTTCTCCCCAGAAAAGGAGAAGCCTCCCATGGACATCAACCAGACTCAGTACATCAAGCCATGGCATGACTAGGCCCATCTTCTTCCCCTGAGGCAAGACTAGGCAGCCCAGTTAGGGGAAGGGGATCCTAAGACAAGCTATGTAGTCAGAGACAGCCCCTTGCTCTGGCTTTAGGATTCCCACATAAAGACTCAACTTCACAACTGCTACATATGTGCAGAGGGACAAGGTCTGTCCCACAGATGTTCTCTGATTGGCAGTTCAGTCTCTATGAGTCCCCATGGGGCCCAGGTTAGTTAACACTGTAGGTTTTGTTGTGATGTCCTAGATCCCTTTGCTTCCCTCAATCTTTTCTCTGGGGTTGTTCAAGCTCCACTCAATGTTTGGCTGCGGAATTCTGCATCAGCTCCCAACAGTTGCTGGGTGAAGTCCCTCTAATGCCTTTTATGCTAGGCTCCTGTCTGCAAGTTCAGCAGAATATCATCAATATTATCAGGGGTTGCGACTCTCTCATGGTATGGGTCTCCACCTGGGCTGTTGGGAACAAAACAAGGGGGGCCAGGGGAGGACTGGGGAGAAGTAGGGGAAGAAAATATGCCATGTCTGACCAGAGTTCCTGAGCTCTGAGCAGGCAGAAGCTGGGAGACTGCCAGGCACTTTCCACATGGCTCTGGGTGGAGATCTAAGCCTCTGACCCATGCAGCGAGGGGTGGAGAAGGGGCCCTGGGACCCCAAGGTGACACCCTGTTGCCCTGGGGCTATAGGAGAGAGGGATGAGGGAAGGAGTTCCCAACACTGGCAAGAGGCACAGTGGATAAGATGGAGCAGAGACTCTCTATGGTTTAAGAGCTTTATTATAGAAATGCAGAGGGAAAGAGAGAAGGTAGGAGAGAGAGAGAGAGAGAGAGAGAGAGAGAGAGAGAGAGAGAGAGAGAGAGAGAGAACAAAGAGAAGAGAAAAAGGAGAGAAGAGAGAAGACAAAGAGAGGGGAGAGAGAGGGTGAGAGAGAGAAGTGAGAGAAGTGAGAGGTAAGAGATCAAAGGAGTGTGAGAGCAAGGTGGGGGCCTAACAGCCCCTTTTATGGTCTACACTGTTGCTAGGTAACTGGGGAGTTTCCAAGCTTGGGTAATTGCTTATGTGACTACTGACCATGCTTCTCTTGTGGGGGCTGTGGGAAGTGATAACTTAGGCAGGGGCCAGAGTTCCAGGAACATTCGGGAACACCTACTATGTCATGTAGGTGAATTATGACCATCAGGGTTCAGACCTCAGCTCAACTGGATATCAACCTGCAATTCCCCACACTGGGCTAGTCATTTGTTGGTCTTTACCTTGAACTCTGCTTCATCCTCCTTCCCTGCACATCCTATAGGCAGGATAAATTGTGTGTCTAGGGTTTTGTATCTGAGTTGGTGTGCCAATCTCAATTGGAAGTCTTGTCTGGTTACAGGAAATGGCCTCTCCAGGCTCCATGTCTCCAATTGCTAGAATTCTTAGCTAGGATCACCTTCATAGATTTCTGGGAGTTTCCAGCATCCTAGGTTTCTAGATCTTTTCAGAGATGCTTGCCCCCAATCCAATTGTCTTTCCAAGGGAAAGGAGGGATGAGGCAGTGGGGATGATAGAGGGAGAGAATACTGTGAGACACAGAACACTTCTGAAAGCCTCTCTGTTAAACAAAACAATGATTCATTCAGACTTCAGTGGATTTGACTTTTTGTAAATTTTATTGATTCTTATTCTTTTACTTTATTAAGTTTGCTATTCAAGTTCTTTGTTGAATTTCAAGTACAGACTGTTGGGGCCGGCCTGTGGCTCTCATGTCCCGGTTCAAGCCTGGGAGGCAACCTGAGCTGAAAGAGAAGAGGGAAGGCAGGTAGGTCAAGAAATAATGGAAACCAAGACATGCTAGTCTGTTCAAGGCTCAAAGGTTTAATGGGGATCTTGTTTATAAAGAAGAGAGGGAGGCCCATCCCCCACCGGTTCATTCTTGGAGCCTGGAACCAGCTGCAGGAGATGATGTGCAGAACAGGGCATAGTCTCCAGAATAGCTCCAGGGCCTCTCAGCAGGTAGCAGTATCTTGAAGAGGAACAGCAACAGTGGCTGAACTAGGGAGATCTAGGGAGAAAGGCTCCACCCTAGGTAATCTTAGTGGCAGCAAAGTCAAGGTCTGGCTCAGCCTCTTGTTGGGTCCCTCACTCTCATCATTTATTACTCTTGATCTGTTATGGTCTGTGATAATTATCTGAAGTTCTGGTCAAAGAGTTCATGGTCCCACTAACTAGAGTTAGATACCGAACTGAATTAGCTTCTTTTGGTGACATCATTCTTGGTGATCCTTGCAGGCTTGAACTGATAACAATGCAATTTAAAGGCCAGACGTGGTGGCGCATGCCTTTAATCCCAGCAATTTGGGAGGCAGAGGCAGGTGGATTTCTGAGTACAAGGCCAGCCTGGTCTACAGAGTGAGTTCCAGGACAGCCAGGGCTATACAGAGAAACCCTGTCTCAAAACAAACAAACAAACAACCCCCAAAACCAAAAAACAAACACAAACAAACAAACAAACAAAACAATGTATTTAAAAGAACCATCACTTTTCCATATCCTTAGTCTAGTGTCCAGAGACAAAGACATGATCCTGCTAGGATTCCCAACTGGGCAGAACGTCCCTGTGCCAAGTCTCTATATTCTTTCAGCTGAAGTCTATGGAAACTGATACACCTCCAAACCTCCTTGAACTGGACACAAAGTAACATTGGTTTTACTCATTATAAGGATTATACTTAAATTCAAAAACAGGAAAGAAAATAGATCTTTTAAGAAAACCACCAATACAAGCAAACTAATGATGAAAAACTGCCTCCTTTTGAAAGTCACACTATGCCTTCACCATATTGCTCTGATGCACGGATTATTTGCTTTCTCATTTGGAATGATGTAAATGAGAAAGTATCTCATATCTACTGTAAGTCTTAGCATTATACAGCATTATACCAGCTAAGGAAGTTACCAGTGGATGTTTTTATCTTTGTGACTAAAGGTTTAAGCACTTTGTGCACACTAAAGAAGATATTCAGAATGAAATCATTGACCTGAGAATACTCAGTGTCAGTCATCAAAGTTCTTACATAAAACATTACATCATTAAACGTTAAAGATTTTGAGATATCTGCAAGCTCTTCAATATATAGAAAATATTAAAAGAGAGATGCTGACAAATATCCCAGTGCACATAGTTATGCAACATTGTCTCCTTATATGAATTTTTTTTATCTTTATATTTTTTATTAGGTATTTTCCTCATTTACATTTCCACTGATATCCCAAAAGTCCCCCATACCCTCCCACCCACCCACCCCCTCTTTTTGGCCCTGGCGTTCCCCTGTACTGGGGCATATACAGCTTGCATGTCCAATGGGCCTCTCTTTCCAGTGATGGCCAACTAGGCCATCTTTTGATACATATGCAGCAAGAGTCAAGAGCTCCGGGGAACTGGTTAGTTCATAATGTTGTTCCACCTATAGGGTTGCAGTTCCCTTTAGCTCCTTGGGTGCTTTCTCTAGCTCCTTCATTGGGAGCCCTGTGATCCATCCAATAGCTGACTGTGAGCATTCACTTCTGTGTTTGCTAGGCCCCGGCCTAGTCTCACAAGAGACAGCTATATCTGGGTCCTTTCAGCAAAATCTTGCTAGTGTATGCAATGGTGTCAGCATTTGGAAGCTGATTATGGGATGGATCCCTGGATATGGCAGTCGCTAGATGGTCCATCCTTTCATCACAGCTCCAAACTTTGTCTCTGTAACTCCTGCCATGGGTGTTTTGTTCCCAAAACAGCAGATGCTGGTGAGGATGTGGAGAAATGTGGGAAGCCACATGTGCCGTTGCAGGGTGGCGAGGGCTACCGCTGGCCACCACGCATACAAAGGCAGTAAAGTTTTTGCCAAGATGAGGTTTTGAGAATTAACCAATCAGATGAGAGACAAGTTAACCAACCAGATGAGAGACAATTTAACCAATCAGATGTGAGACATGCAAATGAGGTGGTAAGCATAACCCATGCATAACCAATCCAGGTGTGAGACACGCCTCTCCTAGGCCTATATAAGCAGCACCAGTTCTGGGTTTGGGGTCTCTTCGCCTCTGCAATCAAGCTCTCTGAATAAACATGTGCAGAAGGATCCTGTTGCAGTGTTATTCTTGCTGGCGAGTCAGGGCGTGTGCAAGAGAGAAAGAGGAACACTCCTCCATTTTTGTTGGGATTGCAAGCTTGTACAACCACTCTGGAAATCAGTCTGGCAGTTCCTCAGAAAATTGGACAAAGTACTACCGGAGGATCCAGCAATGCCTCTCCTGGGCATATATCTAGAAGATGTCCCAACCGGTAAGAAGGACACATGCTCTACTATGTTCATAGCAGCCTTATTTATAATAGCCAGAAGCTGGAAAGAACCCAGATGCCCCTCAACAGAGGAATGGATACAGAAAATGTGGTACACTTATACAATGGATACAATTTCCTTATATGATTTTTAAAGAAACCAAAATTCTAAAATTGTCACTATATCCATTCATTTGGAATTTTATTCAAACTTTTAAATTAGAGTGTTCCCTTAGTATCAAAGAGAATTGTACTATTTTTTAATCAATGAAGTTTACTTGCATATTTTGAAGCAGATTTAAGTAAATAAAATGGATTTAGATTGTTAAGTAAATAAAATGGAGAATATTTACATATTATTTTTATGAACACTGGGTCATTTTGTAGCCTCTCTCTGTTACTTTCAGGGTTCTTTTCTTCCCCAGCCTTTATCCCCTGGCCCAGTTTTACTCCTTATCACCAGGTAAGAGAGAAAGGAGAGAGGGATGAAAGAAAGATAGAGACCGCGAATCTAATTTACTTCTTCTTTGTTCAGAGCTGGTATTAGTTACTTTATCGGTTCTCCTTTTTAAAATCTTTTTGTCCTTGGTCTCACCCTCTATCACTAGATAGAAGATAAAGGAGAAAGTATGGAAAGAGGGATAAAGATCCCTGAATCTGATTTCTTTCTTTTGTTTTTTTCTGTGGGCATGACAAAAAAAAAAGTTGCAACAAACCCCCTGAAGGACCAACAACAACGAACCTCACTTTGGGGGCCCTAGCATTTATTAGCCTCTGAAATCCCGGAATTAGAAACATCACATGATCTCAGAAACTATCTGCAGCTGGCAAAACCATTAGTTTGTAGAGCACAAGGCAAATCATAGTCAGCTGTTGCAGACAGTCTGAAACAACCCCATATTCCCACACCTGGGACTTTAACAAAAAGACATTCTTATAATATTTCTGTGGTTTTTAAATAAACCAAAATGCTAACATTGTCGCTATATCCATTCATTTGGAATTTTATTCAGACGTTTAAATTAGAGTGTCTGCTTAGTATCAAAGAGACCTGTACTTTTTTTTAATCAATGAAGTTTACTTGCATATTTTGAAGCAGATTTAAACTACTAAAAATATAATTTATTACATGATTTCTAGTTTCCTCACTTCTTCTGTTTTTCTGTCAGAAGAAAATTTGCAATTTACATATTTTCAAATTAATCAAGACACACAGAAACACACACACACGTGCGCGTTTCTTAATGTTGATAGTTAACTCTTAATTATTTTTCTGAAAGCAACCGTTTCTCTCTATTCGCTCCACATACATTATGCAAAGGTGATCATTTTGTACAAAAAGTAGGAAGAAAGAAGAAACACACAATTCACTTTTTATTAGTGTTGTGCATATGTAATGAGAAATCCATTTACCAAATGTGCATTTTGGTGAAAAGATAAAGAAAGCTGTTCAATATTGGTAGGTTAATAAATTTGAAGTAATATATAAGACAACAGGTTATCTAAAGGGATTAAACACTGACTTTGGGAAGAGTGATAGCAATTCTCCCAATAGGACATAGTAGTCAATATTTAATCTTTCAGTAGAACTAAGATCTTAGAGACAAAAATGGTATTATAGATATGAAGATCAAATAGCCCATATAACTTAAAAGTGAAGCAATTTTGAGGAGAAAAACAAGCTACAATAAAAAGACATAGCATTTTTGTGGATTTATTTATGTCTTTAAGAGCCTGCATTTAAGTTTTATAATTCAGCAAATCACCATCTTAGTTTCCAGGAATACAATGATTTATGTTTTGTCCTTGCCCTCAAAAAGAACCTATTCTGTTGGGAAAGAACTGACATTAAAAATATAATTACGATTCAATTTCCAGAATGATACAGAGAGGGGGTCATGCCGAATGACTTTACTAACTCTGAGGGAGTCACGAAAAATTTTGCAAAAGGGATAAACTTGTGCTGAGAGGGTAAAGGGGGGTTTAAAACAGCTGGAAGAGCAATTCCATAGAAGCCTACAGAAGCTTGAAAGAAAGAGGCTTCAACGCCAAACCCTCCAGTGGCTCCTATGATTAGAGAAAAGATGGAGGAACCTGTTAGAATCCAAATAGCAGGAATCATTAGGCTTTCGTTATAATTGCTCTAAAGTTAATAAATACATACATACATACATACATACGTACAGGCATATACGTAAATTCTGCTGTATTCATTTAATCTTTATTATTTGCTGAAACCTTCATTTACATGCTTTTTGACAAAAAAGCAAATAGGTCATTATTCTTAAATTTCTTAGAGTTTTGCAATTTTACTTACAAGTTTATTATTCTCATGTAACTATCAAAATGATTAAATTCTTTGTTTCTTTTTTTTTTTGACCTTTAATGTAGGAAAAATATTGAGAGATAAGAAAACGTAGACTTTCCAACTATCCTAGCTCTTCTATTGTGAATTATATCAAAAAATATTTTAAAATGTTGAGAAAACTATTATTATATTCCTAGATACAATGAATTTGTTTGCCAATTACTGTTACCTCAAATTTTATATTAGCTTTACAAGAATATTTTTAAAATTTTGCTAATATTCATAATTAGCAAAATTATGACCTACAGTGACCCCTGGGAGCTGGAAGGAGACCAGCATGATAAAAACAAAAGGCTCCTGGACCCTGCCAATACCCAGCAGTTTGACGACTTTAAGAAGTGCTACGGAGAGAGCCTCTACCGCTGGGGTCTGAGAGAGAAGCGAGCAGAAGTGCTGAGGTTTGTGTCCTGCCCTCCTGACCCTCACAAAGGGATCAAGTTTGGCATGTACTGCAGTCACTGCCAGAGCGTGGTCCGTGGCACCCAGTGCACCATCTGCAAAGGCTTCACCTTCCAATGTGCCATCTGCCATGTGGCCGTGAGGGGTTCATCCAACTTCTGCCTGACCTATGGGCATAGTGGCCACACGAGCCACATGATGTAATGGTTTCGGACCCATGAGGTAGGTCCCACGGGGTGTGGCTGCCACTGCCTGCTGGAGAGCACCTTCTGAACTTAAAGGACAGTGGCATTTCCGGAAGTCCCAGAGGACTCCATAAGTGCTGGAGAAGGCTCTCTGCTGCTGCTGGTGGAAAGTCCTAGAACCAGGGCCATCCTCGTGATTTAGGATGGAGAGTATCCTCTCACAGGCTGTCACAGCATCCGCTCGTGATCCTGTGTTTTCCCTTCTCTTTGGCTGCCGGGCATGGATGGTGCTGGAAGAAGGGAGGGGGGCGCACAGAGTTGACCCTCCTGCACTGTCTGTTGAGTCCACAGTTGATGTTTTCATGAGGAAAAGCACCTGTTTCCAGAGCCACCAGAGCTAGCACCAGCCTTCAAGATGCTGTCCTTGAACCAGGAACAGGCTCTCCAGATGCCAGTACAAAGGCACACACCAGCTGCAAAACAGACTCCTGAGCCAGAAGACGCTGGCTCTTAGTGCCATCCACAAGTGAGCTATGGTATCTGTGACTTTAGAAGTTGGCAACTTGATGATGGCCTTATAAAATACAATACTAAAGTGTAATTTATGATGGACATAAAATTTTTTTGCTGATATCCATAATTAAGTTGACGTAAACCTTTTGTGTGTATATATATTTACTCATATATATATGTATATATATTCATATATATACATATATATATGAATGACAGATATCTATGATTATCCCTATGATTTATAGATACCAGTATTCACCATTTAGGGGTAACAGGATACTTGTGCCAAGTTTCATTAAAAGCACACTTAAAAACGACTCTCCCTGTTTCTTGATCTATTAGATGGAGGTGGCAAATTTAGAGAAAAACCTCAAGGTTGATACTAGAGAGGAAAATGTTTTTCTTACTTCACCTTATATCTCACTCACTGCTTCCCTCCTGGCCACTCCCTCAATCCTTTCCCCCATCTCCTTACCTTTGAGTGAGTAGAGGTTCCATGGGTATCCCTCACATCCTGGCACATCAAGGCTCTGCACATTCTAGAGAGAAAAACTTAATATTCTTAAAAGGATTTATTGTGTTGTTTTGTTAAGTTATATTTCTTCAAATCGTTATACTGACTACTAAGTATTTTCTCTTCTTTTCCCCTTTTTTATTAGATATTTTCTTTATTTACATTGCAAATGTTAGCCCCTTTCCTAGTTACCCCTCTGAAAATCCTCTATCCCCTCCCTCCTCCCCCTGCTCCCCAACCCACCCACTCCCATTCCTGGACTTGGTATTCCCCTATACTGGGGCATAGAGCCTTCACAGGACCAAGAGCCTCTTCTCCTACTGATGACCAACTAAGCCACCCTCTACTACATATGCAGCTAGAGCCATGAGTTCTACCATGTGTTTTCTTTGATTGATGGTTTAGTCTCAGGGAGCTCAGGGGTACTAGTTAGTTCATATTGTTGTTCCTCCTATGGGACTGCAGACCCCTTCAGCTACCTGGGTACTTTCTCTAACTCCTTCATTGAGGACCCTGTGCTCTGGCCAATGGATGGCTAGGAGCAACCACTTCTGTATTTGCCAGGCACTGGCAGAGCCTTTCAGGAGACAGCTTTATCAGGCTCCTGTCAGCAATCTCATGATGGCATCCACAATAGTGTCTGGGTTTGGTGGTAGTTCATGGGATGGATTCCGAGGTGGGGCAGTCTCTGGATGATCATTCCTTCAGTCGCTGGTCTGAACTTTGTCTCTGTAACTTCTTCCATGGGTATTTTGTTCCCCTTTCTAAGAAGGATTGAAGTATCCATAATTTGGTCTTCCTTCTTCTTGAATTTCATGTGTTTTGCAAATTGTGTCTTTGGTATTCTGAGCTTCTGGGCTAATATCCACTTATCAGTGAATGCATATCATGTGTGTTCTTTTGTGATTGAGTTACCTTATTTAGGATGATATCCTCCAGATCCATCCATTTTTTCTAAGAACTCTATTTTGAGACTAGGGTGGATATGTATGTTCTATTCCAGTTTTAACCAACTACATGTTATACATGTGATAACATAATGCAAGATTTTCTCTTAAATGTATCTAAGAATTCATAAACATTTTGGAGTCATGAGTTCAACCCTGTGACTTATGTCAGCTGCCTCAGGTTCACTGGCTCAGCCCTATTACCTGTTGTCAATGAGAGAGGCTATCCTAGGTATGATATATTTTTCCAATATAGTTTTAAAAGATTAATACCCACTGGATTACATAGTATGAATACATATTGAAAGGTACTAAATATTGCATGCTAACACTCAAAATGAGAGGCAAATTGAAAATTTTAAAAAGAAATAAGATTTACACATTCCCAAAACTCAATCCTCTATCACAGGCAGGGATGAGACTCTTTCAGAAGCAGGAAAGCCCTTGGAGCTCTTCCATTGCCTCTCACCTCTACTCAGCTTTGTATGTGGGTAGTTTTTCATCTTCTCTTACTCTGGATGTCGTTCTTCCCCTTATGCAAGATAACATAACTGAAATCCTTCATTTCTGTCCACAGAGTGTCAGCAGCAGAAAAAGGGAGTGTCAGCTGAAGTCATGAGAGTCGTGATAGAAGGGGACCCAATTTGACTTTAAGTAAAGAGAAGACAACATCACAACAGATAATGCATAAATCACAGTCAGTAATGGCCTAGAAGAAGTTTCATCATGTAGAAAATGGCTGATGTGCAAAAGTGGTTCCAGAAAGGTCAAAAGGTCACTATAGCAGGTCTGCCTCATAGCTGATGCTCTAAAATTTTACACTCCCATTTAATACTTTACATGTGACTGCACTTCAAGATGGATCTTTAAAATGACAAGGAATTAAAATGCATCCATATGAATTGGAATTGGGACACAGGCTGGTGAGCACATAAAGACTATATGTAGACAAAAATGGCCGTTTTCAAATCAAGAATGGAAGACTCAAAAGACCCTGCCAACATGTTTACGTCTGAACATTTCTAGACTCTAAAGTTGAAAAAGATGTGTATGGATAGCCCTGGGGCTAATTGTATTTGAAGTTAATTCCGTTCTCCTATGAGGGGTTGAGAACAAGGAATGAGTCAGCACTCAGGTGATTTTCTGTAAACTTGCTTCCCACCTTAATTTATAAAAGCTAGAGCCAGTGATTGGGTGGAGAAAGTTGGGAAGGTGGAGATGAAGGTTTTTGGAGAGAGAGAGAGAGAGAGAGAGAGAGAGGGAGGAGGGGGGGAAGAGAGAGAAAGAATAAGGAGAAGGAAGAGGAGGAGGAGGAGGAGGAGGAGAGGAGGAAAGAAAGATGAGGCACATGGCCTGTAGAAACCACAAGTCAAAAGGAATCTCTTTTATTATTATTACTAATTAGATATTTTCTTCATTTACATTTCAAATGCTATCTCCTTTCCTAGTTTCCTCTATGAAAGTCCCCTGTATCCTTCGCCCACCCTGCTCCCCAAACCAACTACTTCCATTTCCTGGCCCTGACATTCCCCTATACTGAGGCATATAATTTTTGCAAGACCAAGGGCCTCTCCTCCCATTGATGGCCTACTAGGCCATCCTCTACTACATATGCAGCTAGAGACACGAGCTCTGGGGGTACTGGTAAGTTCATATTGTTGTTCCTCCTATAGGGTTGCAGACCTCTTCAGCTCCTTGGGTACTTTCTCTAGCTCCTCAATTGGGGGCCCTGTGTTCCATCCAATAGATGACTGTGAGCATCCACTTTTGTATTTGCCAGGCACTGGCATAGCCTCACAAGAGATAGCTATATCATGGTCCTGTCAGCAAAATCTTGTTGGCATATGCAATAGTGTCTGGGATTGGTGATTGTTTATGGGATGGATTCCTGGGTGAGGCAGTCTCTGGATGGTCCTTCCTTCAGTCTCAGCTCCGAACTTTGTCTCTGTAACTCCTTCCATAAGTATTTTGTTTCCCATTCTAAAAAGGAACAAAGTATCCACACGTTGGTCTTCCTTATTCTTGAGTTTCATGTGTTCAGCAAATTGTATCTTGGGTATTCTAAGTTTCTGAGCTAATATCCACTTATCAGTGAGTGCATAACACGTGTGTTCTTTTGTGATTGGGTTAATAAGGGGTCTCATATGGGGAAGATGGTAGTGTAGTGGTAGATCTGCCCAATCTAGGCACACAGCATGTAATCATATTAACTGTGTTGCATTTTCATTGCCAGGGCTTATTTGGGTAGGAGATTTACCACAACAGAGATACATTTCTGTTGTGTAAGACATTTAATGTGTAAGACTTTGTTATTATAGTATCAAACTAATATGGCCTTTCAAAAGGGAAGGTTATATATATTAAAATCATCTCACCTTTAATGAAGAACTGATAATGGCAATCCCAAAAGATCACCAGTATGACATGATTTCACCAGTATACATTCAGAGGATGACAGAGATGGCCGACTATATCCCCCAAGGTTTATTTTCATGCAGGGCTGAGAGAATCCACATGTAGACCCAAGTGATGCTATGTAACCTTGCCCCGAGTTATCTTTGATTGGTGAGTAAGGATGCCTGCACCCTATAATCTGGCAGAAGAGAGACAGGCAGAGTTTGTGCTCCTCGTCTTGGGGTTTGAGGAAGATCACAAGAGAAGAGGGAAGACCATGGAGAACAAAAAGGTGCCGTGGGGTAGGTGAGTTCTGAAAACATTGCCACGAGGGCTGGCCAATTGGAATTAAGAGCAACCCAGAGGGAATTTGGCAAGTTATAACTTGATAGAGAAGTAGACATATTAGCATAAAAGGTAGATACCTGCCCAAATCTAGTGTTTAAGGCTTATTATAAATATAAAGGTTGTGTGTCTTTTATCTCGGAGCTGAATGATCAAAGGTGGGATAGAAACACTGATTTGAGATTAAGTGTTTAAAACAACAAGGGAGGAAGATTTTCCTTGGGTCTTTATGCTCTGCCTTCTGGACTCTCAGCATTTGTCATTCCAGACAGAGCTTTGCTGCTTTCTTTTTCCACTGTTGCCATCTCTCTAGGCTGTTTTCTTCTGCCCTTTTCTTTGTATAGAAATTCTTTGTGTCAGTACAAATTAAAACTAATAGTTCTATTACAAACTGTCATACTCCAGTCATGATAGTTTGCAATAGAGCTAAGTACTCAGCCCAGAAGTGAGTTAGCATTCCTGTTGCCATTTTCATCTGCTTTGCTCCTATAAATACACCTATGATGTTTAATGTCAGATAGTTCATGTTATAATTAAAAATTATAATAACTCTATATGTGCAAGTTACATACCAATGGAAAATAAATGTGCTTAGATTTTAAGTTAAGAACCTTCCTAATTAGACATGCCAGTGATCTCTGAACTTGAGAG